>NC_082683.1:142722389-143027602 GCF_949987515.2 Delphinus delphis | reverse complement strand
AGGCTTTTGGACCGTGTAATATTGCTAAGTCGGTGTTTTTGTGGAAGAACAAAGCCTGAGGCTTCCTCTTCCACCATCCTGATGACATCATCATCATCATGAGTATTTTTTAACTTCATTTATTTGTTCCACAGACTTTAATAAGTGTCTTCTACATGCTAGTTCTAGACTAAGTGCTGGTAAGTACGAGGCTCAAGAAATCCAAAACTTGAATCCAAATCTATCTAACTGAAAAGCCCTGCTTGTTGTCTGCACTATGCCATGTTGTGGCCCACTGTACCACTAAATTTGGGGTGGTTTGTTACCCAGTCATAGAAAACGAATTCACACTGCAGTGTCAATGATGGTGTCCAGTAGGTGGTGTGGGCACCAGACCAGTTGCTCTTGTGAAAGACTGCTGGAGCCTAAGGTATTATAGCTCCAGGGTCATCGGCCCAGGAGGCAGCAAAGGTGGCTGTTGGGAAAATCCTGTCTGGACATGCTCAGGGTGCTACGTTTCTCTGAAGGAGGGCTTGGCACCCAGGGACATAGCCAGGGGATGGGTTAGGTTTCTCAAGCACTTTGCAGAAATGACAGCGAAGAGGGAGAAATTCAAGCGTGTAGTAGGATCTTCATATGTTACCGAACCGAAAAGGCAATGGATTGGATGGAAGCTGGGAAAAAAAGGAATAAATCACAGTTTTTAAAAATTGCCCCTTCACTCCACAACCATGCAAGGTGGATGTCATTACTCCTTATAACAGATAAGTTAACTGAGCATCAGAAGGGTTAAGAAATCTACCTCTGTTCTCCCAGGTGTTTGGGTTTGGGGGAGCATAGTTTGCTCTGAATACAAAGCCTATCTGTTCTTGAATATTTTCTGGATACGTGTTAGAAGTATCCTGCTCTAATAATGTTTATGTCCTTGTGCCACTTTTACTATTGATACAATAGAATATTACTTTCAGTTTAAAAAAATTGCCTTATACATTATTGGTCTGAACTCTAGATAGGACAGACCTGGGTTCAAACCCTTCAAACCACTCTTATTCTGTGCTCTTGACAAGTTACCTGAACGTCAGGGTCACTGGCTCTTTCAGGTACTTCCATCACCAGGTTGTTGTGAGAATCAAGAGAACATGTGTATATACCCTAGTTCAAAGTAAAGTGCACAGTTGACACCCAATAAGGGGTAGCTATTACTACATGATAATAAAATATTGCAACACATATTGGTTTTCTACGTCTGCAGAACAAATTACCGCACTTTTTGTGGCCTAAAGCAACATAGATTCATCATCTCATAGTTTCTATGGGCAGGAATTCAGGCATGGACTAGCTGGGTGCTGTCACCTTAATGGGGGCAGTTTACCCCAAAAGCAGGACACACGAATCAGGGCCATTTGGGAAAAGTATTTATATCTCCTTTCTTCAGAGATAGTCCAGCCAAGGTGATTGAAATATGTGCCTTGGAGATTCTGACCCTCAGTGTAGGAGTGATGATGGTTTGCTGGGGAGAAAGGACCAAGAACAGGGGACAGAGCCTGAGCCAGGGCCAAACACCCCTCCCGCCTCTCTGCTCTGGATCTGGAGCTGTGTCTTCCTATTTAAAGGAACTCTTTAATCGAATAGCATTGATTCGTCGCAGAGAGATACTATTTCTGCTCATCAAGTTCACTGTTATTTGAATTTCTCAAGGGTTAACATAGCCTCTTCCAGAGCTGGTTTCCCTGCCTATGTGAACATTCACAAGTGGTCTCTGTACCTCCTACACACTTGCACAGTTTTACTTAAAGTTTCTTCTTATAAGGTCTGGGGAATGGGTAACACTCAGTGGCATATTCAGAGAGAAGATCCATCAGCCTGGTTTTGCATCAGCAATGTCCCCTCCATTATGACTGCAGTAACTATGGCAGCCACCACAAAGATAACTCACCAATCCTGATTGGCTGGTTAGTCAGTCACCTCCCTTCCCACTACCCTGCAGTGCGCATGGCCTGAACCGACAGCCCCAACTTGCCAGCCTCTGTACTTTACCCTCTCATATTCACATCGTCAACCCCGGAGCTCACAACCCTGAGACTCCGGGAGAAAGAAGACCTGATTATTCCTCTCTCATGGGTAATCTCATTAGTCTGATGAATGATAGGATTTGAGAGCAAACCCAGGACTTGTGAATCCTTGCCTAGCCCGCCTTCTGTGACCACTGCCTTCCATTTTCCTCCTCACTCTGGGTACTCTGTTAATGTCTCACAGTTCAATAAACTGATATTCCAACCACAGGAATCTCCCATGCACTGCAGAGATTCTAGATGGAGGTGATTGGAGAAGGTCTCCTTTCCATCCTTCCTCTGCAATGAGGGCCAGCTTCATAGGCATGAGACCTGTGTGGTCACTCGGGGTCCCACACTTAGGGAGAGTCCCACGTTTGCTTTACTGCCCTGCTGGTACCGTCTTGATGTTCTTAATAACTTGTGAACAAAGGGCCACACATTTGGACTGAGCTCTGCAAATTATGTCACCAGTCCTGTGTGCAGTCAAGATACAGAGGGCTTTAGCATACATTTGCAACTTGGAGAGATCATCTGAATCCCTTGTTTTCATTCGCTAATCTAACTCCAGGCATTTATGATAACTCAACGTCCTATCAGCTGTTTTTTAAATTTTTACTTTTTATTGGAGTATAGTTGATCAACAACGTTGCGTTAGTTTCAGGTATAGAGCAAAGTGATTCAGTTACACATATATGTGATCAGCTTTACCCTCACTAAAACCAGGTTGATTTCTTTAACCAGTTAACCAATAAAGATAAGCAAAAAGAAGAGGTCTTCGTAGGAGCAGCGTGTGAAACATCACAGGATGGCCCTCCCCCCTAGGTGGGTACCTGCAAATTCCCCCCTGTGCCCCCCTCCACCTCCATCCTGGTCCCATCCAGAGTGGCTCTCTATCCACCCCATCCCCACTGGAGTCCCTCGATATCTCCTCCTGTTCGTCTTGGCACGATGGTTCTTTCCCTCATCTCCTATCGCACATCTGTGTTTGTTAAATACTATTTGGCCCACGGTAAGCTCTTCAAAACAAGAGACTTGGATTGCAGGGGCTGGGCAGTGGGCTTGCAAGCCATGCAGGGATGAGGCTGTGCTACCCTTACCTTCCTCTCCCCCCCCCCACCACACCGACATGGTAACACAGAACTGGGCACCACGGTGCTGAGAAAGAAAAGTAATAGATCCAGATAAAGCTTTGGAAACGGAGCCTGGTAACTTACCGAGACTTAAAAGCTTGGATTCTGAAGGAGTCTGGAATGGAAGCTGTTGAATCCACATTCTTCTTCTCCAAGTGTGTCTGTTTCCTGGCACTACACTCAGGACCTCCACTGAAAAGGTTCTATCATTGACCAGGATCTGACAGCACCACAATCTCTAAATCACTGATCCCCATAAGTCCCTAATTTGAAAAAGCGAAACAACCATTTGGAAGACGTACCTCTCTAGCCAGGGCTTCTGCTGGTCTCACATCATTTAACAAGCCCAGCTTCTGATACCACAACACTTTTCTCGGACCTACATGGAAGGAGAGTGGACTTCTGATTGAGAATTCCCAAGGTACAGGGCGATTTCTCCTTTCAGTGCAAGACACCACACTCTCCCATTCTCAGCCCTTTCTAATCCAGCATTCTATGTGATCTTCTCTGCACTTCTGAGACATCAGAGAGGCCGACGTTATCCCCATTTTACAGAAGGGACAGCTGAGTCTCACCAATGCTCAGACTGTGCTAGCGGCCACCTCAGCGTGTGTTTGAAGCTGTAACCTGGCTTCTGTTTAAAGGTCGAGTTCTCATTGCAAAGCATGAACGATGAAGTCTTTTTCCTTAGACGACGGGAACTTTGGCAGCCGCTTCCTATTTTCCCCTAACTTTGGGCACGAGCCTGCCTTGGACGAGGCTATGCATTCTCTGATCGACACCATGGTTGTGAAAGACGTGATGGTGAGGTGGGACAATTTGCCGGAGGGAGAGAGGAGTTTTTAAGGCTGGAGTAAAAGAGGCTGGAAAGGGAGGCGGGGCGTGGAAGAGCAGAGAGAGGCCCTGATTGCAAGAAAAGGGGAAAATTATCCCAATTCTAGCACTGCTGGAAAATGGGAAAGTTATTGCTGCACAAAGACCCTCTCGAAGCGCCTGCCTTCCAAAATTTCTACTGCACTCTCTGCAGTTACTTGTGTATGGCAGAAGCAGCATCTTTGTATTATATGAACAGTCTGCTTCATAATCAAATACCATCTGTCGCTACATCTGAACTTGTTTTCAACATCTGTGCGTTCTGGTCTTAACAAAGCTTTAAAAACTAATTCAAAAACTTTCACAGATCACTGACTAAATATGTACATTGACCATCTTTCCACGTTGGTGTGTGATGTTTCTTCTATAGGTGCCTCCCTCTGCCTGGGAAGAGTGAAGACATATACACTTGGAGACTTCATTAAGCTTATTTCCTAATGGCCTTGGGTAGCCAAGTGCAAGAGGGGGACACTTGTTTCTGCACCGAGAGGACCCATCATATTCTTTCTTGGTGCCAATATGGTCCCTTTCTGCCAATGAGAAACCTGTAAGTTGATCAGCTACCATACCCCAATTACTCAAAATGACACTACAGATAAAACGGCAACCAAGGGGAGAATCAACTGTATAGCTTCTACGCAGCTAAAGTGTGTTTGAACAAATGGTGAAGTAAAAGCATGAGAGCTCCCAGGAGGATAAGGACGCTGTTACTTTGCACATGCTTCAGAAATGTGAAGTACATCTTTACAGAACTTTTGGCCAACCCCCTGGCAGATGTTGACCAGTTTTGCTTATGTATACATCAGTTGCAGAACACTAAAACAGAGATTGGAAATTTTAATTTAGTCAAGGCAGTTGGGCTAAAATGATGGCTTTTGTTGAAACCATTAAATAGAGCTGCCTAATGAAGTACAGTGCCGGGCTGGCAAACAGAGCCCTTATGAGAGTCAGCTACTTTCGAGCAGGAGAGAGGGAAGGCAGTGGCTGCTCGGGTCTCAGAGGGCAGGCAGCATGGCATCCTCGGACAGAGAGAAAGGCTTGGGGTGTAGGGGCAGAGAGGAATGGAAGGCTAGGAGCCATGAGCAGAGGGGCATCTGTGCGCAACACTGACCCTGGTGGCATTTTAACAGCGCATGCGTGTGTGTGCCTGTGCATGAGTGTGTGTAGCTTGTGTGTGTGTGTGTAATGGGGCAAGTGGAGGTTTTATTTTGGAAACATTCTTTTAAGTTTCAGCTGCCAATTTGCAAGGGGCCAGGAGGGAAGTGTGGTGCAGTGAGCAGGTGCACAGCCCCTTGAAGGTGATTTGGGTGAGTTTGGAACAGAGAGATGGGAGAGTGGTGGCAAAGTTGTAAGGCTGGGGAACTCGTGGGAGGGGTGGAAGGCTGCGAGATTAATGAATCCGGTGATTGATTCCGCTGCTTCAGTACACTTGCCCTTCCCACGGCTGCTTGACGGCAAGTAGCCATTAGGTGTGCCCGAGCTATTCTTCCTTTCCCACTCAGGGTCAGGAGAGGCAGAGCAAAGATAACCTCAGTATTGATAGAAACCCACTTTAGCGTGATGGGGCTGACGGATCACTATTTAGAGGACTGGACATTGACTTCTTACACAGTGATGAATATATTCAAGGCACCAGACTGTGCATAGTTTTCAATTGTTTTCCTGTTTTAGTGGGAATTTTTACCATGTGACCACTTAATACTCTAGTAGTCATGCATGTTTTAAAAGAACAAACAATACTATATTTTAGTGAAGATGACTATTATTATTATAGTGATACCTCACACAGTGAGGTATAATTATTTACAGCATATAAATAAGTGAAATTGTCTTCAGTAAATACCTATTATTGGCCAGGTTTTACAGGAAATAGGAGAATCAGTCCTTGTTCATCTTGTAGAGAATAGCATGAAACAGCAGTGTATTCTCATCAAACATTTTACTTTGAAAACCACCAAAGGAATCAGTGGATAGTTGCTGGAAATGATTGTCCAAGATTAAGCAGTGTATTTTTTTTTTCAAGCTGGCTCAGATGTATAGACATAGCCTAAGTACAAAACCAACCAACAAGCAAAAACACATACACACAAAAACATGTTACTGCTCTTTAGTCTTTCGGATGTGTATATATCGTGTCGCCGTTGCATTTTTGTCAGGGAGAGGATCAGACTCCTACTTCTTCAAGTGACACCAGCCAAAGCTCAGGATTAATCCCTGAGAGTTCTGTGTTCCAGAACATCTTCCCAACCTCTCAGGGATGGGGACACTTTATGACCCCCAGCACCCTGTAACATAAATTCTTTACACAGGTGACACAATGGACACAGTGAGCATTCTAACATGCACTTTTAGCTCCAATTAACTCTAGATCTTTCATAATTATAGAGATATATTAATCCCACCCAGTGAAATATGCAAAAGTCCGTTCTATTGGGTTAAGGAATATTCATGTTCCACTCAGGTAATTACTGAAATAAGTTTGGCTTTTTAAAAAACAGATTTACTGACAGCCTCGGGGGGACAACCAAGAGAGTTCTGAGTGGGACAGGGAAACCAGCATGGAATTAAATAGTTCCTAAAATATTTCTATTCTAGCTCTCAAAAATGGATTCTTCCCTCCCTACCCCGCAAGTGATTGTGATTTGCCTGTAATGTTTTCCCCACTGCTTCAGTTCAATATCCAGATTTATCTCCAAATGAACAAATTTCCAGGAGGTTGGGAGAAGGGGAAGAAGGAGAATTCCAATTAGATACTGCATATTTTATGTATCCACTAAAGAGAGAACAGCAGATGCAATTTTGAAAGCCAAATTATTTGCAGGGGGGTGAGAAGAAAAATCAGAACTCAGTTGACACTGATGATCACCCTGATGTACAGTTTTCAGTTCATTTCTTTTTCCTAGGATGTAGTGTCAGTAAATGGCACTGCTCTTAAAGGTTTGCCAATATGACTGTGAGAACTCTCCATCCTTTCTACTCGGGCTTTGCTATAACTTGGCAATTTGTAAGCACATTGGGCTGAAGCATGGTATACACATTGTCGGTCCAGATGCAATTTTCTGTTGCAATTACCAAAAATGAAATCAAAGAAGCTTCTTGGGATTTTAGTTGACAGGGAAACTTAGTGAAAGAGGAATATTTGTATTGCTGTTTTCTTGCTCCACATTTTTTAATCCTTGATTTTGTTCAGCTTTATTTTGGGTTATCCTTATCTTAGAAAAACTAAAGTTTAAACACATATTTAAAAATCAAGGCAGCTTCCATTATAGAATACATCTTTGTGATGGCACAAATGTGGTTTAAATATGGTTTTGCTGCTAGAAGTTGAGGGTAGCACATGTATGCTTTTCTCAGCTGCTGCAAAACTCTCTTCATTGCTGTGCTGATTTCCTCCAAGTTTCATGGAATTCTCTGAGCACCCTACATTTTAGTCTGTGTTGGTTCACTGGCGGACCGGGACCACATCTAAGCAAACCATTGTGTATGAGGCCTCATATTATGTCACCCCTTTGGCCACATCAACGTGTAGCTCTTGACTGAAGAGTCACATTTCTTTAACTAGTGACTTAAATTTTTCAGCTGAATCCTATGATTCTTATGACCTTGTAAATTTGAAGACACATATTTAAGTCATGCCTAAAAAGTATGACTGAAATACGAAGGGAGGGATCGCTAGAACCATCGATAGCTGTGTGAAAACTCTTGGATTCAGAGAAGGATAAATGTTCATTGACTTCAACGGAGTAGACCATGTCATAGAAATGGAGTTGATCCTCAAAGACAAAACTCTAGCTTGATCGCTAAGTTGGTTGTTCTCAAACTAAAGATGAAAAACTCCAGGAAATGGATAGAAGCTGACTTCTGAGGAAGCAGCACACGGTGAGTATTGGCTGGATGAACAAGGGGCCCCAAGAAATGGACTGTGAAATGAGGTCAGGCTCACTACCACCAGCGCTTCTCCCAAGAGGAGAGCTGTCATTTTCACAGATGTGTCATCTGCTTAAGAGAAAGAATCAGGGTCCTGCTTGAATCCCAGGAAGACTTTAGAGTCACAAGGATGCTTCCATCAGGGACTTACCAATTCTTCATAGTCTCACCATCTTCTCCTTTCTCCATTTTATTCTTCCAAAATGGAAAAGAAAAGAAGAAAGGAAAAGGAAAACAGAGGATTGAAGGAAGAAAGAAAGGGAGAGAGGGAAGAAGGGAAGGAGGGAAGGAAAAGAAAGAAAACCCAGCAACTCCTATGCATATTCAGGAACTTCCATTTGATTTCCCACTTCAAAGATGGCTCCTCCCATCACCTTGTTCTCTGACGTGCTGAGCTATGAGGCATTTGAGGAGTAACAGCAAGAGAAAAACCTTGGCATTGCTGACAAGGCACACTGTAGCATCTGGGGTGCTCCTTGGAGACCTGTGGCCAGGCTAACCTGGCCTCACTCTGCTGAGCTTGCAGAACCTAGAGGATGAGGTCACATTTGGCCATGACTATAAATAGACATCGGTGACAACTAAAACCAAAAGGGAGCTTTGCCTCTGATTCACAGGCTAACATCTCTGAACAAAAGAATTGGGCATCCATCGTTACCTAGAAATCTCAAGAAGAGCAAAACACTCTGGAAAGTAATATTTGTCCCCTTCCTTTTTTGCTTCCCTTGAAATCCTTTGATCTGAGAAAGATAGCCCTTGGATTCCAATATCAAGATGAGGAAGGATTCTGAGGAATTCCCTATTGCCTGGGATTCCCTAAGAAAAAGTATCCAACCATTGCCTTATGGCAAATGGAATCATGACACATTTGGAAGCTGCACAATGACTTTCTCACAGGAGCAACCTTATAGAATACATTACCTATTCACAGTGAGACCTAACATGGCAGCCTGCATCCCCCTTCCTGCCCTCGGTGTTATGTTACACATAACTCGTTGTCTCCCCAGAGCCCACCCTTAGCCAACAACTTAGTAGATCTGAACAAGAGTAAAATAGCCTCCCTCGTTTCCAGCACAGCCTGTAAGAACCAGGGTCCAGCCATCTGCAGCACCTGTTCATAGACAACTCAGTGGAGGTATTTGTCTTCCAAATCACAGAGAGAATTCACACGGGGAGCCAAGGTTCTTCCAGTTTATGGAGTGGTGGGATCGGCTGTCTGGGAGTCAGCCGTGCACTTCCCCAAAAGCATAAGCTGCTGCTGCTCTCTGACACTCTGAACCCCCCTGCAGCTGAACAGCAGGGTCGACTTGCATTGGCCAGAAAACAGGAGCCCGAGCCCCGAGTTCTAACATGAATAACAGTATCCGAGCAAAGTCTACTCCATCAGAAAACGCAAGTAAGACTCTAAAAAACTACCATCTGGACGAGGGAAACGTGTCGTCTCTCAGACTCTGCACAGCATCAGTGTTTTTCTTTTCACAAATTTAGCACTCTGCCCCCTCCTCCCTGCCGCCTTGCCCCTCTTCCCTCACTACCCTCTCCACAGCTCTGTCATTTGAGAAGCCCTGTCTTCACTTTTCTCTGTATTTAACTTTTCATATCATTCGCAGGACGTATCACATATTTGTTGTGATTTATTCAATACCCATCCCTCCTCTGACTTTGGAGAAGGCTATCACATTCCCCTCCTGCTCTGGGGGAAACTGCCTAGCCCACAGGGTGTGATTTTTGTCATAATCCATGTGCTTCAACAGCCAGGAGAGACTGTCTCAAGATTCTGCCTGTCCCCGAAGCCACCTTCCACCCATTATCTGCCCACTCGGGTTTAATTCTAAGGAGAAGGCAGGGTATGCCTGGGCTGAGCACCATGTGATGTGACTTTGTTGAGAATAAGAAACTCACTTTTTTCTTCTCATTTATTCCCTAGGGATGAAGATATTTGGATTTGCTAAAACGTGTAAAACTGTATTTAAAATTTGCCCTAACATGCTGGGGACACAAGTGTCAGAAAATGAAACTCTGCCATTTGCTTTTTAAAAAACATGTATAACCATTTTTTTATTGAAGTAGAGTTAATTTAAAAGGTTGTGGTAGCTTCACGTGTACAGCAAAGTGATTCAGTTTATATATCTATATCTATCTATCTATCGATTCTTTTTCAGATTCTTTTCCATTACAGGTTATTACAAGACATTGAATATAGCTCCCTGTGCTATGCAGTAGGTCCTTGTTGTTTATCTGTTTTATACATAGTAGTGTGTATATGTTAACCCCAAACTCCTAATGTATCCCTCCCCCACCCCGCTAGCCCCTCTGATAGCCATAAGTTTGTTTTCTGTGTCTGAGTTTATTTCTGTTTTGTAAATAAGTCCATTTATATCATTTTTCTTTAGAGTTCACATGTAAGTGATAGCATATGATGTTTGTCTTTCTCTGTCTGACTTCACTTAATATGATAATGTCTAGGTCCATCCATGTTGCTGCAAATTCTGCCATTTGCTTTTAATCATGACGGGTATTGGCACCATCTCCCAAATGGCAAAATATTCATATTTAGAGTGAGTAAGGGAGAGAGAGAGACAAAGACAGGGACAAAGAGAGGGCGCGATGGAGAGACAGAGAAATGAAAATGAAAAACAAACAAACCACTGAGGTAGGTCAGTTGCTTATTGAGATCATTCTCAGTAAGAGATCTTAAGGAACCAAAAGGGAAAAGGAAACCGTCATCTGGATGTTGGCAAATTTTGATGAGCGTCAGTCATGTGCAAAGTTCTACTGGGGAAACCGAAGAGAGTAAGGCTCGGTCTGTCCCCTGTAAAAGACCTAGATGATGCCCTTACAAGCTAGCATAGAAACTAGGGATCACAAGCCTTTTCTGTTACAGGTATCACTTTCCTCCTAGCTCGTTATTATATAGGCACATATTTTAGCCCTCTTACTGGAAGGTAAACTGCTTGAAGGCAAAATCCATCATCACCTTAACCTCAATGGTAGGGACCAACAGGAAGTCGATTCCCAATGAATTTAAATGAATGAATGGTCACCTGGAATGGACAATCTCATCAGGCAGTCAGGCAACTCTGCGATCCTGTGGAGGAGAGGCCAGAGGGAGAACACTCAGGAATTCCATCCACTACTGTTTCTGCACCCCCTCTGTGGGCAGCTATAAAATGAATGGCATGCCACCACAGTCCCCTGATGGCTGCATACATAAAACAGTACTTTCGGCTAAGGCAACACCATGATGTAAAAACTAAAGGCTTTTGCATCTAGTTGGCATTCCATAACTGTGGGTTCCGCATCTTCAGATTCAACCAGCTGGGGATGAAAAATATTCAGAAAAAAAATCCAGAAATTTCCAAAAAGCAAAACTTGAATTTCCCACACTGGCAACTATTTACATATCATTTACATTGTGTTTAAAATGATTTACACAGTATTTACATTGTATAAGATATTCAAAGTAATCTAGATATGAGTTAAAGCATGTGCATAGGCTGAGTGTAAATACCGTCCCATTTTATATAAGGGACTTGAGCAGCCATAGATTTTGGTATCCTCAGGGGTCCTGGAAATAATCCCTCAGGATAGCATTTGACCCAGATGCATCCCCAGCCCTCCTGTTACTGGTCTCCAGTTTGGCATCTCTGGGGCGTGTATTCCTCAGCCATGCTCCTTTCTGCCGAGTCATCAGAAACGGAATCTCAGTATCTCAAGGTTTCCTTCTGCCCTTCCTGCTTAGAGTCACACCACTTCATTTCTCCAGAAACGTTGTCAATCCACACGGGGTATCCAAAAATCAACCCCGCTACTGACTCTGATTTTGGGCAAGTCACTCAACCAGTCAAGGTCTCCATCTTCCCCTTCTCCAAAATGAGAATAATACTGGCCACCCCTCCTACTTCCACCTCAGGATTTTGTGCCGCTCAAGTGAGGCAAAATTATATGAACGTGGAGCAAAACTGTAGAATGTTTTCCAGATGCAAGGTGTGACTCTTATCCTGGGCTGTCCAAGGACTTATTCTGGGAAATTGGGATTTTCCCTTGACATTCGTGCGTCTTTGTTTTGCCCACCTATCAAGGCAGAAATTTGCTTTGAGATCTTGAGCAAAAGATACTGTCGTACTACAAATTACCATGATCTAATTAGGCCTCCCTCCATAAATCTGTCATTTGCAAGCCATTCAGGCCTGTTCAGCCCAGCCCTTGATTTAAACTGCTCCAGGAGTCTAGCCGAAGATATGTCCAGGACAGAATCCAACACAATATTCTGGTCTCCTCCCACTGCTCCCTCGAGAATGGGTTGCTCACCAGTTTTGGCCACAATAACAGTTATGTAGAAGAGAGATTCATTATAGTTTGGGCATAGATCTTAACCAGTGCCCATGCAACCTCGTGACAACATTATTTAGCATTCAGATTGGATGTGAGCTCTTACTGGGAAAAGAATATTGCTGAAGATTAGCATTGCTGGGCCCTTGAAGCAAAGAGAGACAGATAGGAAAGATGCATATTTTCTCAGCTGAATTGACAGATGTATGCAGCTTCTCCTAAGTGTGATGGATACTTTGCAATGACATATAAAGCAGAACTATGGTTTTTTTTTTAAATTGCTGGTGCTGGCCAAATCAAATAATGTCCATTCCTGGTTGTTCTGGCTGAAGGAGATAAAAAACGGGGTATGGAAAATTCAAAGCAAGGGGCAATCCAAAACTCATTTATACTGGGCTTTAGAATGTGTGTTTATACTTATCTGATGATGGGTGTCTCTGCGGTTCTGGGAATTCATACGTACCAATGTAGTGTCCTCCCCTGGAAAATCTAGGAAGCAGAAAAACTCCCCATCTTTCCTCTTCTTACCTCCTTCCCCACTACTGATATTTCTGCTTTGCTAACCTTGCCCCACCATCCACAAACACACCCCTACACTTCCACCTTAACATCCTTCAGCACCTCATTCCAGGCTATTTGGGTTTCAAGGTAATGCTCTATGTGCAAAGCAAACAGAAAACGGTGGAATATCAACAAAGCTTTATTAAACAGCTAATGGACTTACACTCCCCGGAGGAGCCGATGCTGGGCCGCTGGGCTGGGAGAGCCCGACACCACGCACGCACACAGCGGGATGTGTCTCTTACAGCTTTCTTTTCCAAGTTGGAACCGGGAAGGACACAGAATAATCATGTATAACAGATGAAGATGGCATTTGGGGATGACAAGGGTGAGGTAGGAAGTGGTAGAGTCAGAGTCCCAGGAGACAATCAGGTGATTCAGTCAGGGGCTGGGAGAGGAATTAGCATTTCGTACAGCTGTAAAGGGGCAGGGGGATAAGATGTCAGAGACCCTGGAAATACTGAGGGGCCACACTGGGCTTTGCCTCCACACCCCTGGAGGGTTTTCTAGGCAAGTCCTTTGTTCTAATGAGCAAAGGCCAACATGAAGATCCCAGTGTTTATCTAAGGGCTGAGGGATGAGGTGATTAGGGAGGAGGAGGGCAGGAGAAACGAAGCAGAAGGATCAGAGGAAAGAAGAGGGAGAGGAATCAACCAGTAAAGGACCGTTTTAGCGTCCCCTTTCACGGGGGCTCAGATTAATGGGGGAGGCGAGCACCCACACACATCAAGGAGAACGCAGGACCAAGGTTTTTAAGCAGAGCTTCGCAGGAAGGAAAGTCTGAGGAAACGTGAGCAGGGGCTCGAAACCTTACTAAGGAAAGGGGTCAATGAATGTTTTCAAAATAAAAAAGGCTGAGAAGAGAACAGTGAACGGGGTGGCACCGGAGGTCAACCGGCACATTCAAGTGTTTTATTGTTGCTATCAAAAAGATGCCTGGAAAGGAAAAGGAGGAAGGGAAAATGCTTTTAAGTTTTAAATTCCTTTTTTCTTCCCTCAAAAAGAGGCATGTGAGCAATGGAGCTGAGTGTTATTTTTGTCTATTTTGGGAGACGATGCTGGTGTCATTGGACTCTAACCAGCCAGGGAGAGGAGAGGCAAGCAGCCGAGTCCAAGCCTGGATTTCTGAGGCTGAAAGTGGCGGTGATCTGTGTGCACGGAAGCCGGGCACAACTGCAACCAGGGTGTGTGCAAGGGAGAGCTCGTGGGCCTCAACCCCTGGGGGATATGATCAAGACGCAGGCAGAGCTGCCATTTTTATGGCTGTGCCCTTTAGCTCTCTCCAGTCTCCAGAGGGGAAAAAAATTCTGGGGGAAAAAAAAACCCTTCCTGAAGGACCGCTCTGGACTCAATGCCAACCTGAGACAGCTGCTGATGGGGAACAACAACATCAAGGACCTACTGTCCCTTCCTGCCCCGCCTCCTCCACCCCTGAAAGAACTGTGAAAAGACCAAGAGTTGGTGAGCGGCCAACAAGAACGAAAGAACTTGCAGCTGGTAAAACCACCTGGGCCTTGTCAAATTCCAGCCAAAACAATCCCTTCCCCCGAGTCTCCCGTTCAGGAGAAGGGGAGAAAATCTGATAATAAGATGAGAATCAAGGGGGTGGAACGTGAGTCGAGTGGCTCCAGACCAAGCGCTAAGCCGGTCGGGGAAGCGAATAAGGGAGGTCATGCCCATGGAAGTAAAAGCTTTGGTGCTGGTCCTTGAGGAAGAGAGCAACAACTGTGCGCGACCAAGCCAGACGGGCCACGCTGAGGATAGAGCTCCCCTGATGAGCAGAGCTTTGCAGCACCGAGGCGGATGTCTGGATCCGTGTGGCAAATGGTGCAAGAAGGGTGGCACCTTCAAATGCAGGGCGCCCATGGGAACATCCCAGAAAGGGCCCCCTCACCCTTTCCAATTTCAAAATCAAAAGCTGTCTAGAGGTTTAATGCTCCCCAGTTGGCACTGCTTATCTGCCATGCTTGATCTACCTGGGAGATTTTTGTTCAGAAGGCCAAGGTCCCGTGGCCAGGCTTCATAAAAGGTGTGTGAATGACAGTAATAAAGAAGGCATTTGAGGATCATGGAGAAACAACACATCTTCGAAGGAGATGTGTTCTCAGATTCAGTCTCCAATGGGAGTTCCTCCTCTTTCAACCCCATTTCTTTTCTTTCTTCCGCTTGCTGAGAACGCTTTCTTTCTTCCAACGCCGTCATAAGTTGAGTTATCATTCCTCTAGCAGGGGTGTTTTAAAGTAATCACCCATTCATTTGAAGTGCTAATAAGTGCTGGTGCTAAAATTAGAAAGTTCTCCTTGTCCTTTGAAGATTAGCTGAATCTCTAACTAATGTTATCATTGGCCAGGTAATGTTGGCCCTGAACCTGAACTGAATTTTTGCTGGCATCTCCAGCTGAAATCCACATCACAGTTATAGCCATTAAAGATTAGTAGGTCGTTCCCTGTGTTAAGACTTCATTTTCAAAGTATTTACTCATTTCACTGACGACTGCCACCCCGTCTGGCTTTTTCATTAGAGCATCCAAGAGAATGCTATGACCAGAAGGGTGGTGAGAATAAATAAACCCATGGTCAGCGTCCATTGTAAACACCCAAAGCAATGTCCTATCATTTATCATGGGAAGTAGTGGTGCAATTGGTGAAAATAGAGAAAGAGGGTTTCTTTTTTTCTGGTATTGATATTAAATCTTCCATTTTCTATACAAAAGTAAATCTTCATCATAACAAATTGAAATAATAATTATTTAATAATAATAATTGAAATAGAACAATTTTTTTAAAAAAAATTTTATTGGGGTATAATTGCTTTGCAATGGTGTGTTAGTTTCTGCTGTATAACAAAGTGAATCAGCTATACGTATACATATGTTCCCATATCTCCTCCCTCTTGCATCTCCCTCCCACCCACCCTCCCTATCCCACCCCTCTAGGTGGTCACAAAGCACCGAGGTGATCTCCCTGTGCTATGTGGCTGCTTCTCACTAGCTATCTATTTTACATTTGGTAGTGTATATACGTCCATGCCACTCTCTCACTTCATCCCAGCTTACCCTTCCCCCTCCCCGTGTCCTCAAGTCTATTCTCTACGTCTGCGTCTTTATTCCTGTCCTGCCCCTAGGTTCTTCAGAACAATTGTTTTTTAGATTCCATATATATGTGTTAGCATACAGTATTTGTTTTTCTCTTTCTGACTTACTTCACTCTGTATGACAGACTCTAGGTCCATCCACCTCACTACAAATAACTCAATTGAAATAGAACAAATTTTAATAATATGTTTATTAAAAGCACAATGCTTTTAATGGTAACAGTGCATTTGTGGTATTCCTGCAGAAGGCATGCAACTTAAATCTCATTATGAGCAAACGAATCCAAATTAAGGGATTTTCTACAAAATAATTGGCCCGTACTCTTCAAAAAACATCAAGGTCAAGAAAGACACAGAAAGCCTGAGGACCTGCTCCAGATTAAATGAAACTAAAGCGTCATGATCACTAAATGAAATGCATGATCCCAGGTTGGATCCTGGACCAAGAAGAAAAAGATAGCTATGAAGAAATTCCTGAGAAACTTAATGAAATTTGAATATGGATTCTGTAATAGTATAGTATTAATGTTTAATTTTCTGATTCATTTTAATATTTTACTATGGTTATAAAAGAAATGTCTTTGTTCTTAGAAAATAACACTGAGATAAAAATAGGAAAAGGGACACTATATTTCCAACTTAACTCTCCAGTGGTTCAGAAAGAAAAGATAACATGCATACATAGATGAACATACAGAGAGAATGATAAAGCAAGGGGGCAAGATGGAAACAATTGGTTAATCTGGGTAAACATGCATATAGGAGGTCTTTGGACTATTCTTACAACTTTTCTTTAAGTTTGGAATAATATTGTAAAAAGCAAAATTGTCTCCAGTTTCCTGCCTTGGAGATAACTATTTACATATTTACAGTTCAGTGCATATTCTGTGGTAAGCAGATTCTAAAATGGTTCCAAATGCACTCAACCTCCTGGTATTCAAGCTCTTGTGTGATCCCCTCCCGCTGTGTGTGGGCTGAAGCTAGTGACTTGTGTCTAAAGAACAGAATACTGCAAAAGTGATGGATGTCACTTTTGAGATTTGGTTGCAAAGGTCCTTGACATCCATCTTGCTCACACTCTCTCTGGCTCTTCTCACTTGTTCAGTCTAAGGAAAGTCAGCCACCATGTTTCAAGTTGCCTTAAGGAGAGGCCCACCTGACAAGGAACTAAGGGTGGTCTCCAGCCAACAGCCATCAGAGATCTGAGGCCCTCGGTGCAACAGCAGACAAGGAACTAAATCCTGCCAACAACCCCAAGCATGAACTTGAAAGCTGATCCCTCCTTGGTTGAGCCTTGAGACAACTGCAGCCCTGGCCAACACCTTGATATCAGCCTTTAGAGAGGCCCTGAGCCAGAGGACCCAGTTAAGCTATAGCAGGATTCCTCACCCAGCAATACGGGTTAGTGTTAATATTATAAAGTAATATAATATTACTTTAATGCAGTAAGATTTGGGGAAATTTATTATGCAGAAATAAGTAATACTTTCACCAACTTGCTTCTCTTCTTGTATGTGTTTTTTTTTTTTTTCTTTCTTTCTTTTCTTGTAGGGGAGGAGGGTACAGCATCATGGAAAGCTTTCCATGTCATTATGTAAAACATTATTTCATTATTTTTAACAGCCAATGTTGTTAAGTATTGTCCAGATTCTGCAGTGCAAGGGAGCACCTGGCAGAGCGGGGGTAGTGGGAGTTAAAATCTAGCCTGTGCTCCATTCACCAAATTGTGCTTCCCAACCTTTGGCTCTGTTTACCCAGAGGAGAGGGTATCCTTTTCTAATTTACATAAAGGTGCCCTCTGGGCTAGTAGCATCCTGTTAACAGCTGCATAATATTCCATGGTATGGACATACTATAATTTACTTAACTAACCTCATCTTGCTGGCCATTTAGATTGCTTCCCGTGTTGTTATTGCAATAACCATAATAATATAATAAACTGCAGATCTTTGTATTCCTGTTCAAACATTTCTGTAGAAAAGATTCCAAAATGGGGTTCCTGGACCATAGATTGTGTTCCTCATTAATTTTGATAGATCCTGACAAATTAACTTTACGAAAGGTTTTCACCTTGTTTATACTCCTAGCAAGTATAAAGGAGTGGCTTATTTCCTTATCCTCTCACCAACACTGGATGAGATCAATCTTTTAAATATTTGCCAATCTGATAAGTAAAAAATTTTATCTCAGTTTTATAGATCATTTGTAGGAAACCAAATATTCCTAACTTTATGACTCTGAGTCAGGACAATTTCCTAGTAATACTGAGTCAATTTTTTCCCTCAAATATGCAGGCAATGTTGAATAAATCTGTTAGAGATCAGAGAAGAGACCTTACCCAACCAACGTCTGTTCACTCAATCCTATCTCTTGTGTGAAATGTGAGTAGAAGAGAGAAATACAATGCCAAGTGAGGGTAGTGAAGTGTAGAATTTCAGCAAATGTCTTCCAGCATTTGACTTTCTGATCATGTCTCAATAAAAATTTTATTGACTCTTCACCAGATTTGCTTGTTTAGCCACCACCAGCCCCTTTGCAAATAAGATCACTTTCATTCAATTATTTTGATGTAGGTTATGTGAGCAGAACCAAATGCTAGTGAGAATATCAGGGTTTAGGACACATGTGACTGTAAGCCTTGCTCTTCCATTAGGGGAGTATTTTAGTCCAAGTGCTCTGGGAAGCAGACATGCATAAGAATTTTATTAGAGGAAAGTTCTGTGATAGAAAATGACGAAGGAACCAGGGAAAGCAGGAAGATCTGCCAGGCAGTGATGCAAGTCTTAGCCCAAGGGAAGGGGAAAAAGAGGGTAAATTGGGTAGACGCATCCTAGACTCCCATGTAGTCTATGGAAGGTTCAGCAGGACTTCGGGAAATCCTCAAACCAAAGCCGGCCATCAGAGGAGTCCGGTGTCTCCCAGAGTGCAATCTGCCTTAGTATTCTTGCCACACCCAGTCATTGGCCGGGAGAAGCTCCAGGGAAGCACAGCCCTGGTGTGAATGGGGAGGTAGATTTCAGAGCACAGAAGCTAGAGGCCTTGGTCAATTGCACTTCCTAGAATTGGAAACCTCCTAAACTCACTGTCAAGGCCACCACCACACATTCTCAATGAGCTCATCTGCGGTCAGAGCCTCAGTAGAATTATAACGATAGAAAATAAAGAGGGAATTTGTGCTTCCGTTTTGGTTTCTTGCTTCCATGAGTTCTATGCAACTGCTTGCCTTACTTCCAAACAAATGAAAGAAAGCCTTTCTCTCTGGTTAATGATTGTACAACTTTCCTAAGTCTCACAGGTAAAAGATGAAGACAGAGAAGTAGTTGCAACTCTGTGAGCAAGAAACAAAGAAATGAACAGCAATTGGGGGATGTAGAAGAGCAAAGAAGAAAGAAGAGGGGAAGTCAGAGGAAACCTAGAAATCCCCAGAGGTAGGTGGCCTGACAGAAATTCCCAGCAAAAGGCTGGGTGAAGGGTATTGAAGAGTAAGAATGTCCAGTCATCAAAATAATGATTATTTTATGCAAAGCACCAGCAACAGATATACAAATTGCCAGGTTTTTTTTTTTTTTTTTTTTTAACTAGGTTTACAAGTGCTAGGTTTGGGGAGAGAAGGTTAAATACTAGTTCCTCTCTAAAATATATGTCTTAGATATTATGTTTGAGTTCATTTCGCCTCATCTCCAGGGGGACATTTTGTTATGTTGAACTCTAAGGAACAGTCCAATTTCTTTTGTTAAATTCGAATTTATCTTTATCAAATACTCTTTTAGAATGTTTATACAACAGACCTTGGAAATATCTTGTGCTGTGCAAATAGTGTCAGAATTGTTCAATCTGTATATATGTTTGGGCCGGTCAAATCTTACCTTTCATATTGTAATGTCTTTAGGAGTATCTCTAAAATATAAATATTTCTGTAGCCCCTGCATTTGTCACACCAGAATTATTATTTGATTATGATCACGATGTGTGAATCCTGAAGTGTAAGTACAAAAGTAAAATATTTTATACACACGTTAATACAAAGCCAGTGGGCTCCCCCTTATGTATTTCCGTCGTTGTATCTCTGCTGCATTTGATACTGTTAATCAATCACTTATTGAATGAGGCTTCTTCCTGGGCTCCCATTATATTAACTTCTTGGCTCTCCTCCTAGCTCCCTGCTTCCTCTTTCTCCCCAGCTATACTTGGCCTTCTATCACCTCTTAATTTTGAATATCACACATCAATCTTTCTGAAGCTTTCCTTTCCGTTGCTCCTATTCCCACCTCTAACCTAATGCTCCTGTTTTACATTCCCGAATCTTACTTTGCTTTGATCCTGTAGCTTCTACGTCCTCCAGGACGTTTCCTCTCCAACATTCCGCCATCACTGCTCATTCACTTTGGTCCAAAGCCTTCTCTTGCTATCACTTATCAATGTCACTGCCATTGTCTTTCACTCCTGCAAAGCAAACTTTGATGATACTACTCACATTTATTCACATCTGACCGCTTTACCAAGTGGTATTTCTCTTTTCTTTATGAGACAATATTTCAGCTACCTGTCTTATCCCAAGCCCTCAGCTTAAGGAGTCTGTGTGGCCCTTTAAGCTCGGCTCAAATCCCCTTACTCCATTTAAGAGAAATCTCAGTGTCTCTCCCAATGTTTCCAGAGCTGTCTGGAGATCTTCCATTTCAGCTCGTCATTCCTGGGTCCTATTTCCTGCTCTCTGGTGAACCTTCAATCTCCCTCACAACTCACCTTTGGAGCTGTTCACACTGTGTACCCCAAAGGGACCCCAAAATAGGATGTGACTGCTTTGCTTAATTTTACCCCAAACACCTCACAGCCAACAAAGCCCTTTGAGTAAACTTAACTGAAGATTTCAATAGTAACGACAAGGGGCCCAGGCAAATGCCCTCAGAGCAGACAACAAAACTGAATATTCAACTTCTCTGCTTTCGACAGTTGTGTATTCATTTGTGTCACCAGGGAATATACACTAACCATTCCTTATACTAGGGCTCCAACCCGCAACATCTTTATGAGTTCTAGCGCTCATTTCATCTCCTGCCTTATTCTCAACTTACTCACTCTCAACCCCCAAAGTTCCTTCTCATCTAAGTGGGTAAAGTAGATAAAGTGGGACCAACTGTTAAAGACTCTTGAAACAGTTTAGTTATCACTTTGTCTCATAATATTGAGAGCTTGTTACAAGAGGGTTTCACATCTGAGTCATTTTTGTAATCCCTATGGAGTCTGGCCTGATGCCTGCCACATAGTAGGCTCTTGATAAATGGCTACTAAATTTAATTTGGATTAACTTTAATTCTCTTTGGAAATGGGAATCTTTCTTTTCACCCTGTAATTTACCTTTCAAGGACAATGACTGTACTCTGAAAACTCACTCCAACAGGTAGGTCCCTTAGTAATGTTCAAAAACATATGATACCGTATGCTAACACATATATATGGAATTTAAGAAAAAAAAGTCATGAAGAACCTAGGGGTAAGACAGGAATAAAGACACAGACCTACTAGAGAATGGACTTGAGGATATGGGGAGGGGGAAGGGTAAGCTGTGACAAAGCGAGAGAGAGGCATGGACATATATACACTACCAAACGTAAGGTAGATAGCTAGTGGGAAGCAGCCGCATAGCACAGGGAGATCAGCTCTGTGCTTTGTGACCGCCTGGAGGGGTGGGATAGGGAGGGTGGGAGGGAGGGAGACGCAAGAGGGAAGAGATATGGGAACATATGTGTATATATAACTGATTCATTTTGTTGTAAAGCAGAAACTAACACACCATTATAAAGCAATTATACTCCAATAAAGATGTTAAAAAAAACATATGATATACTATATGATACCAAATAACCTTTTGGTTTGATTTTTTTGACCTTGAAATAATCAATTCCTTGGAGCTATGTAGTAGAAAGTTTTGATGAATTAACTCAGTTAATATTCATTAGGCACCATCTGTGTGTAAAGGCCTATGCTAGAAGCTTTGTGGGATCCAAAGCTAATTCACACATGATCCCGACTCAGGATGCCTTTGATCTATAGAGGTGACAAGGATATGGATTCAAATCGTTATAAGGCAAATGTATAGTGTGCAGAGGGTGTTGACTCTCGGTTGGTGTAGTTAAAGTGTGGCTCGAAGCTTCAGGGACATAGGTTTCTGGGTATGCTAGTAGTGGTGCTGACCACCCCTTCCTTCTACTTGAGCTTGTGCTGACATTAACATGTTGTTATCAGAGGGCTTATATCAATTCCATTTGCTTTCTTTTTATACTTTATCTTGAAAAGCTCACAGTTTTTAATATCTTTATAGAGCAAATAGATCTTGACTTAGATTTCTCATTTCCATGGCTTCTCTGAACAACAAAAAGATTATTTTTCAGTCAACACAACTAACACTGTACTCTTGCCCATGGAGGGGATCAGCAATGGTCCTTATGATCTCAACTAATCAAACCTGACCACCTCCAGGTGAGAAAGGGCCACTTGGCTGGACTCCATTGAAACACTGAAACTGCCTCTGTAACGCCCTTGCCAAGCGACTGTGCACCTATGATTGGATACCTCCAATGAAAAAGGCCTCACTGCCTCTTGAGGCTGCCCATTCTAATGTCACAGTCTCCCTTAGAAATGTCTTCCTTTATACTGTGTGAACATCTATCTCCCAGCATCTTCATCCACTGTGGAGTCATCCAGAAAACATCCAGAAAAAAAATCTCATCACTTTTCCAATGATGAGGGCTGTCTTTGACAATAAGTATGTTGCTCCCCTAATGAGTTTTCTCTTCTCCAGACTAAAACTTCCCGTGCCTTCAACCACACTTCATTAGACTGGGTTTTGAGTCTTTTTCTAGCCTGCACACCTTCTTTGGAACATTCTGTACTTTCCTTTTTAAAGTATAGCATCTGGGGACTTCTCTGGTGGTGCAGTGGTCAAGAATCTGCCTGCCAATGCAGGGGACACGGGTTCGAGCCCTGGTCCGGGAAGATCCCACATGCCGCGGAGCAACTAATCCTGTGCACCACAACTACTGAGCCCACGTGCCACAGCTACTGAAGCCCGCACACCTAAAGTCCGTGCTCCGCAATAAGAGAAGCCACTGCAAGGAAAAGCCTGCTCACCGCAAAGAAGAGTAGCCCCCGCTCGCCACAACTAGAGAAAGCCTGTGTGCAGCAACGAAGACCCAACGCAGTCAAAAATAACTAACTAAATAAATAAATTTACATATAAAAAAAGTATAGCATCTGGATGACATATTTCATGCATGTTCTAAATACTACAGACTAAGACAAGACAATCACCTCCCTAATTTTACTTTATTTATTTTTTTTTGGTTTTTTTTTTTTGCGGTACGCGGGCCTCTCACTGTTGTGGCCTCTCCCACTGCGGAGCACAGGCTCTGGATGCGCAGGCCCAGCGGCCATGGCTCACGGGCCCAGCCGCTCCGCGGCATGTGGGATCTTCCCGGACCGGGGCACGAACCCGTGTCCCCTGCATCGGCAGGCGGACTCTCAACCACTGCACCACCAGGGAAGCCCCACCTCCCTAATTTTAAACATGAGCTGCTATAATGCCTACTAAAAACACTTTCTTTTTTTTTTGTGGGGTGGAATGTCATTCACAGTATTTTTTTGTGTTGAGTTTTACGTTGTTAAACTCTCTCACTCTTCTTCACATGTGCTATGGCTAAGCTGTAAGTATTTGGTATATGGTAAGAGCTTGATAAATGTTAGCTCTCATTATTAGCAGTTATCCTTTTTTGTGACAGTGAATTTGATAATTTCAAGTTAGGATAAAACTTGCTCAAATGTGGTATTTTGTACCTCACATTCCCGTCAGTTCCTCAAAGATCTCAGACAGAGCTACAGTGACCAAATTTACAGGTCCTTTCGTGACCTGGAACCTAATTTTTCTTGGCAAAAAATTATTTCTCTACTTATATACCTTAAGAGAATCTGTAATCTCTACTTTCCAGTTAGTGAAATCAGATGCTTATTGGTTACTGATGCTACATGTAATGCTAGGTGAAGGAGGTACGGGAACCAGACATTGCAATCCTTGATCTCAAGGACTCACAATCTAAGGCAAGAGGCAGACGTATAATATGTAGTAGTCGTCAGTGTTATTGAGGAGAAATAAAATCAGCGGGCACGTGTCCATCTGGGCAATAGTCAGAGCATTTGACAGCTAAATAGCTCCACTCTGTCCTCATCTTGAAGCCAAAGTGGGCGAGTCAGAGGTAAACTGATAGATGGTGTGGTGCTAATTTCCCAGAGAGAACATGAGGGAGGTGGGCGGGGCTCAGTCCAAGAAGGCAGAGCACAGGGAGGACCAGCCCCCGGCTTGAGCGCCAAGAGAAGGGTCTGGAATCTAAAATATGGCACAAATGAACCTATCTACAAAACAGAAACAGATTCACAGGCATAGAGACTTGCGGTTGCCAAGGGGGAGGCGGGGAGGGAGAAGGATGGACTGGGAGTTAGGGGTAAAAAATAAAAAAAAATCGGCAGGCATAGAAGAAGATTCAAATGTTCATTGTAGCCATTGTCAGAGGAAGTCACTTATGGCTAAAGTCTGTTATGCTGGATCCAAAAGGATAACTAGAAATTTGCCAGATAAAAATTTAAATGGAAAAAGACACAGAAGGAACAGCAGTTATTACAGTTATTAGAGCAAATTATTTTCCTCAGATACCACCGTCAATCAATTCTTCGCTCAGGATCTTCCATGGATTCTCTCCTCCTGTCATATTTATTCTAGACTACTCAGCCTAACCTTTAAGACCTCTACTAGTGCCTTCACTGATTCATTCAACAAATATTTATTGAGTGCCCCTATGAGCTATATGAGCCAGGGCCCAGGCATGAGTTTAGTTCTAGGCATTAAAAATGAAGCAGAAGGGACTTCCCTTGTGGCACAATGGTTAAGAATCCACCTGCCAACGTAGGGGACATGGGTTCGAGCCCTGGTCCGGGAAGATCCCACATGCCACAGAGCAACTAAGCGCGTGCGCTACAACTACTGAGCCTGCGCTCTAGAGCCTGCAAACCACAACTACTGAGCCCACATGCCACAACTACTGAAGCCCGTGAGCCTAGAGCCCATGCTCAGTGTCAAAGAGAAGCCACTGCACCACAACGAAGAGTAGCCCCCGCTCGCCACAACTAGAGAAAGCCCTCGCACAGCAACAAAGACCCAAAGCAGCTAAAAATAAAAAGATTTATCTTTAAAAAATGGAACAGAAAACAAAATTAAAAGCTTTAACCTCAAACTTGCTCTCAACCTGTGCCTCCCTGGAGCTTACCTGCTGGTAAAAAGAAACAAGGAAAAAATAAATGAGTTAAATATATAGATGTGTCAAGAAATGCCTGACAGGGGTGGAGGGGTGATCAAGGAAGACCTATCTGAGAAGCAGGCACGGAAGCAAAGAACTGAAGGAGGTAAAGGGGGAAGCGCACTCCAGGCCAAGGAGGTAGTGAGAGCAAAAGCTCTGAGGCAGGAGTGTTGGAATGTGGCTGAAGAAAATTTGGAGGCAATTTGGATTGGAGCCAAGTGGGTAAGAGGGAAAAGAGTGGGAAATGAGGTCAGAGAGGTGAGGCGTTGTAAGGACTTTGGTTTTATTCTGAGTAAGAGATGGGAACTATGAAGGGTTTTGAGCAGAAGAGTGATGTGACCCAATGTGTTTTCACAGGATCATTCTGGCTGCAGAGTTAGGAGGAGGTGAGGGCAGAAAGACAAAGAACGGATCAGAGGCTACTGGACTATCTCAGGTGCCAGATGATGGGGTTTGGACCAAGATGGTCGCATGATGGTAGCATAAAATATTGTAGTTTGGGTTTAATTTGAAGGTTGAGCTGAAAATACATGCTTATGAATTCAATATTGAACATTAAAGGGAAAAGGCAGACAGAGAGAGAGTGAGAACAGTCAGAGGTGACTCCAAGGATTTGGGCTTAAGCAAAAAGTTTGTCCTTATCATTCACTAAGATGGGGAAGACTGTTGAAGAGATAGGTTTGCAGAGAAATTTACGTTAAGCCTGAGATGCCTATTAGATATCCAAGTGGAGATATCAAGTAGGCAGCTGGATATAGGTGTTCCAGGGAGAGTACAGGGCTAGAGATAGGAATGTGGGAGTGTGATAGGTCCTCGGCTGCCATAACAAAATGCCACAGATTGGGTGGCTCAAACAACAGAAATTTGCTTTCCTACAGTTCTGGAGCCTAGATGTCCAAGACCAAGGTGTCCCCTGAGGTTTCTCTCCTTGGCTGGCGGATGAACCCCTCCTTGCTGTGTCCTCACACGGTCATTTCCCTATGCATGCTCATCCCTGGTGTCTCTTTGTGTTTCAGAATCTCCGCTTCTTATAAGGATACCAGTCAGACTGGATTAGAGCCTGCCCTAACAACTTTATTTTAACTTACTCATTTCTTTAAATGCTCTATCTCCAAATGCAGTCACATTCTGAGGTACTGGCAGTTAGCGTTTCAACATATGAATTTTGAGAAGGCACAATTCAGCCCGTAACAGGGAGTCATCAGCTTATTGAAAGGGATTCGATGAGATCATTAAGGCTGTGAACATAGAGAAAGGAGAGGAGAGGCGTGAAGATGAGCTCTGGTGCTCTTCGATGTTTAGAGGTAAGGGCGATAAACAGGAACCAGCAAAGGAGAATGGGAAAGGGTGGCCAGCAAGTTAGAGGAAATCCAGAAACATATGGTAACCTAAGAGCCTAGTAAGGAGATGCTCAAGGAAAGTCATCCACATCGTTAAGTGCTTCTGAGAGACAAGATGGGGACTGAGAAGCGACTGTCAAATTTAGACACATGGACGTTATTAGCGACCTTGATGAGAGCAGTTTTGGTGACTGGCGTGGGAAGAAAGGCAGACTGCAGTAGAGTGAGAATTGGAGAGGAATTGTGACATTGAATACCACCAGTTCTTTTGATTTTTTGCCATTAAGGAGAACAGAGTAAAAGGTAAAGGGGGATAAGAGGTCAGGGCAGAGGATTTTTTAAGATGGGGATAAATAGCAATACGGGTCGTATGTATGCTGATGGGATTGATGCATTACAAAGGAATAAATGGACGATACAGAATTGCTGGAGTGATGTCTTTGAGTAGCAAGACACAGGGCAACATGTAGTATCAACTAGCAAAAGTAAAGTGGTCTTCCTTACCTAGCAACCTATAGATTGAAGGTAGAGCACATAGTCCAAAGGCAGGTGGGTGGGTAGATGTGGTGGTAAAGTTTATAGATTTCCCTACTGAGCACGGATGGGAGGGGCGATATCGCATACTGAGGAAAGAGAAGAAGTGGTGAAATAGCTGTCTAGATGAGAAGGAAAGTGAGTGAACTAGGGAATTATAGTAGAATTGGCAGCCAACACTGAGAGCCAGCTTGAAATGAGTCATCCTGAGTTTAAACCAAGGCCACTCGCCACAGCTGTGTATTTTTCTCCAGCCATGGTCAGCTAGAAAGGTGTGGGTACCGTGCAGGTTGGCAGTTAAATTCAACCAGGGTTGAGCTTTTGCCAGACAAGTCCAGCGAGGGGAGAGGAGGCAGGAGAGTTAGAATGTTACATAGGGGCCGTGCTCGAAGAGAAACAAGGACATAATTCAGGCGAGTGCTGGTAAAATGGAAGTAGGATCAAGGGGTTTGCATCCCGGTGGGGCGACTGGAATTACTGGAGTCAGAGTTCTAAAAGGAGAGACATGGAAAAATCGAAGGGGCTGCTCAGAAAGCTCTTAGCCCAGCTGTATCCTCAATAGCAGTTCCATTCCAAAAGCAGGGGCTATGATTTTTACTTATTTTTCTATCCCCAGAAGCACCTTTTAAACAAACTTCATATAATAGACATCTCTTGATGAGCGAACCATTATTGTGTTACTAATTTGACAATTATTTTCAGGAGACAAGGTGAGAATAATGGACTTGCACTAACAGAGGCGTGAGATCATCTGGGCTCAAAATCAGACTTTGCCCCTTACTTTTGGTTTGTGGGTTCATTTCTTAACCATTGTGAGCTTCACTTGGCTCATCTGTAAAAGGAGGAAAATAAACGCTGCCCTGCAGTTATTGTGCAGATCAAATGCAATAAGGTATATGAAAGTGCTTTGTAAACTAAAAGGTCAATTAACAATAACCTGAAATTGCCACAAGATCATGAATCACCCAGCAAAGGGAGAAATGCAAGCCTCCAAGGACTTTTGAGGGGGAACTTTGCTCTCCTTCCAGCCTCTGTGACTAAGACAAGCATCATGCTTGTTGGACCCCAGGCTTTGTTTGCAGGTTTTTTGCTTACCAGTCCCTTCTTTTATGCTCCAAAGTTCTATGTTCCATTGGAGGGGAACAGAGGAAAAGGAAAAGGAAGGGAGAAAGTCAGAGAGGAGTGGAAGAGAGTGGAATGGAAAGAACATTTTCTGAGTGCCTACTGAACACCAGGCACTTTGGATAAATTTCATTTAGTCCTCTGTCCACCACTATTTGGTGTTATCCTCCCCATAATTCGACATTATATAATAGACGAAGAAACAGACTCAAAAGTTTAAGTCATTTAACGCAAATCATACAACCAGGAAGTGGTAGAAGAGGGAATCATCCCTTCTCTTTCTGAATCCAAAGCCCAGGGCCTTTCTTACAAATTCTGGGGTGTACAGCTAATTGCAATCACTCTTCTCTGTCCAAGAAAAACTGTCATGTGGGAGAGTTTTCATTTTTTATTGAGGTATATTTGATTTACAATATAAGGTATAGTTTCAGGTGTACAACATGGTGATTCAATATTTTTATAGACTATAATCCATTTAAACTTATTCTAAGCTATTGGCTATTTCCTGTGCTGTACAATATATCCTTGTAGCTTATTTATTTTATACATGTAGCTTGTACATCTTAATCCCATGCCCCTATTTTGCCTCTCCCTCCTTCCCTCTCTCACCGGATAACCATTAGTTTGTTCCCTATATCTGTGGGTCTGTTTCTGTTTTGTTATATTCATTCATTTGTTTATTTATTTTTTGACCACACCACACAGCTTTCAGGATCTTAGTTCCCAGACCAGGGATCGAATCCCAGCTACAGCAATGAAAGCACTGAGTCCTAACCACTGGGACCTCCAGAAAATTCCCTGTTTATTTTTTAGACTCCACATTTTTTAGATTCCACAAATACTGTATGTTATCACACATAGTATTTGTATTTCTCTGTCTGGCTTATTTCACTAGACATAATACTCTCAAGGTCCATATATGTTTTATAAGGCAAAATTTCATTCTTTTTTATGGTTGAGTAATATTCCATTGTATGAATGTGTGTATATTTGGGTTGGCCAAAAAGTTCCTTTGGTTTTTAAGTAAAAATAAAAGACACATTTTTCATTTTCACCAAGCACTTTATTGAACAATGTATTCACCATTTTGTTCCACTACCTTCTGCCATTTTTCAGGCAACTTCATAATTCCATCTTCCCAAAACTTTTTATCTTTATGAGCAAAGAACACAGGTGTCTTTTACGGTCTACCAGGGAACTGAAATTTTTTCCATTAAGAGAATTTTGTGAAGACCGAAATAAATGGAAATCTGAAGGT
This sequence comes from Delphinus delphis, assembly GCF_949987515.2. Lineage (NCBI taxonomy): Eukaryota > Metazoa > Chordata > Mammalia > Artiodactyla > Delphinidae > Delphinus > Delphinus delphis. The sequence continues at coordinate 142,998,058 of NC_082683.1, read as the reverse complement.
GCAATGTCTGATGAATACAGTGGATGAATCAAAACTTCCCAGCCAAGCTATAATAATTTTTGCCTGGTCATCAAAGAAACATGCAGTCTTGCGTTATCCTGATGGAAGATTATGCGTTTTCTGTTGACTAAATCCGGGTGCTTTTTGCTGAGTGCTGCTTTCAGTTGGTCTAATTGGGAGCAGTACTTGTCGGAATTAATTGTTTGGTTTTCTGGAAGGAGCTCATAATAGAGAAGTCTCTTCCAATCCCACCACATACATAACATCACCTTCTCTGGATGAAGGCCGGCCTTTGGTGTGGTTAGTGGTGGTTCATTTTACTTGCCCCACGATCTCTTCCATTCCACATTATTGTACAGTATCCACTTTTCATCGCCAGTCACAATTCGTTTCAAAAACAGAACATTTTCATTACATTTAAGTAGAGAATTGCATGTGGAAATACAGTCAAGAAGTTTTTTTTTCACGTAACTTATGTGGAACCCAGACATCAAAGTGATTAACATAACCAATCGCTTGGTGCAAATGATTTTCAATGCTTGATTTGGATATTTTGAGTATGTCGGCTATCTCCCGCGTGGTATAATGTTGATTGTTCTCAATTAATGTCTCGATTTGATCACTATAACTTCAACTGGTCTATCTGACCATGGAACATCGTCCAGCGAAAAATCTCCAGCACAAAACCTCGAAAACCACTTTTGAAACGTTCGATCAGTCACGGCACCTTCTTCATACACTGCACAAATCTTAGTTTTGTGTTTCAGTTGCATTTTTACTTTTCTTGAAATAATAAATCATAATATGCCGAAAATGTTGCTTTTTTCTTCCATCTTCAATATTAAAATGGCTACACAAAAATTCACGAATTTTGTTTTTTTTAAAAGCATGCTGATATGACAGCTGTCACAATACAGTCTAACGAAATTGTTTTGAATGAAGTTAAAGACAACTAAGCACTACTAAAGCCATCTTATGGAAAAAACCAAACCAACTTTTTGGCCAACCCAATATATATATATGTATATATCACACCTTCTTTATCCATTCATCTGTTGATGGACACAGGTTGCTTCCATATCTTGGCTATTGTAAATAATGCTGCTGTGAATTTTGAGATGCATGTATTTTTTCAAATTACTGATTTCATTTTCTTCAGATATGTACCCAGGAGTGGAACTGCTGGATTATATGGTAGTTTTATTTTTAGTTTTTGAGGCATTTCCATACTGTTTTCCATAGTGGCTGCACCAATTTATGCTCCCACCAACGTGTATGAGGGTTCGCTTTTCTCTAAATCCTCCCCAAAGCTTGTTATTTGTGGTCTTTTTGATGATAGTCATTCTGACAGGTATGAGGTAATATCTCATTGTTGTATTGTTTTGCATTTCTATGATGATGGGAGATGTCAAGCACTTTTTCATGGCCTGTTGCCCATCTGTATATCTTCTTTGGGCAAACGTCTATTTAGGTCTTTTGCCCGCTTTTTGATTGGGTTGTTGTTGGTTTTTTTTTTTTTGGAATTTAGTTTTATGAGCTGTTTATATATTTTGGATATTAATACTTTATTGGTCATATCATGTGTGAATATTTTCTACCATTCCATAGATTGTCTTTTGATTTTGTCAGTAGTTTCCTTTGCTGTGCAAATGCTTTAAGCTTAGTTAGGTCCCATTTGTTTATTTTTCCTTTTGTTTCCTTTGCCTTAGGAGACAGATCTTAAAAAATATTTCTACTATTTATGTCAAAGAATGTTCTGCCTACTTCTAGGAGTTTTATGGTTTCCAGTCTTACATTTAGGTCTTTAATCCATTTGGGGTTTATTTTTGTATATGGTGTGATAAAATGTTCTAATTTCATTCTTTTACATGTAGTTGTCTAGTTTTCTCAGCACCACTTATTGAAGAAACTGTTCTTCCCCATTGTATATTCTTGCCAACTTTGTCATAGATTAACTGACCATAGGTACATGGGTTTATTTCTGAGCTCTCTATTCTGTTCCATTGATCTATGTGCCTGTTTTTGTGCCAGTACCATACTGTTTTGATGACTGTAGCTTTGTAGTATAGCCTGAAGTTCTAGAGTGTGATACCTCCAACTTTGTTGTTTTTTCTCAAGATTGCTTTGGCTATTCAGGGTCTTTTGTGTTCCATATAAATTTTAGGATTATTTTTTTCTAGTTCTGTGAAAAAATGTCATGGGTATTTTGATAGGGGTTGCATCAAATCTGTTGATTGCTTTGGGTAGTATGGACATTTTAACAATATTAATTCTTTCAATCTGTGAACACAGAACATTTTTCCATTTCTTTGTATCATCTTCAATTTCCTTTATCAATGTTTTATAGTTTTCAGAGTATAGATCTTTCGCCTCCTGGGTTAAATTATTCCTAGGTATTATGTTCTTTTTGATGTGATTTTAAATGGGATTGCTTTCTTGCTTTCTCTTTCTGATAGTTCATTGCTAGTGTATAGAAAAGTGACAGATTTGTGTATATTAATCTTGCATGCTGCAAATTTACTGAAGTCATTTATTAGTTCTAATACTTTTTTGGTCGAGATTTTAGGGTTTTCTCTATATAGTATCATGTCATCTGCAAATAGTGACAGTTTTACTTCTCTCCTTCCAAGTTGGATGCCTTTTATTTCTTTTTCTTGTCTGATTGCTGTGGCTAGGACTTTCAACACTATGTTAAATAGAAATGGTGAGAGTGGGCATCCTTGTCCCTGATTTTAGAGGAAAAGCTTTCAACTTTTCACCACTGAGTATGATGTTAGCTGTAGACTTGTCATATATGGCCTTTATTATGTTGAGATATGTTCCTCTATACCAACTTTGATAAGAGTTTTTATCATGAATGGATATGGAATTTTATAAAATGCTCTTTCTTCATCTATTGAAATAATCATGTGATTTTTTAAATTCTTCATTATGTTAATGTGGTATATCACACGATTAATTTGCAGGTACTGAACCATCTTTGCATTCCAGGAATGAATCCCACTTGATCATGGTGTATGATCCCTGTTATATGCTGTTGAATTTGGTTTGCTAATATTTTGTTGAGGATTTTGCATCTATAATTGTCAGAAATATTAGCCTGCAAGGTTTTTTTTGTAGTGCCTTTCTCTGGTTTTAGTATCAGTGTAATGGTGGCCTCATAGAATGAATTTGGGAGTGTTCCCTCCTCTTCAATCTTCAGTTTTTTGGAATAGTTTGAGAAGGATAGGTATTAGCTATAATTTATATGGTTGGTAGAATTCCCCTGTGAAGCCATCCAGTCCTGGACTTTTGTTCGCTGGGAGTTTTTTGATAACTAATTCAATTTCACTACTAGTGATTGGTCTGTTCAAATTGTCTATTTTTTTTCCTGATTCAGTCTTAAAAGATTGTATATTTCTAGAAATTGTCCATTTCTTCTAGACTGTCTAATTTGTTGGCATTTAACTGTTTGTAGTATTCTCTTATGATTTTTTTGTGATATTGATTGTGATGTCTCCTTTTTCATTCCTTATTTGGGTTCTCTCTTTTTCTTGAAGACACCTAGCAAAAGGCTCATCAATTTTCCTCACCTTTTCAGGAAACAAACTCTTGTTTTCATTGATCTTTTCTACTATTATTTTTTTGACCTCTACTTTATTTCCTTCTGAACTTAATTATTTCCTTCCTTCTATTGGCTAACTATTGGCCTTGCTTGTTCTTTTTCTAATTCTTTTAGATGGAAGGTTTGGATGTTTATTTGAGATTTTTCTTGTTTCTTGAGGTAGGCTGTCTCTCTTTAAACTTCCCTTTCAGAACTGCTTTTCCTCATCCCATAGATTTTGGAAAGTTGTGCTTTTATTTTCATTTGTCTCAAGGTACTTTCTGATCTCCTCTTTGATTTCTTCATTGATCCACTGATACTTTAGTAGCATGTTGTTTAGTCTCTCTCCACATATTTGTGTTTTTCTCATTTTTCTTCGGGTAATTGATTTCTAGTTTCATACCTTGGTGCTCAGAAAAAAATGCTTGATATAATTCCTATCCTCTTAAATTTGTTGAGACCTGTTTTGTTGACCAGTATGTGATTTATCCTAGATAAAGTTCCATGTGCACTTGAAATGAATGTGTATTCTGCTGTTCTTGGATGGAATGTCCTGTGAATATCGAATACGTCCTACTGGTCTAATGTGTCATGTAAGACCACTGTTTCCTTATCGATTTTCTGTCTGGATGATCTGTTCATTGATGTAAGTGGGATAGTAAAGTCCCCGACTATTATTGTATTTTTGTCAATTTCTCCATTTATGTCTGTTAATATTTGCTTTGTATTTTTAGGAGGACCTGTATTAGATGCATATATGTTAATGAGTGCTATCCTCTTCTTTTATTGATCCCTTTATCATTTTATAATGCCTTTGTCTTTAGTCATAGACTTTCTTTTAAAGTCTATTTTGTCTGATATGAGTCTTGCTACCCCAGCTTTCTTGTTGCTTCCATTTGCATGACATATCTTTTTCCAGCCCCTTACCTTTATTCTGTGTCTTTAGTGCTGAAGTGAGTCTCTTGTAAGCAGCATATAGATGGGTCTTGTTTTTTAATCCAATCGGCCACCCTATGTTTTTTGATTGGAGCATTTAGTCCATTGACATTTACAGTGATTATTGATGGGCATGTACTTATTGCCATTTTGTTACTTGCTTCCTGGTTGCTTTGTAGATTTTCTCTGTTCTTTTCTTCTTCTTTTATTTTCTTCCCCGTGGTTTGATGATTTTCTTTAGTGGTATGCTTATGTTCCTTTCTCTCTCATTTTTGTGTATCTATTGTAGGTTTTTGATTTGTAGCTACATGAAGTTCACATATTTTGTCCTATATCTACTCATGCTAAACTGATAATTAAGTTCAAATACATTCTAAAAGATCTACATTTTTTTACTCCCCTCCCCCACATTTTGGGGGGTTTGATGTCATATTTTATATCTTCATGTTTATCCCTTCACTATTTATTCTAGTTATAGTTGATTTTACAATTTTTGTCTTTTAATATTCATACTAGCTTATTTACGTGGTTGATCCATAGGCTTTACCATGTATTTGCCTTTATTAGTGGGATTTTTCCTTTCCTGTAAATTCTTACTTCTTGTAGCAGCCTTTTCTTTTCCACTTAGAGAATACTCTTTAACATTTCTTTTAGGATAAATTTATTACTGTGAACTCCTTTAGTTTCTGCTCATCTGAGAAGTTCTTTATCTCTCCTTCAATTCTGAATGATAAATATGCTGGGTAGAATATCCTAGGTTGTAGTTTTTTTCCCACTCAGCACTTTAAATGTAACATGCCACTCCCTTCTTGCCTGCAAAGCTTCTGCAGAAAAATCAGCTGATAACCTTCCTTGTATATGACTCTTTGTTTTTCTCTTGCTGCCTTTAGAATTCTTTAAGTTTTGCCATTTTTATGATATGTCTTGGTGTGGGCCTCTGGGTTCATCTTGTTCGGGATTCTCTCTGCTTCCTATACCTGGATATCATTAAAGTCTCAGCTCAAACATCATCTCTTCTGGGAGAGCTTCTTTGACAAACACATGACTCCATTTGCGTCCCCCATAATGCTATGTGCTTGCTTTTTCTTCCACCATCTCTGTTCCCCCACTACAACACAAGCTCTGTGAGAGCAGTGACCTGGTCTATCTTGTCCACAGCGTATCTCTAGTGCTGATACTAGTGTCCACTGCGTAGTGGTCGTTCAGTCAACTTTTGTTGAATGAATGGATAAACAAATGAATATCCCTGTCATGTAGCAGTCAGTGACTGCCTAGACTCCTCTCCTGATAGAGAATTCTATACTACTTCTCTGGGAAGTTATTTTATCTTTGGACACATCTTAGACAATTCCTGCATGACATTATGAATTTACCTAACTAGTCAAAATAATAATAATAATAACTAGTCTATTATTTATTTACTAAGACTAATTCAGGGGTTTCCAAACTGTAACCTCCAAGTGCTATAGCTCTGTGGCTCCAACCCCCAGAAAAAGGCTAAGGGGAAAAGAAAAGACAAGGGACCCCACCAGCATTTTATTCATAGTGACAATCCTTTTTTTTTTTTTTTTTTTTATGGAGATGGGGAAGGACGGGATGCCCAATCTCAGAGGAAAAAAAATGACTGAGAAACAGTATGAGGACTTTTTAAAAATAAATTTGTTTATTTATTTTTGGCTGCACTGGGTCTTCGTTGCTGCGCATGGGCTTTCTCTAGTTGTGGTGAGTGGGGGCTACTCTTTGTTGCAGTGTGCGGGCTTCTCATTGCGGTGGCTTCTCTTGTTGCAGAGCATGGGCTCTAGGTGCATGGGCTTCAGTAGTTGTGGCTCGCTGGCTCAGTAGTTGTGGCTCACGGGTTCTAGAGCGCAGGCTCAGTAGTTGTTGCACATGAGCTTAGTTGTTCCATGGCACATGGGATCTTCCCGGCCCAGGGATCGAACCTGTGTCCCCTGCATTCGCAGGTGGATTCTTAACCACTGCACCACGAGGGAAGTCCCAATAGTGACAACCCTTTTGTTTGTTTTACCTACTGAGGAGGATATATATAAGACTTAATTTGAAAAACAGTTCCATTGCTAAAAATAAATCCAAGTGGTCTTTTTAACTCTGTTCTATACCTTCATGATGATATTTCTCACAGTGTGGTCTTCCAATCTCCTATGTCAGAATCAACACTTCGGATACTTGTGGAAAATGCAGATTCTCTGGCCTCTATGAATTAAAATTTCTGGCCATAGGACCAAGGAATCTATTAACAAGCACCTCAGGGCTACTTAGGTGCTCAGAAGTTTAAAAATCACTGCTCTATGATGTGAGAACAACCTAATAAAATATAGAAATGGGTCGTCATGTAAAGTAGAATTCTTTTTCCTTTGGGATGACCTCTTGCAAAATGTAATGTCTTTTCTCAGTACAGTTATCTGTCCATATCCCCGAAGGATTGGTTTCAGGACCATCCTCAAATACCAAAATCTGCAAATGTTCCAGTCCCTTATATAAAATGGTGTAGTACCGTCTGCCCTCTGTGACTGCAGAAGCAGAACCCACAGATACAGAGGGCTGACTTTACATACAGAATTTTTTGGAGGAGTAGGAATGACTGGTTGACCTCAAGATATCCAGAAAGTGGACTTTTATCTCTTTGCTGGAGGCCCTGATTGCCCCCACAAATATCTCTCTGTGGCCAAGTGACTGAAATTAGAGTATATACATGTGTACACACACACACGTGCACGCCAGTGGCCAGCGTCACAGCCAACCTACCACCTCATTCAGCTGAGTCCTGCCAATTAAGTACTTCTGGAGAGGTATAAGAGCAGGGCGCTTAAAATTCCAAGCATAAAACTGCTAATAAGAGAATCTTGTTTAACAAAGTAATAAAAAAAAAAAAAAAGCAGAGACAAAAAAATGCTGCAAAGTTTTCTTTGTGATCATTGTTTAACACTGTATGTAATTAAATATTAATGAAAGTATGCTACTTTCATTTTGTGAGCAATTTAATTCAATTAAAAATAAATGGGTCTCCTTGGCTCAGTGGGCATACTGATATACAGAACAGCACTGCCCTTAACTTGGTTTCCACTGTGTTTAAATCCAGCACTGAGCAAATCTACTGAAATACAACCTCAGGCTTACTAGATTAACCCATTAAGAACCAAGACCCACTCCAGGCAGGCAAAGGAGTATAGCGCTAGGCAGTGTTCACCAGGTGCAAAGCATAATACGTTTTACTTGAAAAATATATTTATCAAGCATTTGCTAGGTGGGATGAAAAGACATTTAAGACATCTCTTAGATACCAAAACAGTGGTTATGGGCGGGGATGGGCATTGACTGGGAAGAAGAATCTAGAAACACTATCTTGCCCTGGGTATTGGTTAGTATACACACACACACACACACACACACACACACACACACACACACACATATATACACATATATACACACACACATATATTGAGCTGTACTCAATGTATACATATACATACCTAAGGTTTGTGTACTTTCCGCAGTTGACTGAAGATATTTCACACCTCAATGGGGGTAAAAGAGACAAATTTCTGCCCACAAAGACCTCACAGTCTGGTATCATTAGCACATGAGAGGCAGCATGGGCACCAGAAGGTTTCCAGCTTACGGTCTGGCTGGGAAGGCACACGAAAACACTTAAGGGCGTTTACTCTGTGATAAAAACATACACAGATCTTAAAGCGCCTGAGGTAGAAACTGACAAACAAGAGGCAGTGAATTTTTGCAGGCTGTGCTCAGGGACGCATGCGGTACGTAGGGCACCCCGGACAGGGAGAGAGGAAAGAAGGGACATTGAGGACACAAAAGAGGGCATGGGACTGAAGCTGGGAATCAGGGAACCAGCCGCTCGGGGCAAATGAACCCGGTGTCAGGCCTGGCGCGAGTGGGGTCATCCAGCGAGGGCAGAGGGAGGTGGGATGCGCATGGTGCCAGGACCCGCGAAGAGGAGGGGCAGGTGCACTGGTCCCGGGCACTGGTTTCAGCCCGGGTTCCGGGGATAACTTTCCCGGCGGGTTTCTTGTGCAGGAGCCGCCCAGGAGGTAATGGATCCGGGCCGCCACCGCGATAACCTAACCGGAGCTGCTCTTTCATTGCACCAGAAGGGCTGTTGTTTGGGAATGACCTCCGGGATTCCAGAGGCCACGTCTAATAATAACAATGTTATCAACGCTGCAAGGCTGAGCCGGGCAGAGTGTGTGTGTCTCTGGGTACCCCAGGGGCCAGCGCCCAGCCCTGAAAGCAGAGCCGGCCAGGCGTGAATGGGAAGGAAAATGCCAATCTCTTGACAAAAAGTTCGCTGCTAAAAAAGAAACCCTGGCCAACATTTTACAACCTGGACGCATTGTTAATGTGCTGGTTTATCTGGCAGGAATAGGAAGCCGTGTTTGAAAACAATGTATTCTTTTTAGGTGCAAGGTCAGCGTCTGTTGGCCCTCGGGGTGTCCGCCAGCCCCCCCACCCCCACCCGCCGCATGGGAGAAGGCTCCAAAGGCCGGCCAAGGCGCTTCCTGGGCGGAGAGAAGCGCGCTGAGCCGGGCACGACGGAGGTGAGATTCTAACCATGCCATCCTGCGGGGAGCTCGCGCGCACAGGCCCCGCTGAGGCCTGCGAGGGGCTCCTGTGCCCCGCTGGAGGGCGGTGGGGGCAGAGCCTGTAGAGAGAGGACACCTCGCGCCATGTGGCGCCAAGGCCCCTGGTTTGGCGCTGCGTGGAAGGAGGAATGGGTCCTGTGGACCAGGCACTTTGCCCACTAGCTGCAGGGCCTACGGGGAGCTGCCCTCAGCCGAAGCTGGGAAGGCTCAGAGCTACTCCAGCCTCCCCCTGGGTCCTCCCCAGAGCCAGAGCAGGTTGGGAGTGGAGAGAATTCAGAAGTGCCTCTTCTAAAACTTGTTCTCAGTGGGAAAGAAAATCCGAGTGGTTACCAGCCAGTCCTGAGTAAGAGTGTGGACTCTGCCACTGATTAGCTGGGTGACCTTGTGTAAGAGATTTAACCTCTCAAAAAAGTCTTCAGTTTACTCACATGCAAAAGGGGAATGATATTAATACCTGCCGCCCAGGGCCACGGCTTGGACTAAATGAGATCGTGGAAGTGAAGCGCCTAGCGCAGGCCTGGCATAGGCCAGCGCCCAGTACAGGGCCTTTGTACTTGCCACTCCCTCTACCTAGAACACTCTTAGAAAGGCATGCTCCCTTACCTCTTACAGGTCCCTTCCCTAGTTTGTCTGTCTCCACAGTACCATCTAATATACTGTCTACCACTATCTAATATATGATGTCTTTTACCTTTTTAGCTTATTTATTGTCTTTCCCACACCAGAGGGAAGCTCTGTGAGAATAGAGATGCATGTGCTTTGTCTACTGCTGAATCGCCAGAACCTAGAATAATGCCTAGCATATAATAAGTGCTCAATAAACATTACATAAAGGATAAATGGTGATGATGATGAAGACAAGGATCAGAGTGTCAAAAGACCCAGGTTAATCTCCTGATTTCAAATTTCAGAAGGTCGGCACTCCTGCTAGGTCATAAGCAATGATGCAAGAATGGTATCTTGCATAACTGGATTCTCCATAGCTAAGGTTGACAGATTTAGCAAATAAAAATATAGGACATTCAGCTAAATTTTAATTTTTTTAGTATAAGTGTATCCCACATATTGCATACTACACACTTATAGGAAAACATTATTCATTGTTTATCTAAAATTAAAATTTAACTGGTGCCCTGTATTTTATCTGACAACCCTATCCACAGCCCTTATGTAGTAGTTGCTGCATGAATGAATAATATGTTCAAAATCCAGAGAAATCAGAGTAAACCTAAATGAAAGAGCAAGGTCAGGCCCAGTGGTGTGCTAGTAATATCTATATTAATTAGATATCAATAATAATTGATAATAATTGCTAGTAATATCAACATTCCTTGACGAGTGTCTCGTCAAGGAAAAATCAAAGTGCCTTTATTTACAGCTGCCTATTTCTATGCTGTTAATACTCCCACCATGGCCGATTTCAAGCTTGGACATGTGACTGAACGCAGAACTGGGGAGAAATGACTGCAATTGGCTTTGACAAAGCCAGCATGAGCCAACTTCTGCACAAACTCCTGGAAGTCAGAGGATTAAAGAGACAACGAGCAAACAAGAAAAATGAAAAAGAACTAAGCTACCTGCCCTATAATACACCAAGACTTTACTGGCCACGTCCTTAGATACATTATCTCAACCTCACAACAATTCTATGAAGTAGAAATGATTAGCCATATTGTTGTTAAACGAATGGGGGCAGGGGGGTCAGAGGGAGTTTAAAAATTGTCTAGTCACCCAGCAAATAAAGCAGCCCAAAGCCCACTGTCCTTCCCCCAAACCAGTCTGCCTCTGCCATCACTGGATAGGGAAGCCAGAGGGGCTGCAGAGGTCAGCAGGTCAACCTGGCCATTCCTCAGGAGAGAAAACTGAGGCAAGGAGTGAAAGGGTTAGCAACCTCCCGGCAGAGCTGGGATTAGAACCTGTACCTCTTGACTCCTACCCAGTGTGTGTGTGTGTTGTAGAAATGTTCTCAAAGTATGTTCAACTGATGTGAAGAAGCTAAAAAACAAGCATGGACACCCTCCAGAGGAGTCAACACAGGGTAAATACGAATCAGCTGAGTCTTTAATGCAAATATGGACTAGGGTTTCTGCTTTCTCGATCTCACCCAAGTGATTTGAAAACTTGGACCGGAACAGAGAACGCTTGTTTACAAAGAAGTGGCCGGTGCAAGGAGAGAGGGGAAGTGTCTCTTTTTCTCTACCAAAGATGAGCAATGCTGACTCATGATTTGAAAGGGGAGCCCACAAAGGTCTCCCAAAACCCCCTGTATGTGTCTCTCTTTTCTTGTGGTCCTGGGGAAACCACAGAGGACAGAGTCATGGACAGACCCTTGGCTCAGCCAGTGACCCTGTGTGGCTGCCCCTTTCTCTCCTGTGTTTCCTCAGCTATAAGACAAAAAGATGATTTCTGGGGCTTTCCCAGCAATAACATCGATGATATTCTCTCTGAATCCCCACTTTACCCTCCCTCCATCTTCTCACTCTCTTCTCCTTTCCTCATTATCTTCCTTTTTGTTATCAGTTTTTTAAAATCCTCTTTCCCCTTCCCCTCCCCCTCCTGTCTGTCTCCCAGGCCTTCTGTATCACAGACTCCCCTCTCCTCATGCTCTCTACCCTTGCCCCGCCCCCCATACACACACATATGCACACATACTGGTGGAACTAACACTGGCCCTTAATTAGACAGAAACTCCCTCAATAAAACAAAGAAAGAGGGAATTCCCTGGCGGTCCAGGGGTTAGGACTCAGCGCTTTCACTGCGATGGGCCTGGGTTCGATCCCTGGTGGGGGACCTGAGATCCCGCAAGCTGTGTGGCGTGGCCTGGCCGATACATAAATAAGTAAATAAATAAATAAAATTTTAAAGGCAAAACAAAACAGAAAAAATGCAAAAAACAAAGAAAGAAACTAGGAGAGCTCATGGCAGACACTGCCCCAATGGAAAGGCAGATCTCCCCCCCCACAGCACTCAGCTCCCCAGCGTTACTCTTCTATTCATATATATTAACTCTGCCCTTTTCTCTTTTATCTGGAGAGCTCTTTGCCAGCCACACAAACAAAAGATTATGCAGATTATCTTAACTAAACATCCCAAAACGTAATCCCTTGAATGGGAAAACTTGGGCTTCCAGAGGCCACAGCACCCTGCAGGATGAGAAGGGCTCTGCCCTTCGCCCCTTCCCCCTCACGGTGGGCAGCACAGAACCCCAAGAGGCAAGTGTGCTAGGAGATTTCCCAGCTTGCTGGAAACTCTGAAAGCAAATGAGAGTCCTCAAGGCTCATTAGACCTATTTATACAGTTCTTCATTGGGAAAAATTAAATCTTCCAAACACAGATAAATACACCTTTGTGACAAATGAACTAGCCAGTCACGTTTAAACCCCAGCTCCGGCACTAACAAATGTGGTACTTGAGCCCCCCAAGCAAGGTAAACATGTTTCTTTATCTTGAATTCCCTTTAGTTGGGAGAAAAGGAACACAGGAGCTACCGCACATTATGTAGGGATGGAGGCTGGGCATGGGGAGAGGGTGGGAGGGGGCCGTGTTGGTAGGAACAGCTCGTGAAGGTCACCTTCTCAGCTAGGTAGTCGAACCACAACACGTCTCCCTGCCTAGCTCTGCCCAGGCCTTCTGCTAACCTTGAGGGTTTGTCAAGCCAGCTGTGCTGGCTACCAGCTGTGCTGTACAATATCCTCAGAGACTCCAGCGGCACAGAGTGACGCAGGATGCCCTCAACATGGCTCACTACCTGCCCCTCTGTATTTCTCAATAGGGCCTATCTTTTCCAGAAAACACTCTTTTTCTGGGAAAGGTTGGCAACATCAGAGAATGATCCTAGCAGGAAATGGCCAGTCACATCTGAGGACCTTTGAGAAGAAATAGAGATAAGATAGAAGAGAAGAAAGAGAAAGCTTTGGCTGACTTTCAGGAACCTCCATTCCTGGAGTGGCAATGGCATGGTCTAGAGCTGCACTCTCCAGCACCGTGGCCACTGCCCCCAGTGGCTGTTGAGCCTCTGAAAGGTGACTAGCCTGAATTGATATGTCCTGTAAACGTAAAATACACACTGGATGTTGAAGGATTTTGGTACAAAAAACAAAAGGAAAGGGAACCATCTCATTCACAATCTTTTTGTACCAACTACATATTGAAATGATATTTTGAATATACTCATTGAATTAAATAAAATATATTATTAAAATTAATGTCACCTTTTCTTTCTTTTAAATCGTGACTACTAGAAGATTTAAAATTGCACAAAGCCCATATTCTATTTCTGTTGGATAGTGTCCCTCAAGAGAATTTTTAGCTTCAACACATTTGAATCCAGCTTCTCTCCAGAGCACGTTTTCAGATCATGGAATTGATTTGTGTTTTCTTTTTGCCCAGCACAGGGCCCCTAAAGTTACCCTCATCCAGAGCCATGAAATGGAAAGGCAGGCTCAGAGGTTCCTCACAGCAGCACCTGGACCTCTTTGGTTCTCTAAGCTCTCTGCCTCTGCCCATCACCTCTCACTCTTGCTATCTCCCACCCTCGCCCTCAGAACACTGGCTCTTACCTGCTGGCCTTTGGTTTAGAAATAGCAGAATAAAAAGGCTGATAAGAACCTGAGGAGACCATCAGACCCATTCAAACTGGTCCACTTGACTCAACCCCAGCGAAACACAGCTGCATTGGTCAAACTTTTTTAAAAAAAAAAACAATAGCTCTCATTTGTTTTCATGTAGTAAATAATACTTATTCATTGTAGAAAAATGGTAAAATAGAAACCAAAAGAAGAAAATAGAAATCATCCACAATCCAAGCCTCAGGCTAGCCATTACTGATTTTTGAGGGTATATCCCACCAAAGTCTTACTTTAGACAACGAAAATAATTGTAACATTTATTGAGCACTTACTATGCCCAGGCACCATGCTAAGTGTTTTTAACATAGTTTTCTTTGTAAGAATCCTAAGGTAGGTTCTATTATTATCCTCATGTTGAGGAAAACTGAGACTTAGCAAGTTTAAATATCATGTCCAAAGCAGACAGCTCATAGTGACCAAAAGAGTTAAACACAAGTCCAAAGGGACTAGGACAGGAAACCCTCGGCCCCGTGCCTGTGGCTGCAGTTCTCCAAGGAGAGACGTGCTATCACCTCCTTCATGAATTTGTTCTCTTGAAGGCATCCATCTCTTCCTAACCCTCCTAAATTCACAGTGCCTGCCTCTGTCCATTCAGGCTGCGTTAACAGAGTACAATAGACTGAGTGACTCATAAATAACAGGACCTTATTTCTCACAGTTCTGGAGGCTGGGAAATCCAAGATCAGATTCAGGGTCTGGTGAGAACCCACTTCCTGATTCACAGACAGCCCTCTTCTCCCTGTGTCCTCACATGGAGGAAGGGGTGAGGGAGCAACCTGGGGTCTCTTTAATAGTGGGCACTAACCCACCATGAGATCTCTGTCCTCATGACCTAATCACCTGCCAGAAGGCCCACTTCCAAATATCATCACATTGGGAGCTAGGCTTGGGGGGACACAAAACATTCGGTATGCAGCAGTGTCATTCTTCATGCATGTCCTAATCTACCAGCAACTGCTTTCTTTTTGTTTGTGTATTCATTTATTCAACAGATACTCATTGGGCACTTACTTTATGCTGGGTGATATTCTAGGCGACTGGAAAATAGCAATGAACGCAATCGACAAAATTCTTTTACTCTTATGGCGCCTATACTTCAGGTTAGGGAGACAGACAATAAACAGACAAGCAAATATATATGATGTCAGATAGTAAGTGAGACAAACCAATATGAGGAGAAAATTGAGTAGTGTGAGGGGGACACACAGTGATGGGAAGGGGAGTAGTGTTAAGCATCGTGTGTAGGTTGCATTATTATTTATAATTATTCCTGCCTTACACAGAAAAACCTGGCTAAGACAGATTGCTATTTTTTAGGGCGGTCAGGGAAGACCTCACAGGTAAGGTCCTTGAGCAGAGACCTTGAAAGGAGTGAGGAAACAAACTATTAAGTTATTTGGGAGAAGAACTTTCTAGGGCTGAATGTGCAACAAAAGCAAAAGCCCAGAGATGGGAGTGTGACTGGTGTGTTTGAGGAAGTCCAGGGTTTACTAGAGGAAGACAGTGGTGGAGATTAGGCTAGAGAGTTTTCCAGGATGAGAATAGACTACATAGAACCTTGAGGGCCACTGCAAAACTCTGGCTGTTGCCCAGTGAGATGGAAAGCCACTGGAAGCTTTTTAGCAGGGATGTGACATATCTGTTAAAAGGATCACTACAGGGCTTCCCTGGTGGCGCAGTGGTTGAGAGTCCGCCTGCCGATGCGGGGGACACGGGTTCGTGTCCTGGTCTGGGAGGATCCCGCGTGCCGCGGAGCGGTCGGGCCCGTGAGCCATGGCCGCTGAGCCTGCGCGTCCAGAGCCTGTGCTCCGCAGCGGGAGAGGCCATAGCAGTGAGAGGCCCGCGTACCGCAAAAAAAAAAAAAAAAAAAAAGGATCACTACAGCTACTGTCCTGAGACTATATTTGGGGGGCAAGTGATCTATTTGGAACCCACGGGATTTTGCTGATGGATCAAATAATGGGGTATGAGAGAAAGGGTCAAGGAGGACCCTTTTCAGCTTTGAGCAACTAGAAAGAGGGGATTACCATTAACTAGGGTGGAAAAACTACACGGAGATTTTTTTGAGGGAGTGTCGAAATCAGGGACTTATTTTGGGGTACATTAAGTTTGAGATACCTCTCAGACATCAAAGTAAGTGTGCAAGTAAAAAGTTGTATATTATCTGAGTTTCAGGGAACAGTCTAGGAATTAGATATGAATTTGGAAGTTTGGAGAAGATAGATGGTATTTAAAATCATGACCCTGAATGAGGTTATCTTGGTGGTGATTAGCTATTGATACAACAGGGATGAAATCTTTGGACTAAATCCTTGGGCCTTCCAGTTGGAAGATCTTGCAGAGGTGAGGAACAAACAGCAAAGGAGACTGGGAGGGAAAAGCCAGTGAAATAAATCAATAATCAGAAGAGAGGGGTAGCCAGGCCAGGTGAGGAAACCTTTGCAAATTGATGGGAGTGCTCAGTCCTGTCAACTGCTGCTGCTAGAGTGTGATATGGACTGAGAATTGGCCATTGGATTTGGCAATTGGGAGAGCACGTATATTACCAATATAAGCAAGTGAAATAAACCAAGAGGTCACTGTTAAAGGGCGCTGGGTAGGGGAGGCAATGCACCTACACCTTTTCATCCTTCTGGTCTCATGGTTCTTAGGGACACCAGGCGGTTAATTAGTTCCTTTAAACTGTTCTTACTAGTCTAATTTGGCTTCTCTCATTATCATCCTAGAAATATTGGAGACAAAATGATGAGCAAGTGATAGTTTTTATAAAGCTAATGATGATTGTTGGTGAGTTTCCTATTTGAACATCTCAGGACCCAAGGCACCTTCCAAACTTTGGTGAGTTGACAACTCATGGAAGAAGGAATACATTTTCCAGCCTTTCATGAACTTACAAAGCAGAATATTTGCAGGTGATCATGCCTATACTCAGAAGAGGATTCATCTCAACAGCAGAATATTATAACACGTATGTGGCCGATGCCTTGTTAGCAAGTATTAACATTAGGTGAAGCAGTCATAATAGAATTGTCTGGATTCCATAAATAGACTACTAACCCCAATAACTGCAAATTAACTCGAATTGTCTCATTTTTTCTCTGTCTTCTGACAATAACAAGATGGTGCTTTTCTGCCAAATTCCATCTTAAAAATACGTCTAAAGACTTATAGACTGTTGGCCTGCCAATTGCATGTGTATATGATGTGTCAAGCCTGTTTTTTTGCATCTAACCCATTTTGGAGAGTCCAACTTGATTCTCAAGATCTACCTCTTGGTCTTCCTTTGCCATCTTCTTACATAATCCATCCACAAGCTTATAATTGTCCTTGGCTAAATAAGGTCCAAATCACGTGAAATTGGGATATGACTCACCTGGCAAGGCCACACTTGGAATTCACTCAGTCCTTCAGTGTTAAGAGCTGCCAGGAGAGGTTTGATCCAGAGGTGAGGTGATGGAGGAAAAGTTCCAGAGCCTGAAGGAAGTGCTTCAGGCTTCATTCCTCCAAAAACAAGAAAAGTTGGCTCTGGGAAAAAGCCAGCCAGACCTGCTCTATTTGTATCTGAAGCCTTGTCTTCTAAATCCAGAGGCCTCCAGAAACTTCCCAGAAGGAACACGACTAAGGATATAGACTTATCTCAAAAATAGTCATTTTAAGTAATTACAATTTTCCCGCTCTGAAACTTCACGTGCTCTTTCAATGAACTGGGCTGCTTTTCCAGCCATCTGAAGAGGTGCAGGAGTGCTCTCTTTATCCATTGCATCCTCACTGCTCTAGAAGGCTCTTTTTTCATAAAGGCAGCTCCTTTAAAAGGTCCAGGTTAGAGTTTACGTATGTGAAGCTTTTGAAAAGTTTGACAACTGTTGAGGACCTCGGCTGCCCATTAGTACAACAACTTCACAATCTATATGCTCTATAAACAAGTTTCCCAAAGCGTACTCTGCGTTCGTTCATTCAAGAAATCTTCACTGAGCCCTTATCGTCCAAGGCATCGTTCCAGACCCTGGAGAGTACAGCAGTGAAGAAAGCAGATAAAAGTGATTTTTCTCATGGAGTTTACCTTCCAGTGGACAAGACTAAAAACAAACAAAATAAATAAATGGAATATATTTAGTTAGACGGTGGTAAGTGCTATGGAGAAAAACAACCAGCGAAGGAGGAGAGGGAGTACCCTGGATGAAGGGGTGGAAAGAGGGCTATAATTTGCAATAAAGGGGTCAGGGGAGAGAAGAGTTAGTTGAAAATGTGTCATCTGAGCAAAGACCAGAAGGCAGAAATCTGGGAGGAGAGCCAACCAGGAAGAAGGAACTACAGTAGAACATGTCCTGAGGTTAGGGTGTGCCTGAGATGTTCAAGTTCCAACAAGAAGGCCAGTGTGGGCTGGGTAGAGTGAACAGGGGAGTGGGTAGTAGGAGGGAGGTAGTAGGGACCCAAATCATTCAAGTCTCTCTCAGTAGGGACTTGAGCTTTTGCGCTAGTGAGACGGGGACCCACTGGAGGATTTTGAGTAACTGAGTGACATATTCTAACTTACATTTTAATTCCAATTTATATTCTAACTTATATTTCACACTCGGCTGTTGTGTGAAAAACAGATGATACCAGGGCGATCAGTTAAGAGGGTACTGCAAAAATCCAAGTGAATACTGATGGTAGCAGATCACCCAGTAAAATGATAGAATGCCTACAAAGTTCAGAGTCAAACTTAAATCCACTAATCCAGGATGGGGGTCCCCAGGACTCTGAAGTTTTCGCAAGTACTCCCCAGGTATTGCTTAAGTATGCTAGAGTTTAGAAACCTTACTTCTATAATATGCCATTTATCAATTTATTGCCTCTCAGCTCCAAATTCATCCTTCACTGCCTGCTCTGCAAAAAACAGATCTGGGCCCTTTAAATATTTTTCCTTCACCAGCTGTCACAATGTTAAGCCTTGTCAGGAGAGAGCACTAGAGAGGCACTGCAGTAGGAAGAGGACTTCCCATCCCGGTTCTGGTGTTCTGGTTCAGCAGGCTCCTGCGACACCAGCATCTTCTCCACTGTCCCACTTCTGCACATGCAGGGTTTCCCCAGTAGCCAGTTCCTGTGGTACAGACACCTCCTCCAGCACGAGGGTCTTACAGCACATGTGGCTTTCCCAGCACACGGTTCCTGCTGGGTGGGCAGTTTCTTCAGTGCCAGACTCCTGCAGTACAGGCAGCTTTTCTAGCAGCCAGCTGCTGAAGTACAGGTGGCTTCTCAAGCATCCAGGTCCTTCAGTGCATGGCAGCCAGTCATACTGCACCTCGAGAAGCTTCCCCAGTCCCAGATAATTCCATACTAAGTGCCTTCAGAGAGACTCCACCTCTTGCACAACTTCCCCTGCATCCTAGAGAACAGATTTACAAGTTCCACAGGGCAAAGTTCCAGCAAATTCCATTGATGCAGCTACTCCTCTTCCATCCATTGGGCCACAGCCACATCCAGTGGGCCGTTCTCCAACAATGTCCCTCAATGCCTTGAGGGAGGGTGGAAGGAAGGGGCAGTAGTGGGGAGGTGATCTTCCTTGGGCTTCTGTCTCAGTCCTGGGTGTAATAGCTGCTCCTTATATCTGCTATTCCTATATCTTATTATTATTATTTTATTTATAGTTTTTAAATTAATTTATTTAACCTATTTATTTTTGGCTGCATTGGGTCTTCATTGTGGTGTGCAAGCTTCTCATTGCGGTGGCTTCTCTTGTTGCGGAGCACGGGCTCTAGGCGCACGGGCTTCAGTAGTTGTGGCACATGGGCTCAGCAGTTGTGGCTCACGGGCTCTAGAACACAGGCTCAGTAATTGCAGCACACGGGCTTAGTTGCTCCGTGGCATGTGGGATCTTCCTGGACCAGGGCTTGAACCCATGTCCCCTGCATTGGCAGGCAGATTCTTAACCACTGAGCCACCAGGGAAGCCCCCCTGTATCTTAGAATGCTCTTTACTTATTCCTAGCCAACACTAGGAATTATTAATTATTAACACAGTTAATAATTTTTATATTAACTCTTTCATGTTTAAATTATTCTATAGATTCTCTTTCCTGATTGGAACTTGACTGATACATACAGCATCACACATTTGGAAGGAAATTTAAAAATCCAGTCTCTAAATTGCCAAACCTGAACGTTTGGAAATGGCTGAATAGTAGAGACAAACCTCCCGGTTTTCACCCAATTTCTTGGTAGAGTTTTGTGCATGGCAAATAATTATCTCTATTTGCCTCACTGCTGTTTGCCTTCAACTGAAGAACCTAAAACTCTCCAAACTGCTGGGATGCAGAGCCCAGTGGAGCACTTTTGCCTGAGGGGTAGGTAATGATGGACAAGCCCTTCAGGATATATATTGGGTTGGCCCAAAAGTTCGTTCGGGTTTTCCGTAACATCTTCTGGAAAACCTCAAACTTTTTGGCCAACCCAATAAATAATCCCTGAGCAGAATCAGGGACCTTCTGGAGGTTCCTCCAGTACCAGTATCCTTTCCACAAAGCAGATGCTTTTTTCTACTTTCCACCTGGCTACAGCTGGAGAACCTGAGACCACTTGGATTAGGTAATATTACCTAACAGTTACAAATTAAGCTTTTGAGTCAGATACACTTATCACTAACTAGCTCTATGGCCTTGGGCAGGTTACTTAACCTTTTCTGAGCCTCAGTTTATCATCCGTAAAATCTGCATAATAGTAGAACTGACTTCCATTGGCCTGTTGTGAGGGATTAAATGAAATTGTCCATTTGGTAAAGAATTATGTACATGGTCGAGAATTTCACCTGGCACCCGAGAATGTGATGGTGGTTGTGTTTGCTGAAAAATGCAAAACTACATTCGTATTTGTCTGTTCCACCAATGTGCTGTCAAGTACAAGTCTGTTGTAACCAAGTTGAGTGACCAGTTTGGGTCTCAATAGTGAAGCTTGCGCCATTTCCAGGGGTGGCTCTTGCAGTGTCTGCGCTTTCCCCCTCAGCCTTGGTTCCTACTCTCATCACCAACTCCAGACCTGACAGGTCATCAAGAAATGTAGTAAGTCCCCTACATACGAACCTTCAAGTTGCAAACTTCAAAGGTGTGAACGTGCGTTCACATGTCCAATCACGTAAGTTAGTTCAAATGTCTGGCATATATTGTCACGTACGTGCATCCTCTACAAGTGGCTGTGTTTTTGTGTACTTTACTGTACAGTACTGTATAGAATACAGTAGTATAGTATCTTTATTTCAAGCCCAGGAAGTCTGGACGTAAGTGTAAAACACCAGTGATGTAGCTGCTACTGCTAAGAAGCACCAGCTGTTGTACTACTGCACTACTGTACTTTTCAAGGTATTGCACTGTAAGATTAAAAGTGTTTTCTTTATTTTTTGCGTTTGTTTTTTAATGTATTATTGGTGTGAAAAATATTTTAAACCTATTACAGTACAGTACTATATATCTAATTGTGTTAGTTGGGTACCTAGTCTGACTTTGATGGACTTACGAACAAACTGGACTCAGGAACACGCTCTTGGAACAGAACTCATTCATATGTAGGGGAATTACTGTATCAATTCTTGAGACACGTGTCCTCTAGAGACAATTTATCAGAAAAAATCCAGAAAGCACCCTTCCATAGAAAAAGAATGTGAGCCATGCATGTAACTTTAAATGTTCTACTAGCCATATTTTTTAAAGTAAAAATAAACAGGTAAAATGATTTTTAATAATTTGGTTTATTTAAACATATATATGCAATATGTATATAAATTATCATTTATATAAAATGTAATATTGATTAAAATGTAATCAATATTTAAAATACTAGTGAGATAGCTCACATTCTTCTTTCTAGTCTTTGAAATTCAGTATGTATTGTACACTTACAACCATTCTCAAGTCAGACCAGCCACATCAAGTGCTCAAAAGCCACATGTGACAAGTAACCACCTTATCGGACAGAGTAGTTCTAGACCATCTAGCCCAGCCGCCTCATTTTTAGAAGAGGACACAGAGGCTCAAACAAGTTTTTTGAGTTGTTCTTTCTAAGTCACAAAATCAGGACTAGAATCCAAGGTAACTGACACCTGGGTTTAAACCCAACCCTGTCCTTTATTAGCTGTGTGACACAGGGCAACTTTCCTTACCTCTCTGAGCTTCAACTCCCTTTTCTATAAAATAGAAATAATAAATCCTCAAGAGTTGTGGTGAGGATTAAATAAGGGAATGGATGTAAAGCACCCAGCCCACAGCAAGCACTGGCTTAAATGGAGTAATAAATTATCATAATGGACTTCACCAACCATACTGCCTGCCTTTCATCCAACCTCAGCCTAATCTAGCAGAAGACAGAGAAGGGGCAGCCCGCATTCCACACCACTCGCTTTGGATGTGGCCTTAGCCTAACCAGCAAAAGCAATGTCATGATACTACAAATGCCCATCAAAGCTTTAGCGCAGCTCTTCCGCTGTTTCCAAGTTAGACAATGGAAAGGTGATTTTCTTTTCAAGATTCCCTTTGTAAAAGAACCATGATGAATGTTTAAAATTTCATCGAGAAAAACAGTTATAGGGAGAAGGTCATTGTCGTTAAGTGCCACACCCATCCCAGTCCCTGGTGACCCTGAGGGCCCCTGACTCGCCTGGCTTCCCTGCTGACCCTCTTTGCCCAACCAGGAGCCACAATGGTTGCTCAAAAGGAGATAACGTCATTTGTTGACATTTCCCAGGTGACAACAAAGTCAAGCCTTCTTTTAGGGATCTGAGTCTTTGCATATAATTAGCCGATCAAATTACCCTCAGGGAATTGAGGCTTGACATTCCTCATTGCCTAGAGGAACCACAGCCTTCAGAGAAAGGGGTTGGAGACAACCACCTACACTTCTTTGGGCCTTTCTTCATTTAAGGTTCTCAAATGGAGCAGTGAATAAGGGAGGAACACAGGGCTCCAGGCTCTACTTCTCCTTTATCTTAAAAACTTACTTCCGGGGACATGTACTCTGGAAGTTAGAGCATAAACTTTCAAGTAACAGGCATCTTCAGACATCCTGCCATTTGTAAAATACTTGGCTAAAAATTATTATTATTATTTTTTGGCCTTGCCGTGAGGCTTGCGGGATCTGAGTTCCCAGACCAGGAATCAAACCCGGGCCCTCAGCAGTGAAAGCACGGAGTCCTAACCACTGGACCACCAGGGAATTCCCTAAAAATTATTTTTAAATTTCAAGAAATGTAAGATCTATTTTGGAAGAAAATATAGAAGAAATAGGTTTACATAATATAGATGGCAATATGATATAATATGTATCATATATGATACATATTATTGGTATATAATTATATCTATACAATTACTAATAGAGTATTTGATTATTAATTAAGAGAACTAAAGATCTTCTACCACAGTACTTAGGAAAGAAGAGGTATGAAATGACATTGCGCTGGAGGGGTTTTTTGTGTGTTTGTTTTCAACTTGTAAAATGTGATATATTTATAAATTACAGTGTATTCAGCTGTAAACAGGAAGGAAATTTTGACACAGGCTGTAAAATGCATGAAACTTGAAGATATTATGCTAAGTGAAATAAAGCCAGTCTCAAAAAGAAAAATACACTACGATCCCACTCACATAGATACTTAGGGGAGTCCAATCTATATAGACAGAAAGAATGGCGGTTGCCAGGGGCTGGGAATTGGTGTAAACAGTTATTCTTTAATGGGTAAATGGGTAAACAGAGGTTTTTTGCACGACAAAAGACATGGAGAAAAACTTTAGGGAGGAGGTAGCGTTTGAAACATCAGTTGAGTTTAAATGAGTTCGAAGGAAATTCCAGGGGAGTGTGTGTAGAGGGGACTGGAAGTGAAGGTCAAAGGAAGGAAAGTTGGGGCATGTGTGAGAGATTGAGGTAAGGTTGATGGGAAGTGGGAGGTGGGAGCACATTGGAGAGGTGGGTTGTGCCCTGTTTGGTCAGTGGGTGGTTTTAGTGCCCGCTCCATGCCCAGTCCTAAATTTGGCCATGGAGAGGGAGTTGTTTGCAAAGCCTCCACAAGACCCCTGCCCCAGCCTGAGTGCCAGGCTTCTGGGTACGGTCGCAGATTTTAATTTTCTGGTACCAGCCTTCACACTGGGAGGCTTGTGACAGGGGACACCTGACCCTTCCTCTCACAGTTCCTGCCATGCAGAGACTCACCCGACAATGGAGTGATTTGACCTTGAAGTACAGAATCAATAGCAGGAACAAGAAGAATGAAGGTGAAGAGTGGGAGAAGATACATTGGAAGCTGTCTGAGAATCACTGCCACTAGGGTCTTGGGAATCTGAGAACTTTTAATAAATGTCATCTTACTGCATTGACACCCTGGGCTTGGCTTACTGAAGAGCACATTACGCAGTGTCTGTGAAACCCAGGAACTAATGCACAGGCCTCCTCCACAAAACTAGAGGCAGTTTTAGCTATATTGACTTTTAATTCACCCAGGGCATTTTGTCTCACACTTTATTGTACTGATAGCTGCTTTACCTGGTTTTGCAAAATAAATAACCATCACAGTAACTGATCCTAATTACCTTTTGCCCTTTGGATACCTTATTTATGGCCCCTCACTTTTTTTTAAGTTAATTTTTATTGGAGTATAGTTGCTTTACAATATTGTGTTAGTTTCTGCTGTAGCCCCCTCTTTTAAATAACGTTTGCACTTTCAGACTTCTCTTTTCCTTCTTACAGAGTTTTTCTTAAGAGTCTAGCAGGATTCTTTAAAAAAAAGAAAATTTTAAAGCAAACTTATCCATTTAGTTGCCTTGGGCCTTAAAAATCCTCCCAATGAACCTTCTCTAATTCCCTGACAAACTTCTTTGCTATCTGTAAATGGTGCTGACAAAGGAAAATCAAATTAAGTTGTTAGCCCTGGAATTCCATCACCTGAGTGTGCTTGAGTGGCTTTTTCATCCTCAGACTGGGATCCTGCTTGAGCCATTAGCACTTTTCCTAAGAGTAGACAACTTTCTGAAGTTACACCTGAAACAGAAAAAGCTGGTGTCAGCCAAAGGCTGTCATTCGTCATGGGTTGTCTTTCCTTTTGCTAAAGAACTGAAATCAGATGAGTTGCTGACATCTGGTGGTTGCTAAGCAGAGTGTAAGCGCAGTCTTAGGAGGACTTCTACCTCAGATTACAACAAACTCCCCAGCCACCAATTTTTGGAGGCCTCCTCTTGAACTAAGAATGTTTTTATATCCAAAGGGAAAGCAAAGATGCAAACCAAGAAGCAAAGGAAACAATTGGCACCGAGAAGAGACATGTTGGCTACCAGAATGAAGGGTGAAAAGTCACCTTCCCTGGAAGCAACTTCCAGGATTTTGACAAAGATTGGACTTGGTCCCAACATACCTGATGAGTCACGGAAGGTGAATAACACAGGAGATTCCTTTTTGGTTGAAGGTAACATTTTTGTCGCAGCTGGAAATAATTCTGCTTCTATTCATTTTCCCTTTGTCACTCAAATATTTTAAAAAGCTCTCCATTTGTTGGAGGCCATAGACTGGAAAGTGTCTTCCAGAGCATTCTGAATTCTTCTACTCTTCTGTCTCTCAGCACATTGAGTGAGACCAGGAGCTGGTGGAAGTGTCCTGTGCCTCAGATCTTGCCCACAAAAGTTATTTGAACTCCATCTTCAGAGAAGTAACGTGGAATCTTTGCTCTGGATGGGACAAAGGCAAACACCAATGAGAGTCCCAGAGCCCGGAGGTATGTCAGTAACTCCAAAATTAAAGGTTGGAGAGGGAGGCTTCCCAAAAGCTGCAGGCAGAAAAGAGATGAGTTGCTCTTCAAAAATGCTATTTGATTTCGTCATAGCTCATCACTAAATAAACGTATTTTGTTCATTTATTTGCTTTCTTGGTTTTTGTGTTACCTACTCTTTTTTTTTTTTTAATGGTGGACTTTGGTTCCACCAAATCTTCCAGTGATCTTTTTTTAAAACATTATTTATTTATGGCTGTGTCTGAGCTTAGTGCGGCACGCAGGATCTTCATTGCGGCATGCGGGATCTTCCGCTGTAGCTCATGGGCTCCTCTCTAGTTGTGGCGTGTGGGCTCCAGAGCACATGGGCTCAGTAGTTGTGGCGCGCGGGCTTACTTGCCCTGAGGCATGTGGGATCCTAGTTCCCCGACCAGGAATCGAACCCGCAACCCCTGCATTGCAAGGTAGATTCTTAACCAGTGGACCACCAGGGAAGTCCCCGTGTTACCTACTCTTGATTTTGCCTTCTCTCCTCAACACTCCTGTCCCCTAAACTAGAAAGTAAACTTGAGAGCAGGAACTTTGCCTTGTTCACCATTTATATCCCCAGCATCTGAAACACTGTTTTTAGTACATGGTAAAATTCTCAAATATTTGTTCAATGAAAAGAATGACAACAAACTCCCATAGTTCCTCCTAAAATCAGCTGGGAGTCCCTACTTTACCTTCCTTTACTTTAGAAAGCCCACAGATGGTCATGTCCAGGGACACCATGGAAGTGCTATAATGACTCTATATTTGCCTCACTGATTGACAGTCTGCAGCAAAGGGCAAACACCCAGGGGCCAACCTGAGCGCCTCCAAGGGTTCCTGGATGGTGACTGGTGTTACCAGGAGTGAAGGCTGCGTTCACTGCAAGGCCTTCCAAATGCTCCAGAGAACTGGAGACAGAAATCTTTAGGGGCAAGTTTGAGTACATTGCAACATATGTTCTCGGTGCTAAGTTTCTCTCTGGGTATGCATGAGTCTGTAGGGGCTTGGGGGAAGTGTGTTGGAAAACTTTCCCTCTGTCTCCAACTAAATGGTTTCCTGAGGAAATGAGAAATGGAGGTGGGGTGGGTGGGAAGGAATGAAAAAATTCCAGTAAGGAAAAAAAAATGACTTTTTTTTCTTTGGAACAGGGTGAGTTATTGGCAGATCTGAAATTCCAGGATCTGTGTGTATTTGAAATACAAAAGGCTCTTTAATTTTTTTTTTTTAATTTTAAACATGGGGTATGAGATGCTAGAGTGAACACTTGAAGGATAACACTTCTGAATTGAGGGGTTTGGGGAAGCTTGGCCCAGAGTGATCAGGCCCCAGGGTTCATGCCCCTCCCCACAGAGCCCGGCAGAGCAGGTACTTTCTGGTATCCATTAATACAGTTTACGGTTAAATTGCTGGACCCCATGTGGACTGAAAGGGCCTCTTTATCTTTAAACAAACAGATGAGGAAGGAGGATCTCCCCCACCCCAGCCTAGACCTGGATTTGTGAGGCCACACCATGGGTTTTTCCATTCCAGCTATCAATCTTCCCTTGTTTGTGGTTCCAGAGGAAAAAAGAGGAGTACAGGAGAAGGGAGGTGTAATCAGAAAGGTAACTCAGCTCTGTTTTAGCAGACCTTGAAATAAGTAACTTGGTCTGACTCTTCCTGAACATTGGGTGGAAACTGAGAGTATCAAGGATTTGTGGGGACTCTCTGAATCTCCCCCTGCCCAAAACACCACCATCGAGTTTCCTATAACACTCAGGCTGGTGCTTGTGTGCAGGGTCCCTGCCTGTAGGCCACGTCTGAGGTTACAGCTTAGAGTGTCATCAACAACAACAGTCACAGGTGGAACAGAAAGCCTTTAATTAAGTGTCTTCTGCACATAGCACCCTGCTAGACGGTGTAGCAAAAAAATCACAGCCACAGCTCTGTCACCTTAGAGTTTATGATCTAAGAATAACCTACTAGCCTTCTCAGGGAATATCGAGTATGCTAATGACAAGGTTATTTTTGCTTTGTTTTCTTTGTTTTTATCACAGTGCCATGTGGAGGGGAAGATCACAAGCTTTTGTGTCAGACAAACCGGGTTAGAATCCCAGTTCTTTAATTCATCATTGTGTGACCTTGCGCCAATTGTGGAAATTCTCTGGGCCTCTCTTTTCTCATCTATGAAATGCGGGTGAAAATAACTATCACATACAGTTGTTGTCAGGATAAAATATCCATAACAAGTTTAACATGGTGCCTGCCACATAGCAAATTTTCAATAAATGACTGCTATTGGTATTGGGTGTAGAAAACCAATTTGGTGAGGACCATCTACGTGTAAGACACTGTTAAGCTCTTTGCCTATATTCTTCATTTTTCCTCATACGAAGTCTAAGTGGTAAATGCTACTCTTATTCTTGTTTTATATACCTGAGGAAACTGAGGCACACACATCCATGATCACATAGTTAGTAATGGTGAACCCAAGTTGTCTGGTTCTAGATGCTTCCTCAGAAAGGAAGGTCTAGTGTTTGGACTAAATAGCTGAGCTGCCATTTTTGCCTAAAACACCTGAGTGGAAGATTTCATCACTATCCCTCTCATTTGCTGACACCACTCAGTGAACATCCAACATCAACTGGACTCTGTCTCCTTGGATGGGTCTCAGGCTCAACACGGACGGATGACCTCTTAAGAACAGTTACCCTTGCCCTGGTCTCCCAACTGAAAACAAAAAAGGGGACGGTTACATAAAGTAATACTGACCTATATTCTTGACACTCTAAGTTGTTTCTGGTTCTCCAGAGCAAACACAGATGTTCACTAAGAGAGAAGCACAAACTAATGTTCGATTCACTCTTACCCCTCAGGTGCCCTGCCATAAGCCCAGCTGGGCTGAGATCAGTGGATATTGACTGATTTCGTTTTGCTACCCGTGTTCCCTCAGGGGAAGAACAGCTCTCTAAACATCAACCCAAACCAAACAAAACGAAACACACAGGCTAGACAAAAGTTTATAATGTCAGATTTTTATGGAAAAATTAAGTTTGCAAAAGGCTGGTTAGAGTAATTACAGATGAGTTCTTTAAAGAAATTGCTTACTTTTTAAATATTTAAACACCATCAAATAAGAGTATTGCTAAATGGGTTTCTGGAGACTAGTTTTAATGAACAAGTGATAAAATCTTATAAAATTTTCATTCCATACATATAATATTTGTATAGATAAAGTTTGGCTCCGCAAGTAAGTAAACACCAAGCCTTACAAGCTCGTTTTGCTAATTGGCTTAGGAGACATTGTTTCAAAATAAAAAACGAATCAGATTTTTTTCATCTGAATTAGCTGTCTTATTAGTAAAGTGTTATGGTTATTAGTTTTAAAATTGTTGTTTTATTTTTCTTTAAAGGATACTTGAAAAATCTACTGACTAAATCTCTTCTGGAGCCATTAGCATCTGACAAACAAAAGCAGTGATTGGGGAATTCCCTGGCGGTCCAGTGGTTAGGACTCCTCGCTTTCACTGCCAAGGGCGAGGGTTCAATTCCAGGTCAGGGAACTAAGATCCTGTAAGCCATGTGGAGAGACCAAAAAAAGAAAGAAGTGACTGATAGCCAGGGTTATCAATGCTGTTTTAATACATGGCCCATTCCTTACAATGTCCCCAAACCACTCCATCATAGTTCCCCAGTAGGAGTCAGAAGTCCAGGTTCAAATACAGAACTATCACTGAATCATTTAGGGACAACCAAAACATTACTTAAATTACCCAGGCCTAGGTTTCCTATCTCCTGTAGATAATTGAACCATTTCCATAGGTTCCTCTGAGATGATGATGATGATAATGTTGATGGCAATGATGGTGATAATAATGATGGTGATGGTGCTGATAATGGTTGTGGTGATGATGATGATAATGTTGATGGCAACGATGGTGATGATGACAGCAGCTGCTGTTTATTGAGTCTTATCATATGCCAAAGGACTGTTTTAAGCCTTTGACTTGAATTAACTCGCAACATACTTCTGGAAACCCTGGACTGGGGATCTCCTCCCAAATCCCTGTCCATTGTGCACTCTTGAGCAAAGAACACTGTGGCAGATTGCATTTTCAAAAAGTACCCTCAACAATATCTTTCATCCCACAGGCCCTTTGTACAATATGTTTTTGACACTTTTCGCATTAATAAGTGAGGTCTATGTTTCCTCCACTTGAATCTGCGTGGGTTGATAACTATGGCAGAAGTGGTTCCATGTGACTTCCAAGAATAGGTCATAAAATGCATAACAGCTCCTGCCTGGTTCTTTTTGAGATGCTTACCCTCGAACCCAGCCACGAGGCTGTGAGGATCTATGGCCACAGAGAGAAGCCCTGTGTAAATGCTACAGCTGCCAACCCCAGTGGGTTCCCCGCTACCAACATCAACTGCCAAATGGGTGAGTGAGGGTGTCTTCAGAGACTCTAGTCCCCAGCCACGGAGTCACCTTCAAGTCTTACCAGTGGGGCTCTCAGACATCAAGGCTCTGTCCCTGTTCTGGGTCCATTCTGAATTTCTGATCCACAAAACTGGTGAACCTAACAAATCATTGGTTTTAGGTCTCTAAGTTTGGGGTGTTTTGTTATCAGCAATACAGGCTTTGCTCTCTGAGACCCTAGACAAGAGCCAGATCTAGGACCTCTTTGTTCCTACTCCTAATGTGCGGCGTCTGTGGCAAAATCAGACAGAGCCCCACGTACTGTATGTCTGAGCTTTTAAACACTATAAATCAAGCTGACAAACTTTTTAAAAAAATAAATTTATTTATTTGTTTGTTTATCTATGGCTGTGTTGGGTCTTCATTGCTGTGCGCAGGCTTTCCCTAGTTGTGGTGAGCGGGGTCTACTCTTCGTTGTGGTGCGTGGGCTTCTCATTGCGGTGGCTTCTCTTGTTGCGGAGCACGGGCTCTAGGTGCGCTGGCTTCAGTAGTTGTGGCACGTGGGCTCAGTAGTTGTGGTTTGTGGGCTCTAGAGTAGTTGTAGCACAGGGGCTTAGTTGTTCGGCAGCATGTGGGATCTTCCCCGGCCAGGGCTCGAACCTGTGTCCCTTGCATTGGCAGGCAGACGCTTAACCACTGCGCCACCAGGGAAGCCCTAACAAACTATTAAGTAAAATATGCTCTGTCTTCCTACGTAAATATACCTTGATAACAACCTGAAAGATTCTAATTAAAAATTCCCATGCTCCTCAGAGCTTTGTCCTGGAACATGGGCTTCTGGGGCAACTGGCCACCAGCCTGTGGTCTGCCCACTTCCCTTCTCCATCCTCCATCTCCACCCTACACCGCAACATTGCAACCCCAGCTGAAATATCTAGTCCTCAGTTCTACATGCAAATGGCATGATCCCACCTCAGGGCAGGGGGCATGAGTGGGAGGACAGACACCTGCCAGCCTACCAAGGTGGAAGCCCACACACGCCCTGGGGTACATGCCCTGGGGTAGTCTCAGGGCCATTTGAGCAGGAAGCTCCCAAGGAGGGTGTGGTCTTGGGATGGGCCCCACCTCTTGTCCCATGGGAAAGGGCACTGCCAGAGGAGGGCCAGAGCAGGGCCCTCTAGAGCACAGGGCCTAGGGCAGGGATCTCAGTCAGCACTGCTCCTGGGCCTTCCCTCCGCAGCTGCTCAGAACTGAAGAGGCTGTAGTAGACATACCCAACCTGACTTCTTCCTGTAGCAGCACGGGAAGAGGAAAGAACGTGCGAGGGTTTCTGCAATCACTTTACTCCTTCACCAGAGGTTCTATCCCCACACCCATACCAGGCTCAGGAGAAGGATTGAAGGGACATTGTTAGATTGTGTCCAACGTCTCTTAGCCAGCGTTCTCTTGGACCTGTTTTTAAAGAGCACGCACATCCTGCTGTGTTCTTCCATGCAGCTTTGCCATCAATAAAGCCAGGAAACATATTCTGATACCCTTTTGCCTCCTTACCTATAATTATCAGTTGGTTCGAACTAAAGAAGGGGAGCGGAGCTCTGGAGATTGAGGAGCACCCCAAATCTCCAACAACAAGCAACTCTCAAGAATTCACATCTTTGGCTCCCCTACCCTTGCCCCCTCCTGAACTACGAATTTCAGAGTCCCGAAGAGACAAGCAAACTGGAAGATCCTTCCAAGAATTATGCATCGGATGGGGAATGGGAAAGAAGCATCAATATCTGGATTTTTCTAAACCAGGGGTCCCCAACCCCCGGGGCTATGGACCGGAACTGGTCCGTGGCCTGTTAGGAAACAGGCTGCACAGCAGGAGGTGAGTATTGGGTGAGCGAGCAAAGCTTCATCTGTATTTACAGCCATTCCCCATCACTCACATCACCGCCTGAGCTCCGCCTCCTGTCAGATCAGCGGCGGCATTAGATTCTCATAGGAGCGCGAACCCTACTGTGAACTGCGCATGCAAGGGATCTAGGTTCCTTATGAGAATCTAATGCCTGATGATCTGAGGGGGAGCTGAGGCAGTGATGCTAGCACTGGGGAACGGCTGCAAATACAGATTATCATCAGCAGAGAGGTTTGACTGCACAGAGACCATAATAAATCAGTTGCTTGCAGACTCATATCAAAACCCTATCAGTGAGTAGCAAGTGATAATTAAGCTGCATCTTACGGAGTAGACTGGACATAAGCAACACACTTCGGGTGGCACTGTCTCCCATCACTCCCAGATGGGACCATCTAGTTGCAGGAAAACAAGCTCAGGGCTCCCACTGATTTTGCATTATTGTGAATTGTGTAATTATCTCATTATATATTACAATATAATAATAATAGAAATAAAGTGCACAGTAAATGTAATGTGCTTGAATCATCCTGAAACCATCCCCCACCCCCCGGTGCATGGAAAAATTGTCTTCCATGAAACCAATCCCTGGTGCCCAAAAGGTTGGGAACCGCTGCTCTAAACTGTTTACCTCAGTTGTACGTATTCTAAAATGTGAAGGTGTTAAGATGATGAAAAGATCGGGAATTGCTAAGGTGGAGGAACAGACTTACAAAGGAAAAAATGGAAAAGTATTTGGGGGATGGGGGCCAGACTAAGAATCGAGAACCAGAATCTCCAGCAGATGCTATGGCTGTCCTTCAACAGCACTCCTGTTCACCACCATAAGGTCAGGAGGCAAGAGGGGAATAAAGAGCCTGGTCTATTCTGTTGGTGGGCCTCAGGAGAGCACAAGAAAATTCCACCAAGGATGAAATTTGGCTCACTGTCACCCTTTCTGTCACCAGCCCCATCACCACCAGACTTGCTCCCAAAGCAAATTCCAATTGACTAGTTAACTTGTGTGTGCATTATAAGTTACCGGAAGCAGGCATTGCCCAGCCTGAGCAATTTAGGTGGAAATTCAGCTGCATTATACTTATTAAAATTGTCAGATTACAGGGGCTTCCCTGGTGGTGCAGTGGTTGAGAATCTGCCTGCTAATGCAGGGGACACGGGTTCGAGCCCTGGTCTGGGAGGATCCCACATGCCGCGGAGCAACTAGGCCCGTGAGCCACAACTACTGAGCCTGCGCGTCTGGAGCCTGTGCTCCGCAACGAGAGAGGCCGCGATAGTGAGAGGCCCGCGCACCGCGATGAAGAGTGGCCCCCGCTTGCCACAACTAGAGAAAGCCCTGGCACAGAAACGAAGACCCAACACAGCAAAAATAAATAAATTAATTAATAAACTCCTACTCCCAACATCTTCTTTAAAAAAAAAAAAATTGTCAGATTACAGAATTGTTTAAGTTAAGCTACATTATAAAGTTACAATAACAGTAGGGTCAAATTAATGTGCTGACATTAGTGAAAGAACTCGTTAGTTCTTTGCAAGTGATTAGCAAAATGATGTCCTAAATATGTACACATGTGTATAAATATAAATTTCACATGAACATACATATCTGTAAGAGAAGTTGGGCTGTATGTATGTTTTAGAACCCAAGCAGTAGGCAATGGAGAAACTAGTTTGCAAAGAGGTTTTCATTATTCACCACTGCTTTTAATGACTTGTATCCTGAAAACACCTTCTACTTAGACAGATGTGACCTGGCAGTGACCTTTGCTTAAACATTATTTTGGTTTTCTGGGAAATTTGTTTAACTGGTTTAGATTTTGAACAAGGGAGGCAACTGTGAACTCAAAACCAATTAAATGCTGAGCTGTTGAGAAACCCTGGCTCCCAAAGCTACAAAAAGACAGGACGGTGGGTGAAATGGAATTTGGGAAATTTCACTGCATTCAAGTCGGGAGGTTAATGGAAAGAACAGGAACCAGAAGAGAAGTCTCCTTGTGTAGGCTGTGCCACTTAGTAGCCATGTGACCTTGGACAAGTCACCTGACCTCTCTGAGCTCCCCTTTCCTCCTCCATAAAATTGTGATAGTAAGTCGGTCTTACCTGCATCAATAAATGGTAGAAAAATGGTGAAATGGATGAAAAGTTCCTTTTTAAATACAAAACGTACAGTATTAGGCTCCATGCCTAATTTACTTGACATGTAATTTAATTTTCCCTGTGTGTTGTGTCTGAGGTTCTCCACCAGATTGTAAGTTCCATCCGCACAGGAAATAGGTGTATCATAGCACTGGCTCTGTCCATACTGGCATTCTATAACACCTATGAATAAATTCTTGTGAATGACTAGAGAATCAGGTATTTACGTTTTCACCCTTGAAACTTAAGCACTGTTGGGGCACAAAGAATGTGTGCTCTTTAATAGAGGGCAAAGCAACCTATGTCATTGAGATAAACATCAAGCTGTTTTGGAACAATTACTGGTGACTTCCTCTGTCCCTTCCTGGAGAGTCTTGGCTTGTTGTTTTGGTGGTGGTGGTTGTTTTAATCTTCTCTCCCTCTATTTTCCCTTCACTCTTCTCCTCTCATCTACACTCTGATGTTTCCCATCTCTCCCTTTTTCCTGTGGGCCCGTTAATGGCCTTCTGGGCTAGAAGGTTACTGCATCGTGCTCTAAAACCTCTGAAACCGTGGTGCTCAGACCAGCAGCCATGGCATCACCCGCAAGCTGTTGGCAATGCAGAATCTCATCAACCACTGTCCACCCCACGACAAGATCCTGAGTGATTGGTGTGCACATTAAAATTTGGGAAGCACTGCTCTACAGTGCGCACACACACACACACACACACACACACAGAACTAGCTCTTCGCTAACTCACTGATCAAACTTAATTATTGTGGGCTGATTGTCAGTTTATCCTATTAGACCAGTTGTTTCTCTCTTCCTTAATTTGATTCTCTTGTTTATTTTGCTCCTCTCTAGCATCTCCTCATAAGGCCTGGGGATGGCAATTAAGTAGAAGCAGTATCAAAACTATTCTTTTTAGCAAGTTGGGTAAAAAGTTTAGTGAGGAAAGGGTTACGAAGCATATTCTTAAGAGGATTTTTGAGTTTTCGAGTGCAACCCAGATGTCAGCTGCCGTCACCCCATCACATGAGGTTTGGGTTAAATTAGCTCAAGCTGACTCTGTGGTGTCCTGCAGGAACCTGAACGCCCTCCTCAAGACTGCACATGCCCGAGGGCGGACCTCTCAGGACCACATCGACCTCCAAGCTTGTGTTCAATAAGCCCCTGACCTTACTCCTCTTTTTAGCCGGTTTCTCTCCTCTGGACTCCTCCCAAACGTGGACTTCGAAAGGCTGCTCTGCCCTTGATCTCTCTCCTCCCCAACAGTGGTACAAAAGGCATCGATGTTCAGAAGCCTTAACTGAAAGTTGGGAGACGGAGATGGTTTACACCCCAAGTAATTTAAAATGGCCACTGGGCACATTTGTTCTTAAGTTCCTTCTCCAGG
This sequence comes from Delphinus delphis, assembly GCF_949987515.2. Taxonomy (NCBI): domain Eukaryota; kingdom Metazoa; phylum Chordata; class Mammalia; order Artiodactyla; family Delphinidae; genus Delphinus; species Delphinus delphis. Next base: position 142,962,724 of record NC_082683.1, on the reverse strand, counting down.
GCTCCACTTTGCAGATCCAGGTGCCTGCCTTGCTGCCTCATCCAGCCTCTTTCTTCTCTACCTCCCTCCCCTTGTCCCTCCCCCAAATTCAAGTTCCAGTTCTTATCTGTGACACTCCGGCAATTTTGTTCTGTTTTGCAGGCATCTTTTAACCCATAACCTCAAGTTTTCAAATTGTTTTCCTGAACAAATTTTCTCCCCTACAAAGCCGCCTGGTTACAGGTGTTTCAATGATAATTTGGGGTGGGGGCGGTTACTGAAGTATAGTTGATTTACAATATTATTTTAGTTTCAGGTGTACAGCATTGTGATTCAGTATTTTTACAGGTTATATGCCATTAAAAGTTATTACAAGATAATGGCTACAATTTCCTGTGCTATACAGTATATCCTTGCTGCTTACCTATTTTATACATAGGAGTTTGTGTCTCTTAATCCCATACCCCTAATTTGCCCCCCACCCTTCCCTCTCCCCTATGGTAACCACTAGTTTGTTTTCTATATTTGTGAGTCTGTTTCTGTTTTGCATATACATTTGTTTGTACTATTTTTTAGATTCCACATATAAGCGATACTATATACTATTTGTCTTTGTCTGACTTACTTCATTAAGCATAATATCCACATTACTGCAAATGGCAGAATTTCATACTTTTCTGGCTAATATTCCATTATACACACACACACACACATGCACACACACACACCCCTTATCTTCTTTATCCATTCGTCTGTTGATGGGCACTTGGGTTGCTTCTCTATCTTGGCTATTGTAAATAATGCTGCTATGAACATTGGAGCTCACGCATCTTTTCAAATTAGTGTTTTTGTTTTTTCCAGATATATACCCAGGAGTGGAATTGCTGGGTCATATAGTAGTTTTAGTTTTAGTTTTTTGAAGAACCACCATACTGTTTTCTATAGTGGCTGTACCAACTTACATTCCCACCAACAGTGTAGGAGGGTTCCCTTTTCTCCACACCCTCTCCAGCATTTGTTATTTGTAGACTTTTTGATGACAGCCATTCTGAGAGGTGTGAGGTGATATCTCATTGTTGTTTTGATTTGCATTTCTCTGATAATTAGTGATGTTGAGCATCTTTTCACGAACGTGTCGGCCTTCTATATGTCTTCTTTGGAAAAATGTATATTCAGGTCTTCTGCCTATTTTTAATGTGGTTTTTTTTTTTATATTGAGTTGTATGCACTGTTTATTTTGGATATTAACCCCTTGTCAGCCATATCATTTGCAAATATTTTCTCCCATTCTGTAAGTTGTCTTTTCATTTTGTCAATGATTTCCTTTGTTGTGCAAAAGCTTTTAAGTTTACCTGGGTCCCATTTGTTTATTTTTGCTTTTATTTCTTTTGACCTGGGAGATAGATTCAGAAAAATGTTGCTGTGGTCCTTCCCTCCCATGTCCTCCACCTGCCTTTTGTCTGTAGAAAAACTTCAGTCAAAAAATAAGTCTAATCAGAGAAGTGAGAAAATGCAGAAACAAAGGAAAACAGTCAAATGAGACCAAATAATAATAGTTTAGTCATTAAAGTCAAGGACCTTTAGTTCCTCCTCAAGGGCTACAGGTAAAATTCTGAGCCATGTCCTTCGAACTCTTTTGTAGATACTGAAGCCTCCACCAGGTGCAAGAAGTTAACTACATGATGACCAGACTGTAGCCATGACATAAGCTGCCACAATTCTGAGAACTGGCATCAAAGAAATGGGAACAAACCAACCCTGGAACTGAAGACAAATTGTACTTAATCAAGATGACACTGCTCAGACCACTGCACGATCAATTTCAAGATGACGTCAGAGCTGACTGTACTATTTCTGCATGTAGCCCTCTCCCTCCACCTATAAAATCTCTTGCCCACTGATTGTCAGTGGGGGGAGTTGGCCTTTGGATATCAGTCAGCCCTCCCCCACCCCCGGTTGCCAGCCTCTGAAATAAACCAAACTTTCCTTTCCACCAGTCTTCCCTCTTTATTGGCTTTTGAGCAGCAAGCAGCCGGACCCCACTTTCGGTAACAAGGAAACCCATGGGCGCTAGTGAAGAGCAAATTTATCAAGTTCTTGTGAGTAAATGGCCTGTGTTGCCTGACTCTTGCCTGAAAAAAACCTAAGACAAGAGTCTGGTTAAGGCTTCCTCTCATGACAAAGCAAGTAAGAGGGCCATGGGGGAGTAGGGGAGCAGCCAGCCCTTCTAGCTTTCAGTGGAGGAAGGATGCTAGGTTTTCCTGTGCATCAGGCTTGAATCATCAAAGGACCATGCCCAAGAGGACTCACCGTGCCTGTCTTGAATGGCAGGGTGCAATAACTTTAGCAGAAAGAGGCTTGGATGTGCCTGTAGATGCAGAAGGGGAGTGAGTGTCACATAGAGTCAGCTAGAAGGTGACTCACTGTGCCAAGGAGTGGCACCATGAGAGGTCCCTGCTGGGGGAAACAGTATCTCTAGATGACCCACCAAGATGCCTAAGGAGGAAAAGAGCCAGCACCGGGGCCATGCATGGAGCCAACCTCAGATTACACACCAGTGGAAGACATTGTTGTTTTCCTCTACTCATTTTTTGCCACCTTGGGGAAATCAGATTTAGCAGATGTGAGTGATGAGGAAGAAGAAAAGAAACTAGCCAAGTCACCTTTCTCTGAAGGGAGTGCAGAATCTTACCACCCACTACCCACCCACCACGAGATCCTTACTCCAATTATGTGTGCCATTCCTGGGCATGCAGGAAGACTGTGTTTCCCAACTTCAGTTGGCAGTTAATCTGGGTTCTGATGCCTAAATTCTGGGCAATGGAATACAAGTGAGAGTGATATGGGCCTAGCCACAAAGTCCCCTGCATGATCCTCCACTATTTGTCTTCTCCTCCAAGGGTGAACATGGAGGCCACAGGTTGAAGACGGCAGAGCCACAAGATGGAAGGAGCCTGGGTCCCTGAGTCACTGCCTGGAGGAGAGCTGCCCTACCCTCACTGGACATAAGTGACAAAGGACTTTTTTATCCTAAAGTACCAAAATTTCAGGGGGTTTTATTTTATTTTTTTGTTTTATTAGTACAGCATGGCTTAGCCTGCCCTAATAATGCAGTGGAGGCTGGAGCAGGCCTGACCTGGCAGTGCTAGGGAGGGGAGAAGCTCTGCTTCTGAATTCAGCTCCCTCTGAATATAAGATGAGATATTAAAATTTTTATATGACACTGGAAAGTAATGCTTCATACTGAAAGATGCATTAATTTATTTTCTATTTTTAATTTTGAAATAATTATAGATTCACAGGAAGTTGTAAAGATAGTACAGAGTTCTCAGGTTTTCTTCATCCAGTTTCTTCGATGGTTACCTGTGACATAACTATAGTACGGTATCAAACCAGGACACTGACGTTGGTGCATTGTGTTTGTATAGTGCTGAATCATTTTATCACACATGTAAATTCATGTAAATACCAGCTACCAGAGATCTCCCTGGGGCTACCGCTTTCTAGTGACACCCACCTCCCACATCACTCCCCTTCCTCCCATTTCTAATCCCTGACAACCATTAATTTATTCTCCATCTCCATAATTTTGTCATTTTAAGACTGTTATAGAAATACAATCAAAGCTCTCAAAGCTCTATGACCTTTGGAGATTGGCTTTTTTTAAAATCAGCATAAAGCCCTTGAGATCCATCCAAGTTGTTGGGTGTATCAATAGTTCATTCCCTTTTATTTCAAGGTACAGATGTACCACTTTTGTTTAACCATTCACTTATTGTAGAACATTGATTGTTTCCACTTTTGGAGCAAAAAGTAAACAAATAAAAATGCTATGAACAATCATGTATAGGTTTTATATGGACATGTTTTATTTTTCCAGGATAAATACCCAGGAGTGTGATGGTGTGATTGTATGGTAAGTCTATGTTTAGTTTTCCTTTTTTTTTTTTTTTTTTAAGAAACTGTCAAGCTATTTTCCAGAGTGGCTGCAACATTTTAAATTTCCACCAGCAATGTGTGAGAGACCCAGATTCTCCACATCCTTGCCAGCATTTTGTAGTCTCACTACTTTTTAATTTTAGTTGTTCTAATAGGTGTATAGTAAAATCTCATTATGATCTTAATTTTCACTTGTCTGATGGCTGGTGATGGTGAACATCTTTTCATGCGCTCATTTGTCATCATACATCTTCTTTAGTAAATGTTTCTTCATGCCGTTTGTCCATTTTATAATTGAATGGTTTGTTCGCTTTTTAACTGCTGAGTTTTGAGGGTTTTTTATGTATTCTTAATATGAGTCCATTTTCAGATACGTGGCTTGCAAATATTTTCTCCCAGTCTGTAGTTTGTCTTTCATTCAATTTATTAATTTTTTTTTCTTTTATGGATCATGCTTTGGTGTCATGTCTAAAACTCTTCACCAAATCCTAGGTCTCAAAGACTTTCTCCTAAGTTTTCTTCTAAAAGTGTTACAGTTTTACATTTAAATATATGAGATAATTTTTGTAAAAGGTATGAAATTTAGGTCGGTTCATTTTTGCCTGTGGATGTCCAATTGCTCCAACACCATTTGTTGAAAAGGCTCTCCTTCCAGTTAATTACTTTTGCACCCTCAAAAATCAATTGGTTGTTCTTGTGTAGGGCTATTTCTGGGTTGAATATTTTGTTCCATTGATCTAGGTACCTATCCTTCTGCCAGTATTGCGCTGTCTTGACTGATATTATTTTCTAATATGTGAAAGTGGCTAGCCCAGGTTATGCATCTGCCTAACTTATTAGCCAGTAGGAAGGAGAGTGATCCAATGGTGTTTGGAGAGAGTGGTGAAAAAGAGTAAGTTTTCTATCTGCCAAAATCTCACCAAGTTCAGTTTGTTCAATAGGCAATTATAAATATCCACTTCTTGGAGGGTTTCTGTTTGTGTTTTTATTTTGTCTTTTGTTTCAAATTTGTTTTTTTTTTTTTTGCTGCATCATATATGAGAAGCATTTAACATTGTATCTAGTACATTTTAAGTCTTCAATTTTATTGTTTGTCATCAATATTCAGCATATCATCCTCTGCCTCACCCATGCTCCTCTCTGAACCCCTTCTAACAGTTACACAGGGAAGCTAGCTTTTCTATCCCTCAAATACATCGCTCACTTATACCTAGAAGTTAAAAATTGCCTTAAGGAAAAAAAAATCTTGCTTGTTAGCCTTTTTCACCCACCTTGAATGAAAAGGAAATTTATCTAGACAGGGAACAGACCTCAGAGGTGAACAGAGGTGAGGCTTCCTGACCTTCACAGCTACCCACCTGCCTTGTGCTTTCTCAGGTAAGGAGAGCAAGCTGAGCACCCGGACACCGTGCCCAGAGCCGGCCTCCTGGGTGGTCCATGGCATGTTCAGGGTCCCATGACAGCCAAGGCAGAGGGCTGGAGGGAACGGAGGAGCAAAGAAGGGAAGTCGCACATGTCCTTCAAGCCCTCCTCTGAGCCCTCCAGCACAGATCTCCGGGATCTAAATTGGGAATCCCTGAAGCTTAGCCAACCCCACAATGGCCTGGCTTAGATCTCCCAGCTGAGGACCAGCCCGGAGCCCACACTAATCAATGGGTTAATAAGGATTTTGCGGGCTGGGGAAGTCAGGGTTGCGGCAGCTGGGATGAGGAAAAGGGAGCATCATTATTTTTAATTTCAGCCAGTCAATGTGTTAATAAAGGAGTTGGATAAAATGTGAGGATGGTGGTGATTGCAGGTGGGGAGGAGGTGAGAGAAAAGCCCATCACTTTCTAAATGTTTGCCTGCAAGGGCAGCCTGATCTTTGAAATCAGAGTAGAGAATTCTTCAAGTCTGGTAATAGCAAACACTCTTCATCATGCCCTTCAGTGGCTGCTGACTGCAGACAGCTTTTTTTCCCTTCAACAATAGAAGAGATGGGAAAGAAAAGGCAAGCTTTTGGCCTCAGGGTTTTTTTTTTTTTTTTTTTTACCACGGCTCTTTCCGCTCCAACCTACATCTAAGAGGGAGGGAAACTATCTTTTGTTATCACTCAATCTCCCTTAAATTTAAGAACAGCTGGGGATATTTTTCATGATTCATTAAATTCACATCATTCCAAAGAAATCTTCCTGCCGATTTATCTTTGCCTCAGCAGTTGGGGCTCCAAGAGTGAGCAGTTTCCTGAATGCCATCAACCTGGGTCCACTGTTTTGGGCTGAGTCTGTGATCTTTCATGCTGGAATATCTTTTTTTGAGGGTGAAAGAGAGCAGGAAAGGAATCAGGGTATTGAAATGAATCTTTCCAGTCAATTTTTCCCTTTCTGGGGCTAAAGAGAAAGTCGTGTGGCTGTCACAGCTAAAGACTAAACCCCAGCTAATATCCTCAGCGGGGAAGAATAATTAGTAAATTCTCTAATTAGAGTCCTGTTTACATTTCTCTTTTCATAGAGGCTAATCCTTGTGTTTAAAGAAGATATTCTGCCTTGATTAAAACCATTGGTTTTAATCGGAGTCACAGTAGAATCCATGGTAAATGCAAATGAGCTTGAGTTCCATAGGTATTCATTCATTCAATCATTCATTCATTGAAGACCAACTATATACTTAGTGCTAAATACAAATACAACAATATCTCTACCCCCTGTGGGCTACAGCAAGCATAACAAACAAGTTTCATCCCCCATGCCAACTGTCATTCACTGGAGGTGACTTTCTAGAGGATTCTGAGGCCGTTTCCTTGTTCAAGAGAAAGGATAGCTTTACTGGATTACTGACATTCATCAAGTGGGCAGGAAGGTGGGGTGGACTAGAGAGAGGACCCCTCCCAAGCAGGTTATCTGTTGAACACCAGGGAGTACAGACCACTGTATGAATGGCTTTCAAATACTCTCCTGTGATCCTCACACAGGCACACAAATGCAAGTTTGGGCATGATGAGAGAAGTGGTTGGTGCAGCCCTGTGAGAACCCCTGGCTTCCTGAGCCCTGCCTTTTCCCTCTCGTGGTCTATATTCAAGTGACACAAGGGGCCAGGCTTAGGAAGTCACTGTGCTACCTGGGCAGCACAGCACAGAGCTGAGGCGCTCAGATTCTGGAAACAGCTATCTGGGTCACACACTGGCTCTGCTATTTGTGGTTGAGGAAAATTAGGCAAATGACCTAACTTCTCTGTGCCACAGTTTTCTCATCTGTAAAGTGGGGAGAAGAGTACCTACTATTGGATTGTTAGGAGAATTAAAAGAATTCCCATGGCGTCTGGCTCCTAGTAAGTGTCAGTGTGTGTGATCACTGGAGCTGTTGTGGTTGTTATTGCTGAGGACCATGCCTGGTCAGACACAGCTGAACAGTTCCACTCTCCTTCCACTCTCTCTCTTTTGGTTTCTCCTTTCTAATAGAATTATGTGCAAGTTGGAAAAAAGAGAAAAAAGAAAAAATTTGCATTTCTCTACATTTAAAGTTAATGACAGCCCCACGTCCTGAGAGATTCGTGTAGGACTCTTTTATAAAAATCGAGTGTAACCACATCTGCCTCTTCTGGAATGAAGAACAGTAAGCTTGTATTTCAACAAGTTTTCGAGGAACTCGAAAATAGTGATACATGAACTGATAAATAAGAAGCCATGGGCACAGTCACAAGCCCTGAATAAGCATAAAATAAAAAACTTAAAGAATTCTGGTGAATTATTATTTCATTAACATTAATGGTGGGAAACTATCCAGTCCCCTCCACATTATGTGTGCCCTTTCCTGATGGCCGATGAATGCTACATTTGTGACTTTCCTTCTTTATAAAGACCCCTGTAGGGGACACTGTAGGATATTTAAAGAATTTATGACACCTGGCTTCTGCCCCCAAGGAGCCTGACTGGGGAGGTTACATCAAAAAGAGTAAATCATTTGCACAGTCAGGCATTACCACGGGGCCTCTGATTGTTGAAGGGACAGAGAGTGGAGAGGGATCTGGGTCAGGGAAGTTCATGAGGACAGACGGTAGATTTGAGAGAAACGTTAGATGGGCAAGGCACTTGAACTGAGGTCTCAGTTGGAAGGAAGGAAACAGAACCAACCAGCAGGTAACCTACAAGAGACCAAGTCCTCTCAAATACTTTGTCTCATTTAGTCCCTAGCAAACCTTCTGGGTGGATACTGACATTTTTATAATGAGGAAATGGAGCCCTTGAGGTCAAAGTTTCCTGAGACTTGAACCCAGTTATGGCAGACCCCCAAAGCACTTTCCACTTGATCATGCTATTCCTTTGAAAGCACAGAAGTTGAAAACATCAGGTACCAAAGGTCTCAGAGATGAAAAGACAGTGTCCCCTGGAAAAAGCTATAGGCAGGGGAGGTTGACATGGTGGATGGAGAATCCCTCAAGGAAGTTTGGAAAGGAAGTGCCAGGCAGAAACTACCCCGTGTAAGAAACAGAAGGCAGAGGGGCAAGATTACAGAGTTTTCTAGTTGATTTTTATTTTATTTGTGTGTTTTGTTTTATTTATGTGTTTATTTTTACTGAATTTTGTGAAGCTCTGTGAGGACTTAATTTTTTTAATCACACAAGGCAAATTACCATTTGGGATCATTTTATTTCTTGTCTTACGTATATCAGCCTGCAATATAGAGATACTTCTCCATAATGAGGCTGAACTACTACAGACAAACTAGGGTCTTCATTTCCAGCCTTGAGTTCCATGGTCTGCCCCACCTAATTTTATCTAGTTTCCCATTAGAAATCAAGATGACCGGTTTGGGCTTCTTTGCCTCTTTTAGGCTCCAAAAAGTAGGCCAGAGAAGAAAGAAGGCAAAGCAATAGTCCATCAATTGACAAGATGAACCCTAGAATCATTTAATGAAACTCAGAGTGTTGTAGCCAGAAATGCAAAGCTCTCTGTGTCACCTGATGTTTAAAATCCTTTAATAATTTCCCATTTCTTTAAGCTTAAAGTCCAAATTTCTTAACCACGTGATACAGTGGTTTGGGACCCTGACCTTGTGAAGAGACACATCTGCATTTGAATCCTAATTCTACAATTTACTAGCTGCATTACCTTGGGCAAGGTACTTCATCTAAGTCACAGTTTCCTCCTCTGTAAAATGGGGTTGACAACTGGCCCTATCCTACCCATAAGGTCGTGGTGAGGATGAAATGATACAGTGCATGCAAAGCCATTACTTAGTTCTGTGGTCTAGTGAAATGGTCACTATGAGGTCTATCTTTTATAACTTATGAGCCCCATCTGTGACCTTATACCTATCTACCTCTCCAGAGTAGTCTCTTAACACTCCCACTACCCCTGGCATTTACAGCCACACTGAGCTTCATGTCATTTCCTCTAAGGCAGTTTTCTCTCTTGTGCCCCTGTGCCTTTGCACATGCCACTCCCTCTCTCTAGGATATTCTAATTTTCCTCTTTGCATGGCCAATTGCTAGTTATCCTTCTATCTGAGCATAAACATCCTGCCTTCCCTGACCCTGGCAAGTGGAGCTAGATGCCCTTGTATGGTATTCCCATGGCACCTCGTACATTCTATGCCATAGCGCTTTCCCCGGGTGATTGTGGTTGACTGTCTCCCTGCTAAGTATATGCTCCATGACGGCTTAGTATGACATCCCCAGCATTTAGCCTAGTGCCAGTCTCATAGTTGGCCCTTGGTCAATATTGGTCAATGAACAATTGTCCACAATGACATTGTAGGATAGAGATGGACCATATATGCCCTCCTAAGATCCCTTGGTAATAGTGGGTGTTTGCCTAAGCCCCTCATCTCTCGATACTTGCAGCCACAGGGACTCTAGTCCTTCCTTGGGTCTCACAACTCTTTCTCTCTCTCCGAGTTTGAGGGATTCAAATAGATGCTCTGTGGCTTCATATTAGTAAAGGACTAGAAATCTTCCATCAGAACACCTACGTGCAAGCAAGTCCAACAAGGGAGTCTAGAAATGCAAATATGAGACTGCTGTACCAGATACTCAAGGTTAACAGAACGCCACGTGATTGCGGAATATACTATATTTTGCTGGTTCTCAACCCCGTCTGCTCATTGGAATCACTTTGGTAAGCTTCTAAAACACTGAAGCTTGGGCTCCAGATCAACCGAATCAAAATTTCCAGAACTGGGGCTGGGGCACCAGTAGTCCCTAAAGCTCTCCAGGTGGTTCAAATGTGCCGCAGAGTGAGAACCACTGCCCTGGCTGGAGGGGTTCAGTGACAGGTGCAGGCATTCCTGAAATGCAGACTGAAGTGTTGTCAGTTGAACCTCAATCAGAAGGGGATGAAAATCACGCGCTGTTTAATAGCCCATTAATTTAAATCCACACACAAGGAGGAGAGGCTGCTCCCTTCCACCGTCACTATTAAGTATTTGAACGCAGTGAAATCCCTTCACAAAAAAAAAAAAAAAAAAGAGTCTCCCTCAAGCCTTAAAGTCATCAATAAAATAGAATATCAATTTCATTCTACGGTACAAATCCCAATTTCCATTGAAAACCGCCTGACCCTAAAATATGTCAGGAGCTCGTTCTAATCACAGGAGATGTATTCTGAATAAGTCCCCTCTTTTGGGGATGGGTAAGTCTGCAAGTCACTGTTTTTACTGTAGCTGAAAAATTAATTCCTTTTCAGAAATATTCTCATCTTCTCCAAAAAGAAAAAAAAGGCGTTTTTGATGTAGAGTGACAGGATTATGAAGTGACCCTCTAGGTCAGAAGGAGACTTTTCTTTTTCTCATCAAGGAAATCAATTTCTAAGTCCAAGTCTCTTAAAATAATATATTCTTGTGGCACACACACAGCTTTTTTGATCTGCTATGAAAAGAATAAGAGGTAAAGAGGATCAGGGGTGGCAATAGAATATTATAATCTGCCACACTCACACATCAGTCTTTCACTGAGTAATTCCAGATAAATTGAGGATTTACATATTTAAGATTAAATGGGAGAAGGAGTAGCTGATGCATAAATATAGGAATACAAAGATATAACTGAAGCAAGTTAACTCTTAAAACTTAGTTACTTGGTGCTTTTTTATTGCTCTACTTGGAAGTTTAAGGTTTATTAGTGACTAACCAAGATAATCTCTTTCAGATCAATTGAACTGACAACCCACCCTTAGGGAGTTTTTCTTCCTTGTCCTCAGTAAAATCCCAATTACACCGACAAGCAACAGTTAAATTCATACAAAGATGCAAAAATGCAGCAGATGGAAAACAGGAGGAAGCAGCTGGAAGTGTGTTTCCCTCAGAACTGTTTTTAACAGCCTGTGCACAAATAATGCCTCTCTAATACAGAGATAAAAATAAAACACAAATATTGAAAAGGTGACTGGTCACAACAACAAGATGGCATGAGACTCTGTTATCGTCCCTGGTTCTATTACCCTTGGATCATTCTAGATATTTGCCTGCTTTGGGGCTTCCGAGAAATCCTGAAAATCGGATTCAACCTCAGGATCCTGACTTTGCTGGGAGCACAATTACAGCCTGAATCCTTCCCTGTCACCATTCCCAAGAATCAGGTGCCTGCGTGGCTCTTCTCAGGGCCCCATTAGAGTCCCACCCCCAGGGAGCCACTGTTTCTCTCTCACTTTCTGACAGCTCAGAACACCTCTTAACAAAGCCGTGCCTTTCCTCGCTCAGGACTTTGATCCCATGTCGCTGAGCATGCGTCTCCCTGTAGGTGCTCCTTAAATAACAACCATGAGCGCAGGATATGCATTTTTCACATATGAAGAGAATTCTGACTCACCATGGAGCAGGGAGTGAAGTTCGGACCCTTTTTCCAGTGATGGTAATGAGTTCAGCTGACGTTTCTTCAGGCTGCATCTACCTTGTCGTCTGTTCGCCCATCCTTCAAGCATTTCCTGACCACTTGCTAAGCCCAAGCTTCCACGGCAGGTGCTAAAGAGGAGAAAGAAATGAATGTGGTGGAGGGAGGAAGAAGGGGCACATGGGGGCAAATGATGGGGGCTTCAAAGGTATTGGCAATATTTTATTTCTTGACCTGGGTGCTGGTTACTTGCTGTTTTCTTTGTAATAATGCATTAGACAATATATTTAGGTTATGTGCACTTTTATAATCATGGGCTACGTTTCACAATAAAAAGTGAAAGAAAAAAAAAAGACAAATATGAAAGGTCCAGTCAAGCAGTTTTCAATCTAGTAGAAAAGATATACAAAGCAATCTTTCTTACAATGCAAGAGGAGGTGTGATCAATGCTGTAATTTATATAAAGATAATCATTCTAGATAAATACAATCATTTATCCACATTATATAGTTAATTAGCTACATAATTATTTCTCTACATAAATATAATTATTTCTCTACCTAAATAAGTATAAATAATTTAAAATAATGCTAGATAAGTATAAATTACTATAGGAATTCAAAGATCCATCGGGACAGATCAAGGTTTTCAGATAAGACATCAGGTGGCAATAGTTGAAATAGGCCTTGAAAGATGGGCAAGAATTCAACAGCAGGGCTGGAGCCCCTGGAAGGCGGGCATGGATCAGGAAGGAAGGTCAGGAGGAAAGAGTCCAGGGAGGAACTTCTTAATCAATGGACAGCAGGTCGTTTAACTAAAGCACAGAGAAGAATGTATAGAGCTAGAAAAGTATTTTATTTGGTGGACACAGGAGACCCATGGAAGAATTGTGAGCAAGAAATCATTTTATATTAGAACTGTGTTTAGTAGAGTTACTTTGGTGGTGATCTGCTGAGTGAATTGAAGGGAAGAGAGCATGCAGAGAGGAAGGCATTAGGTTATGTAGATCATCCTTGGCCTTCAGAATAGCAGGGTCGGGGAGAGGTGGCCCTCTGGAGGCTCAGGAACTCAGGACTCTACGTCCATATTGGTTTGAAGCTCTTTCATCACATAACATCCCCTTGGCCCCTCTTGAAATCAATTCCTCATTAATGTTGTCATTTGTCTCCCTTGGTTTCTTTCCTATGTTCATTCTGTGAGTCCTATAAAAGCTTTCAATGTGGGAAACGTATTATTCCCCCAAAATAACCTTGTAAGATTACAGAGGAAAGTTATAACTATGAGCAGCCAATCTGAATAATGCAACAACCAAATTACATCGTTTTTCTTTCCGCTTCTGAGTTTAACTTTCCCCTTCCCTTTGCCTTTGTCGACACAGTCTCTGTTGGTGGGTGGATTCTCATGAGGGTGTGTGTGTGTGTGTTTTTGGAGGGGGGGGCACATGTGCACCCATGTGACTACCTCTGTCTTTTACTGAGTTCTTGGTGCTTTTTTTAAAAAATAAATTTATTTATTTATTTTTGGCTGCATTGGGTCTTCGTTGCTGTGCACGGGCTTTCTCTAGTGGCGGCGAGCAGGGGCTACTCTTTGTTGCAGTGCGCGGGCTTCTCATTGCGGTGGCTTCTCTTATTGCGGAGCACGGGCTCTAGGTGCATGGACTTCAATAGTTGTGGCTCACTGGCTCAGTAGTTGTGGCTCATGGGCTCTAGAGCACAGGCTCAGTAGTTGTGGTGCACGGGCTTAGTCGCTCCACGGCATGTGGTATCTTCCCGGAACAGGGCACGAACCCGTGTCCCCTGCATTGGCAGGCGGATTCGTAACCACTGTGCCACCAGGAAAGCTCTCTTGGTGCTTCTTTATAAAAGTTTTGTTTGGTCCTACTAGGGTTTCTGGTAATTCAAAACTGTCGGCTACCTTACTACTTTTCACAGCTGGAACTAGGGCAGCTGTTAGGATGATAAGAAACAGATATAACACCACTCACTTGGCTGCCATGGGCTTCTCTTTCTTGAGCACCATCACAATGTGTCAGAAACATGAACAACACTTAAAGGTCTATTTGGTGTGTTTATCTTTTTAAATTATGGATGAACTGGAACATTCAAAAGTGAGTCAAAGGAGATGAAGGAATCACCTCTACTGTTTGTTTACCCTCATCAAATGCTTTTAGGGGACCCAGAGTTGGTGCATTTTCTAAATTGCACATCCGTCTTTATTGCTCTTCTTGCAGTGGAATAGTTGTTCCCTATCTCATTCTGAGGTCTGTTGTTTTAGATGGCTGATGCACAGCGTTCTATTACTTCTTCTCTTCGGCTTCTGGGACACTGCATTTATCAAATAAGGACAGTTTGAGGAAGGTCAAGGTTCAAAAGGACTCGATGCCAATAGGAAATAAACCTTCTCCCTCCCTTTACACAGGCTTGCTCACGCCCCACAGCTGGGTCAGGTTTATGGCTGAAGGGAAGCTTATCATTGTTGGCTGGCTGGGTAACCAACCCTCGATTTACACATATAGCTGTCACCATTTCCCACTGTGTTTCCCCTGTGACTCATTTATTTCAAGTGCTATAGCAACAGGTCTGGGATGTGCACATGGTGAACTCAAGTTCCTCTCCACACTGAGTTCAAAACACCTCTCACCCTTCAGTGGACCAGAAGAAGTGTTCTTTTTAAATATCTGCCTGCTGACCCAGAGCTGGCCAACACGAGAGGGAATTTCCACCAGGACTTCACAGGATCTTGGGGACTTCTTTCAGAAGAACTTAGTGTGTTGAGTTGGAGAAAGCTATTTTGTGAGTCAGAGCTTGGATTGTAGTTCTAGATCTATCAGAATGAGGGAAAACACTTTCTGAAGTTGGAAAAGCTCAGTGGCTCACGGTCCAGGTTGCATTGAAGTTGCCATGGAGAAGTGAGAAAAATGGGAAGAATGCAGTAAAGTTTTCATTAAGCTAAATTATTTCATCAAAGGAGCTATCCTTTATTTTAAATGTTCTACTTCTCTGATGTTAAAAAACCCATCATTCATAGCCTAGTTCAACAATTAGCGTCTCTCAGAATCCTGTTATGATATTCTCAATATATCTCAATGGCTCTTTTAATTCCCATAGTACTTGATATTTATCTTACCCAATGACGTTAAAAAGCCGTTTTTTCTGTAAAATATTAATGATGGGTCTTTGAATCCATACCTGAGTTTAGAAAAAGGTCAGCGGGCTGACCCAGAGTATGAGACTTTTTATTTTTTCAGTTCACCCATCTATCCTTAAACCCACCTCTGAAATTCACCACCACTGGGCCAGATAAATCCTAAGGATCATTCCAGACCAACAGCCTTTAAAGTCTCAGTGAGCATTTATGCCTGTTATCTGAAGTTATCTCCACAAAATCCCAGCAAAGCAGCTAGGACAGAGATGGTCCATGTATATTCATTCATTCATCCCACCAGGAGAGATGCCTACTGTGTGCTAAGTGATAATTACTGCCCTTGGGGGACTCACAGTTCACAGTCCCGGGTAAGCGATGTTTATGCAAAACTATAGTAAAAATATATGTGTGTTCATACATATACATGACTTAATATGAAACACATGATCATCAGAGAACACTGCAAAGCTCTTCCTCTCTCCTCTCTGGAGTCAACCTTCTTAAAGTCTATCGTTCCATTCATTTGAATGTGTTCTTGCAAAATATATATTGCTGGTTCCTGTGAATGTTTCTAATTTTGCAAATGATATTCTTACGTGTCATAGTCTGTTTTCTACTTTTTTTCCCACTTCTCAGATCCATCCATGTTGCTGGCATACATCTAACTTGGATGAAATCAATTTCATCTTTTGGTGGGAGGGCCTTAAAGTTTGTGTTTTGACATTTGTTTAAAGACTTTTCTCATCCCTAGTCACAAGAATATTCTCTTGAACTTCTATAAATTTATAATTTAATCTTTCTCATTTAGGAATTTAATGCATCTAGTGACCTTATGTGAAGATCTAGTTTTATTTTCCTCCACAGACTGAACCAGTTTTCCCAATATTATCTGCATGCAATCCACACTTCACCTCTTGATTTGTAGTGCCTCCTTTATTATATAATAAGTGCCTGCATGTACACGTGTGTGTCTCTGAGGTAGGTATTTTTAGAGTGACTTTCCCAAGGTCACTCAGTCTGAAGGCAGCTTAGCTGAGATTACATGCTCTCCAGTACATTTGATCACATTGTTCTTTTAAGATTAATAAAGCTTACTCAGAAGTCACAGGATGTTACAGCCGGAAAGGAACCTAGGGATTCTGGGCTAACTCTTTTATTTTCTATCTGATACCTTGGGCCCAGAGAGGCTGAGTGACCTGCCTGAGTCAGAGCAAGACAGCCAGAGCTCACATGCATTTCAACTCTAGTGATTTCAAGTCTGCTGCTGTTTTCACTGCACTTAAAGCTATTTAAATAGAATTTGAGGGCGTAGACACAAGAGTCACGTGGAAAAACCTGTACCCCACATACATTTGGTGTTCCCATTTAAAACATATATTTGACCTAAACGATTCAGTACTATTGTCCAACTAGAGGACAGGTGAAAAACAGGAAGTAAGAAATAGAAGAAGGGAAGGACATTTTTCTGCATAGTCAAAAATTGGTATTACAAGATTCACTTTATTTACTGGAGTGAATCTCAGATCCTTACTCAGTTCCTCTTTGCTTTTACTTCACGAACAGCCTAACCAAACTTGGTTATCTGATTACTAGGAGAGAGCAGATTACAAACAGTAAACTAGAGGTGAGGAGAGGAGGTTATTAAAGACACCACGAGGAAATAAATTAGAAAGATTACAAAAAGCCAGAACAGGATTCAAATGGCACAATAACATGGCACTGTGGTGTACGAACAGTCTTTCAAAGCTTGTGAGGGGCTGAGGGCAATTACTGTATCATCCTCAAATAACCATCATTCAAGACAATACTTGAGATCCCAAGAACAGGTTAAACTATGTTGATTATTCAGATATACACTACTAGACATAAAATAGATATAAAACAAGGAACTACTGTACAGCACAAGGAACTATATTCAACATCTTGTAATACCTATAATGGAAAAGAAACTGAAAAAGAATATATGTGTGTGTGTGTGTGTGTGTGTGTGTGTGTGTGTATGTATATAATTTAATCACTTTGCTTTATACCTGAAACATTGCAAACCAAATATACTTCAATACAAAAATAAAAAATATTAACATCACCAGAAAAATTATGTTGATCGTATTCTGTTACTGAACGCAGGAAAGTGCATAATATATTTTATATATTTTTTCATTCAAAATGTCTAAAATAGTAATCAAATTCAAGGGTCTATTTATATTTCTTTTGTAACTGAGAGGGCCTAAATGCAATGACACCCCCGTAGCAACAAACACACCTAGCACCTATATCATGATTTCTAATACCATTCTCCAATAAAAGGAACCAGGGATGCTTGGAGGAACGGCTGATTCTAGGACTCAGGCAGGAAATATGCAAGATGAGCCTGAAGCAATTTGTAGAGCCAGAAAGTAAAGAAGAGCTCAAAAACAAACCAAAAAACCCACAATGATGTGTGACTACAGTGAAGGCACACAGGAGCCAGCTAAAAGAGCTCCAGACGGCCAGAGCTGGCACAATTTCAGCAACAAAATAAATAAAGCAGTGCTAGATTATGACCCAAGGTATAAAATAAATAAATATAAATTAAAACTCACGGTATTTATTTTACATATAAATAAAATATATAATAAAATATCATAAAATATTATAAAATATAAAATATTATATAATAAAATATTTATTTCATTATATAAATAAGTGATTGGATAAATAAAGCTGAGAGAAGAAGCAAGTCTCCCATGCAGAAGAATTCCTAATAATTTATGTAGATAACCACCCTCAAGGAGAGGACATCTTGTGATACTCTTCCTTCCAAAGAGTATAGTAGACAAAGAGGGGAAGAAAGAGTAACTTTACAGTAGAGAAACATGACCAAAACGACCTCAGCTAAGCAATCCAGGTCAACGTCAGCAGTGACACACTGATTGTATCCTTGATGTGATGTGATGAAAATTCATTTTACCTCTCTGACCTTCCTCCCCAAAACCCATAACCTCAGTCTAATCATGAGAAAATCATCAGACAAGTCCCAGTAGAGAAACATTCTACAAAATAGCTGACCAGTACTCCTAAAACTGTCAAGGTCATCAAAAACAAGGGAAGTCTGAGAAACTGTCACAGTCAAGAAGAGCTTAAGGAAAAATGCCAATTACATGCAATGTGGTGTCCTAGACGGGAATTTTGGAACAGAAAACGACACTAGGTAAAAATTAGGAAAATCTGAGCAGACTGTGGATTAATAATAATCTATCAATATTGGTTCACTAATTGTAACAAATGTACCATACTAATGAAAGATGTTAATTATAGGGTTTGGGATTTATGGGAACTCACTATACTAACTTTGTAGTAAATCTAAAAGATAAAGTTTATTAAAAAAAAAAATAAGTGAAGGGCCTATAGAGTCAAATCCTCATGTATCCAGAGAATTTGGGGTTCTAGGAGTAAGAATTTCATGGTCCTGTACAATTAAGCATTTGTCTTATACAATTTAAATGATGATATTTTCAAATGTAGCTGTAAATGGGATAATTTATACCTTTGGGTAACAAAGCACCATAATTATATGCTATGTGACCAAACTCAACCTTGAAATCTAGAGAAATGTGATAGTCCTACTCATGAGGATGTTCCAGCACCTAGGACAGTAGCTGGCACATGTTGGGCCATCTACTTGAAGGCTGATAAATAAAGGAATGAAGAAATTCAAGATGACAGAATCAAGACTATTTAATGTGGCAAAAATTGTGTTTTGAAGGTGAAAATTAATTGAGACATATGGAAAACGAACACAAAAACTGAACCATTCAAAAATTCAGTGACCTACTTCACATTTGTTCAGAAAGCTATTTAAAAAAAAAAAAAAAAAAAAAAGAGGAGATCAGACCGCACCTTCAAGATGGCAGAAGAGTAAGACATGGAGATCAACTTCCTCCCCACGAATACATCAGAAATACATCTACATGTGGAACAACTCCTACAGAACACCTACTGAATGCTGGCAGAAGACCTCAGACTCCCCAAAAGGCAAGAAACTCGCCATGTACCTGGCTGTGTGGCTGACAGGGTCTTGGTGCTCTGGCCGGGTGTCAGGCCTGTACCTCTGAGGTGGGAGAGCCAAGTTCAGGACATTGGTCCACCAGAGACATCCCGGATCGACGTACAATCAAATGGTGAAAGCTCTCCCAGAGATCTCCATCTCAACGATAAGACCCAGCTCCACTCAATGACCAGCAAGCTACAGTGCTGGACACCCTACTAGGCCAAACAACTACCAAGACAAAAACACACCCCACCCACTAGCAGAGAGGCTGTCTAAAGTCATAACAAGGTCACAGACACCCCAAAACACACCATCAGACACACTCCTGCCCACGAGAAAGACAAGATCCAGACTCATCCACCAGAACACAGGCACCAGTGCCCTCCACCAGGAAGCCTACACAACACACTGAACCAACCTTAGCCACTGGAGGCAGACACCAAAAACAACAGGAAATATGAACCTGCAGCCTGCACAAAGGAGACCCCAAACACAGTAAGTTAAGCAAAATGAGAAGACAGAGAAACACACAGCAGATGAAGGAGCAAGGAAAAAACCCACCAGACCAAACAAATGAAGAGGAAATAGGCAGTCTACCTGAAAAAGAATTCAGAGAAATGATAGTAAAGATTATCCAAAATCTTGGAAATAGAATGGAGAAAATACAAGAAATGATTAACAAGGACCTAGAAGAACTAAAGAGCAAACAAACAATGATGAACAACAAAATAAATGAAATTAAAAATTCTCTAGAAGGAATCAATAGCAGAATAACTGAGGCAGAAGAATGGATAAGTGACCTGGAAGACAGGATGGTGGAATTCACTGCCATGGAACAGAATAAAGAAAAAAGAATGAAAAGAAATGAAGACAGCCTAAGAGACCTCTGGGACAACGTTAAATGGAACAACATTCTCATTATAGGGGTCCCAGAAGGAGAAGTGAGAGAGAAAGAACCCGAGAAAATATTTGAAGAGATTATAGTCAAAAACTTCCCTAACATGGGAAAGGAAATAGCCACCCAAGTCCAGGAAGCACAGAGAGTCCCAGGCAGGATAAACCCAAAGAGAAACATGAGAGACACATAGTAATCAAACTGACAAAAATTAAAGACAAAGAAAAATTATGGAAAGGAACAAGGGAAAAATGGCAAATAACATATGAGGGAACTCCCATAAGGTTAACAGCTGACTTCTCAGCAGAAACTCTACAAGACAGAAAGGACTGGCATAACATATTTAAAGTGATGAAAGGGAAGAAACTACAATGAAGATTATTCTACAGGCAAGGATCTCATTCAGATTTGACAGAGAAATCAAAAGCTTTACAGAGAAGCAAAAGCTAAGAGAATTCAGCATCGCCAAACCAGCTCTACAACAAATGCTAAAGAAAATTCTCTAAGTGGGAAACACAAGAGAAGAAAAGCACCTACGAAAGCAAACCCATAACAATTGAGAAAATGGTAATAGGAACATACATATCGATAATTACCTTAAACGTGAATGGATTAAATGCTCCAACCAAAAGACACAGGATCGCTGAATGCACACAAAAACTAGACCCATATATATGTTGTGCACAAGAGACCCACTTCAGACCTAGGGACACATACAGACTGAAAGTGAGGGGATGGAAAAAGGTATTCCAAGCAAATGGAAATCAAAAGAAAGCTGGAGTACCAATACTCATATCGGATAAAGTAGACTTGAAAATAAAGGAAGTTACAAGAGACAAGGAAAGACACTACATAATGAACAAGGGATCACTCCAAGAAGAATATATAACAATTATAAATATATATGCACCCAACATAGGAGCACCTCAACACATAAGGCAACTACTAACAGCTATAAAATAGGATATCGACAGAAACACAATAATAGTGGGGGAACACCTCACTTACACCAATGGACAGATCATCCAAACAGAAAATGAATAAGGAAACACAGGCTTTAAATGACACAATAGACCAGATAGATTTAAATGATTATTATAGGACATTCCATCCAAAAACAACAGATTACACTTTCTCCTCAAGCACGCATGGAACATTATCCAGGATAGATCACATCTTGGATCACAAATCAAGCCTCAGTTAATTAAAGAAAATTGAAATCATATCAAGCATCTTTTCTGACCACAATGCTATGATATTAGAAATCAATTACAGTGAAATAAATGTAAAAAACACAAACACATGGAGGCTAAACAATACATTACTATATAACCAAGAGATCACTGAAGAAATCAAAGAGGAAATCAAAAAATACCTAGAGACAAATGACAATGAAAACACGATGACCCAAAACCTATGGGATGCAGCAAAAGCAGTTATAAGAGAGAGGATTACTGCAATACAAGCCTACCTCAAGAAACAAGAAAAATCTCAAATAAACAATCTAACCTTACACCTAAAGGAACTAGAGAAAGAAGAACAAACAAAACCCAAAGTTAGCAGAAGGAAAGAAATCATAAAGATCAGGGCAGAAATAAATGAAATAGAAACAAAGAAAACAATAGAAAAGACAAATAAAACTAAAAGCTGGTTCTTTGAAAAGATTAAATTGATAAACCATTAGCCAGACTCACCAAGAAAAAGAGGGAAAGGACTCAATTCAATAAAATTAGAAATGAAAAAGGAGAAGTTACAACAGACGCCGCAGAAATACAAAGCATCCTAAGAGACTACTACAAGCAACTCTATGCCAATAAAATGGACAACCTGGAAGAAATGGACAAACTCTTAGACAGGTATAACCTTCCAAGACTGAACCAGGAAGAAGTAGAAAATATGAACAGACCAATCACAAGTATTGAAATTGAAACGGTGATGAAGAATCTTCCAACAAACAAAAGTCCAGGACCAGATGACTTCACAGGTGAACTCTATCAAACATTTAGAGAAAAGCAAACAACCATCCTTCTCAAACTCTTCCAAAAAATTGCAGAAGAAGGAACACTCCCAAATTCATTCTATGAGGCCACCATCACCCTGATACCAAAACAAAGATACTAGAAAAAAAGAAAATTACAGACCAATATCACTGATGAATATAGATGCAAAAATCCTCAACAAAATACTAGCAAACAGAATGCAACAACACATTAAAAGGATCATACACCATGATCAAGTGGGATTTATCCCAGGGATGCAAGGATTCTTCAATATACGCAAATCAATCAATGTGATACACCATATTAACAAATTGAAGAATAAAAACCATATGATCATCTCAATAGATGCAGAAAAAGCTTTTGACAAAATTCCACACTCATTTATGATAAAAACTCTCCAGAAAGTGGGTGTACAGTGAACCTACCTCAACATAATAAGGGCCAAATACGACAAGCTCACAGCAAATATCATTCTCAATGGTGAAAAACTGAAAGCATTTCCTCTAAGATCAGGAACAAGACAAGGTTGTCCACTCTCGCCACTATTTTTCAACATAGTTTTGGAAGTCCTAGTCACGGCAATCAGAGAAGAAAAAGAAATAAAAGGAATCCAAATTGGAAAAGAAGAAGGAAAACTGTCACTGTCTGCAGATGACATGATACTATACATAGAGAATCCTAAAGATGCCACCAGAAAACCACTAGACCTAATCAATGAATTTGGTAAAGTTGCTGGATACAAAATTAATGCACAGTAATCTCTTGCATTCCTATACACTAATGATGAGTAATCTGAAAGAGAAAGTAAGGAAACACTCCCATTTACCATTGCAACAAAAAGAATAAAATAACTAGGAATAAACCTACCTAGGGAGACCAAAGACCTGTATGCAGAAAACTATAAGACACTGATGAAAGAAATTAAAGATGATACAAACAGATGGAGAGATATACCATGTTCTTGGATTGGAAGAATCAACATTGTGAAAATGACTATACTACCCAAAGCAAGCTACAGATTCAATGCAATCCCTATCAAATTACCAATGGCAGTTTTTACAGAACTAGAAAAAAAAAATCTTAAAATTTGTATCGGGGGGCTCCCTGGTGGCGCAGTAGTTGAGAGTCTGCCTGCCGATGCAGGAGACACGGGGTCGTGCCCCGGTCCAGAAAGATCCCACATGCCACGTAACGGCTGGGCCTGTGAGCCAGGGCTGCTGAGCCTGCACGTCCGGAGCCTGTGACCCGCAATGGGAGAGGCCACAACAGTGAGAGGCCCACGTACCGCAAAAAAAAAAAAAAAAAAAAAAAAAAATTTGTATGGAGACACAAAAGACCCTGAATAGCCAAAGCAGTCTTGAGGGAAAAAAAATGGAGCTGGAGGAATCAGACTCCCTCATTTCAGACTATACTACAAACTACAGTGATCAAGACAGTCTGGTACTGGCACAAAAACAGAAATATAGATCAATGGAACAGGATAGAAAGCCCAGAGATAAACCCACGCACCTATGGCCAACTAATCTATGACAAAGGAGGCAAGGATATACAATGGAGAAAAGACAGTCTCTTTTATAAGTGGTGCTGGGAAAACTGGACAGCTACATGTAAAAGAATGAAATTAGAACACTCCCAAACACCATACACAAAAATAAACTCAAAATGGATTAAAGACCTAAATGTAAGGCCAGACACTATAAAACTCTTAGAGGAAAACACAGGCAGAACACTCTTTGACATAAAGCACAGCAAGAGCTTTTTTCATCCATCTCCTAGAGAAATGGAAATAAAAACAAAAATAAACAAATGGGACCTAATGAAACTTAAAAGCTTTTGCAAAGCAAAGGAAACCACAAACAAGACGAAAAGACAACCCTCAGAGTGGGAGAAAATATTTGCAAACAAGTCAATGGAGAAACGATTAAACTCCAAAATATACAAACAGCTCATTCAGCTCAATATTAAAAAACCAACAACCCAATCAAAAAATGGGCCAGAGTTAAATAGACATTTCTCCAAAGAAGACATACAGATGGCCAAGAAGCACATGAAAAGCTGCTCAACGTCACTAATCATTAGAGAAATGCAAATAAAAACTATAATGAGGTATCGCTTCACACCAGTTAGAATGGGCATCATCAGAAAATCTACAAACAACAAATGCTGGAGAGGGTGTGGAGAAAAGGGAACCCTCTTGCACTGTTGGTGGGAATGTAAATTGATACAGCCAGTATGTAGAACAGTATGGAGTTTCCTTAAAAAAGTAAAGATAGAATTACCATGTGACCCAGCAATCCCACTACCGGACATATATCCAGAGAAAACCATAACTCAAAAAGAGTCATGTACCACAATGTACATTGCAGCTCTATTTACAATAGCCAGGACATGGAAGCAACCTAAGCGTCCATCAACAAATGAATGGATAAAGAAGATGTGGCACATATATACAATGGAATATTACTCAGCCATAAAAAGAAATGAAATTGAGTTATTCGTAGTGAGGTGGATGGACCTAGAGACTGTCATACAGAGTGAAGTAAGTCAGAAAGAGATAAACAAATACCATATACTACCACATATATATCGAATCTAAAAAAAAAAATGGTTCTGAGAAACTAAGGGCAGGACAGGAAGAAAGACACAGACGTAGAGAATGGACTTGAGGACACAGGGAGGGGGAATAGTAAACTGGGACGAAGTGAGAGAGTGGCACAGACATATATACACTACCAAATGTAAAACTGATAGCTAGTGGGAAGCAGCCGCATAGCACAGGGAGATCAGCTTGGTGCTCTGTGACCACCTAGAGGGGTGGGATAGGGAGGGTGGGAGGGAGATGCAAAAGGCAGGAGATATGTATGGGGATATATGTATACATATAGCTGATTCACTTTGTTATAAAGCAGAAACTAACACATCATTGTAAAGCAATTATACTCCAATAAAGATGTTAAACCAAAAAAAGAAGAAAGAAAGAAAGCACAGAAAATAGCAGGTGTTGATGAAGGTACAGAGAAATTGGAACTCTTGTTCACTGCTGGTGGGAATGTAAAGTGGTGCAGCTGCTGTGGAAAATGGTTTCATGGTTCCTCAAAAAATTAAAAAATAGAGTTACCATATGATCCAGCTATTCCACTGCTAGGTATATACCCAAAAGAACTGAAACACAGACTCACACAGATATTTGTACACCCATGTTCATAGCAGTGTTATCCACAATAGCTGAAAGTGGAAGCAACCTAAGTGTCCATTCACAGATGGATGGATAAGCAAAGTGTGGTATACACACACACACATATAATATTATTCAGCCATTTAAAAAATGAAATTCTGATACATGCTACAAGAAGGATGAATCTTGAAGACATTATTCTAAGTGAAATAAGCCAGTCACATAAGGATAAATACTGTATTATTCCACTTATATGAGTCACCTAGAGTAGTCAAATTCATAGAAATGGAAAGTAGAATGGTGGTTTCCAGGGCTTGGGGAAGAGGAAAAAGATAGCTATTGTTTAATGGGTACAAAGTTTCCATTTTGGAAGATGAAAAAACTTCTGGAGATGATGGATGGTAGCAGTGGTTACACAATATGAATGTACTTAATGCTACCGAACTTTGCACCTAAAATGGTAAACTTTATGTCTATTTTACCATTTTTTAAAAATTATTTTATTTATTTTTGGCTGCATTGGGCCTTTGTTGGGCACGTGGGCTTTCTCTATTTGCGGTGAGCGGGGGCTACTCTTCGTTGCGGAGCACATGCTCTAGGAGCGCAGGCTCCAGTAATTGTGGCGCACAGCCTCAGTAGTTATGGCTCGTGAGCTCTAGAGTGCAGGCTCAGTAGTTGTGGTGCACGGGCTTAGTTGCTCCACGGCATGTGGGATCTTCCCGGACCAGGGCTCAAACCTGTGTCCCCTGCATTGGCAGGCGGATTCTTAACCACAGCACCACCAGGGAAACCCTACTACAATTTTTAAAAATAGAAAATAAAAGAAATACAATGTTTAAAAAAAAAAAATTCAGAGTGAGTTTGAAGCAAAGATCGCCCAGATATCATTAACCTGAAAGTTTGGCAGGGGTCAAAAAGAAGTCTAGAAATCTGTGAGTCATTTTATAGAGCATTTACAAAACTGCCCAAGAACAGATGGTGAATATTTTCATAGATGCCTCTTTAACGATGTTATAGACAGTTCTACTTTCATTGTCACTAAAACTATTTAATGATAACAATAAGCTGTAAGTGCTTATTGCTTTTTCGTTATAAGCACCCTCACACCCATTTCGACTTGCTTCTCAGAACCTCTTGGTGAGTAGACAGGCAGAAAGTCCCATCCACAGATTTGCCCACTTCTGCAACATTTGCTGTGCTCTCCAGCACGCAAGCACCATGCAGCCCTGAGAGGCCATGGGTACAGATAGTGGGACAGGAGTTAATTGACTGCATTCAGATGCTGACCACCCCACCTCCCAGCTGTATGACTTTGGACCTACTGGCTTAATTCTGCATGCCTCACCTTCCTCAACTGTCAAATGGGTTGTTTGAGGTTGGAATGAGTTCATTAATGTCACACCTCTAGAGCAGTGCCGGGCCCGTAATGGATCCTCAGCAGACGGCAGTTGCATTATGATTGCTGTGGATGCAGAGAGGCATGCAACACAGACAGGGTAACAGGAAAGGTTGGAATGAGGTTGTAGACAGAGGGGCACAAACAAAGGGGGAGGGATTCTGCCCGGGGAAGATCAGGGAACATTTCATGCAGAAGCGGGCATGTGAGCATTGAGTACAGAAAAGGGGAACAAGGAAAGTGGGACTTAAATAAAATGAAGTAGCTGCAGGCCTGTCCCCACCAATGGCAAAACCCAAAACTTATCTAACCCCTCACGGTTTTCAAAGCGTTACCACATCCCCCTTTCTGCTGCCCTACAGAGAAACAGGCCAAATGAGGTCATGTCAATCCCCATCTTAGGGCTGAGGATCTGTCAGCTCAGAGAGTTTAAACAGTTGGTCAAAGGTCTTCAATGTGTGGTGGCTTCCATAAGGCTGAGCCAACACAAACCTAATTCCTTCACCTTCTAGTCTAAGACCCTTCCATTGTGCTACAGAGACAGTCCTTTAACCCCCAGACTCATTCATTTGTTCAGCGCCTGCCAGGGGCGCTGTCCCAAACACGTCCGTGCATGGAGATCCATCGCGGTGCTTACATTCTAGCAGGGGAGACAGAAAAGAAGCAGTAGACAAGTTAAATGACTGAAGGCCCTAGCACGCTAAAAGCTGAGATGTGCAACGTGAGGAACAAACATAGAGGCGTGCGGGGAGGGGCGGGGCAGCCTGCAGCACGAATTAGGATGCCAGGCTGAGAAGGGGAGATTCCTCATGGCTCCACTGAGCTCTGAAATCGTGTTCTAACATACCGTTGCTTGACCTTCCTGTACCCTGTCTCCAGCACTCACGTAGGATGGATCCCACCTCCACCGCCCCACCAGGGGATGGTGGACTCGGGGGCAGTGTATCTCCCCACCTGGGGTCTGTAGGGTACAAAGTGGCCCAGAACCCATCCCAACTCTCTGTCCTCCTCCTTGACAGAGAATCAGCATTTCATCCTCCAAACCCTCACCATCTTCCTCTCTCACCCATTGCTCCCCTTGATCTTTCTCTGCCCCGGAAATCTTTTGGAAGGAAAAATGAATGGTGGTTTCCTTTCATCAGCAATAAGCAATGCTTCATGTGCTCGTGCTATGAAACAAGAAGGTTTTGTGTCTGGCCCATTGGAGTCCCTGGATTGGGGGCTGTTCAGTCTTGGTATGGGTCCAGTTAGGACAAGGAGAAGGTCACTTTAGACCCATTTGGAGCTGTTCTATGTTCCAAAGCAGACCAGGAAATTGCCTGGTTCCTTCCTCGGGTCTTTACCCAAATGCAAAGCCTCTTTAATACCAGAACAGCGGTTGACACTCCAGATTGAGGGAGGGAGAGGAGTGAAAGGGCGTTCCTGAAAGTCAGAGGGCATGGCTGACTGGAGGGGCTTCCCCCAGGGGAGCTGGGAGGGGCGTGAGTGGAGGATACCCCTCACTAGCCCATGGCCTTGGTCAGGTACATCTGTCCCGGCGGGGTCCTTCTCTGCCTCACCTCCACACACTGCTTCAGGAGACAAGGAGTGGTGATGTTAGGAAGTCACTCTGCATCCACAGGTGGGTGTGGCCACCCAGACAGAGAAGGGCTCAGCACAGGCCCCAGCCCTGGGCCGTCTCCAAGTCTCCACGGCCCCAAGTACAAGCAGAGCCATGAAAGAGGAGCCCAGCTGTAAAAGAAAGCCCAAGGCAAACCCCTAAATCACCACCCCCGGGGCCACCTCCCGAATATCCAACCTCAATAAAACCTACTTCCTGACAGATCACAAAGGCAGGCCAGCATTTCGGGGTGAAGCAGGCTTTTCTTCCGCGTGTCTGCTTTCATTTCTGGCAGCCTTTTGATTCGAGCTGAATAAGCAATGCCAATGCCCGGCGTGGGCATTTGAAAAGACTTTGGTGCAAGATACCACACGTGCCCAATGACAGAACCGGCAGCTACATTTTAAATCCCTACTACTCCGCCGCAGTCCGGTTTCTTAGAACTGTTCTAGGGGAGCGACAACTAAAGAGAACTTCCATCTTCCTCTGACCCTGCTGGCCTTCGCAGCTGGAGAGTGCTGGGAATCACTTCTGGCACTGAAAAGGTTAATTGTCTCCTGCTGCGAAGTAGAAGCTGAGAATAGGGTCCTGGGCAGGCGAGGAATTATGGTAAATGAGGTTTTCTTTATAGTACTGCTGATTCTCAACATGCTGAAAGGGCATTAGTTCACAGTCACTTTCTGTGGAATTACCAAATCTGCTCAGAAGCCGTCATTAGGATATTAAACAAGACTTAATAAGTGAAAGTGATTTGCATCGCTGATAATCGTGGGCATTAATCAAGACGGCTTCTGTCTCTCTCCCTGCAATATGTTTCATGTTCCGTTGTAAAGCCCCTTTAATTCTGGAGGACTTCTTAAAAGGGAAATATTACATTTAGAAAGCCATTTTTTAAATGATTTACTTAGCAAAGATCACTATAAATAATGTTCCACTCCCTTGCCAGCTTCAACTCTCTGAATACTGGGAGGTTTGTGTTGTTGATGCAGCCAGATGTGATCCCATTTATCAGAAAGGGGTTGCACTTATTCTAATAAACCCTTCAGCCTTTAAAAGGAACTTGGAGTATTACTCGAAATCAAATGACCGCAGTTTGTGCTTCTACCTGAAGTTACACGTTGGGGCCACGTTCTACGTCACTCCAGGGACGGAGGCCACCCATGTTAACTTCCATGCTGCACAGAAACCTTAGATTGTAAGTGGTAGAATACAGCAACCTGCTCGTGGCGGTCAATAAAATGAGAAACAAAAGTAAAGCTCCTGAAGATCGCAGCTGCTTTCTTTATAAGGCAGCTGTCTCTTGTTAAAACCAGTGGCTTCAGAGTAAAGGGACTTCCATCCAGAGGAAGCTCATTTTATGACTATTAGAAAAGAGAGAAACAAGAGTTAATACTTCGGTTTAGGCAAGTGAAACACCAAGGGTTGGGGTTTTTTTTTTTTTTCCCCTTTTCTTTTCCTTTCTTTTTTTTTCTTTTCAATTCCTGGTTTTCAGCTTCACAAATGGATTATTTTTCAAGGCTTTCCGAACAAAAGATCAAGGCAATCTTGTTACTTTTCATGGTTTAAAACAGTGTGGGAGACATAGGTTTTCTGTATCAAAAGCAATGTAAGTCAAGGGCAGGAGGAAGAGAGGACAGGAGGTTGAAGTCTCCAACCTACACTGGTGTCTACAATTCAGGGCTACAGTCTCACCACTCCCCTTCATCCTTACTCCCTCCTTAATCTCTCCTGTGACCGTCCTGCTAAAGCTCCCTGTGGCGGGGACGTGTGTGTCTTCGTGGGTTTAACATAAACACACACACGCACCGAGTTTATACATAGATGTGCACACACACCCAAAGTCATTGTTCCACTGAGAGGTCTCAAATCTCTTGGCATATTTGACTGCTGCTTCTGCCCTACTTAATGTGACCGCATGTACCCTCTCCTTCTCCCTTCAGTTCAGGCAGCCTCATTTGTTGTGTCTCTACTAAAATTAACTCCACGTTAATTTCTGGAGGCTTTGGAGTTTACTGCTGTAAATAAAAGGTTATTCGCTGGCAGTGACGAGGGACATGATTGTTCTCAGGCACTAGGGCTCAGCACACTATTTAAATGAAGCTCAAGAGATGAGCTTCTGTGAAGCAGAGGAGACTTGATCCATCCTAATGGACTGCAACACGAATTATATGCCCTATTTCACCACCTCCCTGCCTCACTAATCTGGGATAGTTCACATGGAACCATTTATCCAGGAGGGAGAATATATCATTCCCAACTGAGATCTCTCTCTCTTTCTTTTCTTGTTATTCTTTTTCTTTTTTTCTTTTCTTTCTAGACCTTGTATCCCCAAGCTACTTTGTATATTTCTCTAGCCCACGAGGGGAAATTGACTCATATTCTTGTGAGACATCTCCATGTGTTTGCCCACCACCATAATAACCTAACAACTACCTCTCCCTGGGCACTTAGTAAGTGTCAGACATGATGCTGGCAGATTTACAAACCGTGTCTCTAATCCTTCCAAGAAGATGTTATTGTTCTTAATATACAGAGCAGGAGGTGCAGCTCAGAGCCGCTAAGTAGTTGGTACTAATCTACGTGGCAATTCAACGATGGAGACGGAAGTTGAATCGTGGTCATCTAGGTCTGTGTGATGCCAAATCTCACACACTTTTCCAGGATCACCCCTTCCTCTGATGCTCCTCTAGGCTAAAGAATGATGCATGTTGAGGGGCAATGTCATTTCCCTTGAGACACTTCAGCGAGCGTGTGAATCCTGGAAATCAGGGTGCCGCTTAATCTAGCAGGTTTATTATTATTATCACAGGCTCAAGTTTTCTATCTTTTCTTCTGACTAAAGAGAAAAGCCACACAGCCATGGGCATGTGTTCTGCAGCCCCAGGAACGACATGGCAACTTCCGTTTACTTATTTTCAGGGCCACTAACCAAGGTCAGACAGTTTAAAAAACAGAGTTTTCAAGTTTTTTCCTCCTAAATATTTCATAATGCCAGCAAACGAGCAAACAAACAAAAAAGCTGTGCAAACTTCAGGGTTCAGATCTAGTTTTCACTTGTTAATCCTCTAAAATGTTAGATAGAGTCACCTTTAAGTAATTCAAGAGGAGATCACTGAGTCTGGGGATGAACTAGTTCCCGTCCATGCTCTTCCTCCTTCCCTCTACAAGGCACACACTGGCTTTTCAAGTTCAAAAGTGCTCTGCTCGGCTTAGAGCACAAGTTTATGGTTACCGGGAAGAGGGTCGGGGGAGAGAGAGTCAGGGCGTTTGGGATCGACATGCACACACTGCTGTATTTCAAATGGATAACGAACAAGGACCGACTGTACAGCACAGGGGACTCGGCTCAATATTATGTAACAACCTAAATAGGAAATAGGAAAAGAATATGAAAAAGAACAGAAAAAAAGAAAAGAATATGAAAAAGAACAGATACCTGTATATGTATACCTGTATCACTTTGCTGTACACCTGAAACTAACACAATATTGTTAATCAACTACACTCCAATGTAAAAGAAAAAGTTAAAAAAAGGAAAAAAAGCACTCTGCTAGAAGAAAAAAGGTAACATTCTAGAAATGACATTTAAATTAGATAACTGTACTGCTTCTTAATAATGTTTGAAGGATTGTGGGGAGGAAAAGTAAAGAAAGGGTTAAAGATACTTGTTTAAAATAATTTGAGAGGCCTCAAATTAGCTGTTAAAGATAGCAATTGAATACATGCATTGAATCTCTGCTTCCTTCAGAATCTCCGTTAATGTAACAGACGCAAGGATTTTTTTAAGGAATAAACCCCCTAGGACAAACAAAATGGAGAAAAAAGACAAAACAATATTTTGGAATCTGGAAAGCAGATGTGCAAGTAATAACTTGCAGCCAATTCAAGAAAACTGCATCTTTACCCCAAAGTAAGGAAAGCCCCAGAAGTAACCTGATTTAAACTCAGATCCTGTGCAGATTGATGAGTTGGTGGAATCAGGTACCTCTGGATGTAGGGTTGAAGGTAGGTCTGAAAAAGGAGGATTGGTAGAAAGTCTACTTGAGAAGCACAAGTCTCCTCCATACAACTGCCCTTCCCCACACAAACCAGCAGAGGACTGAAGGCTTATTCTCTAAAGAAAACTTCTGGTCTGGGGAAACGGAGCACATGGGAGGTTGGGGGTAGTGCAGTGAAAAGATAAGAACCAGGAGACGGTTCCTGTAATGAATGCTCAGATCCACCTGCTCTGCCTCTTCAGCCCTCCTCCTTCCTCACTGGGCTCCCAGACTACCAGAAGCAGGAAATTGGAAGACTCTTTGCGAGGGCATCTGATCAGCCTAACGGAAAGCACCTAAAGGTACTGACATCCGGGTTTCCCCAAAGAAAAGTCCCAACCAGCTCACCCTAAAGGGAAGCCCTCTAGCTTCACAGTTTCCATGTGGAGTTTTATAGCCCCATTCTACACTGTTGAAAAGACAGCCAAGCGTCACCAGATCTTTAAGAAAATCATCTAAAATGAAGTCAGAGAACAAAACAACCAGGAGAAAGCAACTCAAAGGAAGCAGAGACCATACCAGAAGAAACAACAAACAAACCACCAGGGAAGTACTAAAATCTTCACAGAGATGAGGCAGACCCAAGCAGGATGCTCTAAAAAAGGGACATTCAAAGAACGAAAGAGAGAGAGAAATCTCTGAATTTTTTTTTTAATTTGATAGCAGAAAAAAAAAATCAGAGATGTTAAAATATGAAGTTGAGGGCTTCCCTGGTGGCGCAGTGGTTGAGAGTCTGCCTGCCGATGCAGGGGACACGGGTTCATGCCTCGGTCCGGGAGGATCCCACATGCCGCGGAGCGGCTGGGCCCGTGAGCCATGGCCGCTGAGCCTGCGCGTCCGGAGCCTGTGCTCTGCAACGGGAGAGGCCACAACAGTGAGAGGCCCGCGTACCGCAAAAAAGAAAATGAAGTTGAGGCAAAAGATGAAAAATAGCAGAAAAAAATTATAAAATTAGAGAGGAGATTCAAGATGGCGGACGAGTAAGACATGGAGATCACCTTCCGCCCCACAAATACATCAGAAATACAACTAACACATGGAACAACTCCTACAGAACACCTACTAAACACTGGCAGAAGACCTCAGACCTCCCAAAAGGCAAGAAACTCCCCACTTACCTGGGTAGGGCAAAAGAAAAAACAGAGACAAAAGAATAGGGACGGGGCCTGCACCAGTGGGAGGGAGCTGTGAAGGAGGAAAGGTTTCCACACACTAGGCAGCCCCTTTGCGGGCAGAGACTGCGGGTGGTGGAGGGGGAAAGCTTCCATGCCGCGGAGCAAAGCGCAGCAACAAGGTTGCAGAGGGCAAAGCGGACAGATTCCCGCACAGAGGATCGGTGCCGACCAGCACTCACCAGTCCGAGAGGCTTGTCAGCTCACCCGCCGCGGCGGGCGGGGGCTGGGAGCTGAGACTCCGGCTTCGGTCGGATCCCAGGGAGAGGAGTGTGGTTGGCGGCGTGAACACAGCCTGAAGGGGGCTAGTGCACCACAGCTGGCTGGGAGGGAGTCCGGGAAAAAGTCTGGAGCTGCCGAAGAGGCAAGAGACTTTTTCTTGCCTCTTTGTTTCCTGGTGCGCGAGGAGAGGGGATTAAGTGCACCGCTTAAAGGAGCTCCAGAGACGGGCACGAGCCGCGGCTATCAGCACGGACCCCAGAGACGGGCATGAGACGCTAAGGCTGCTGCTGCCGCCACCAAGAAGCCTGTGTGCGAGCACAGGTCACTATCCACACCTCCCCTCCCGGGAGCCTGTGCAGCCCGCCACTGCCAGGGTCCTGGGATACAGGGACAACTTCCCCGGGAGAACACACAGCGCGCCTCAGGCTGCTGCAATGTCACGCTGGCCTCTGCCGCCGCAGGCTCGCCCCGCATCGTGCCCCTCCCTCCCCCACGGCCTGAGTGAGCCAGAGACCCCGAATTAGCTGTTCCTTTAACCCCGTCTTGTCTAAGAGGGAACAGACGCCCTCCGGCGACCTACTCGCAGAGGCAGGGCCAAATCCAAAGCAGAACCCCGAGAGCTGTGCGAACAAAGAAGAGAAAGGGAAATCTCTCCCAGCAGCCTCAGGAGCAGCAGATTAAATCTCCACAGTCAACTTGATGTACCTGCACCTGTGGAATACCTGAATAGACACGAATCATCCCAAATTGAGGAGATGGACTTTGGGAGCAACGATATATATATATTTTTTCCCTTTTTCTCTTTTTGTGAGTGTGTATGTGTATGCTTCTGTGTGTGATTTTGTCTGTATAGCTTTGCTTCCACCATTTGTCCTAGCGTTCTGCCTGTCCGGTTTTGTTTGTTTGTTTGTATAGTTTTAAGGGCTTGTTATCATTGGTGGAACTGTTTTTTGGTTTGGTTGTTCTTTCTTTCTTTCCTTTTTTTAAATTACTTAAACTTTTTTTTAATAATAATTTATTTTAATAACTTTTTAATTTTATTTCTTTCTTTCCCTTCCTTCCTTCCTTCCTTTCCTTCCTTCCTTCCTTCTTTCCTTTTCTTTCTTTCTTTCTTCTTTCTTTCCTTCTTTCCTTCTTTCTTTCTTTCTTCTTTCTCCCTTTTATTCTGAGCCATGTGGATGACAGGCTCTTGGTGCTACAGCCAGGCATCAGGGCTGTGCCTCTGAGGTGGGAGAGCCAACTTCAGGACACTGGTCCACAAGAGACCTCCCAGCTCCATGTAATATCAAATGGCAGAAATCTCCCAGAGATCTCCATCTCAACACCAAGACCCAGCTCCACTCAACGACCAGCAAGCTACAGTGCTGGACACCCTATGCGAAACAACTAGCAAGACAGGAACACAACCCCACACATTAGCAGAGAGGCTGCCTAAAATCATAATAAGGTCACAGACACCCCAAAACACACCACCAGACGTGGACCTGCCCACCAGAAAGACAAGATCCAGCCTCATCCACCAGAACACAGGCACTAGTCCCCTACAGCAGGAAACCTGCACAACGCACTGAACCAACCTTAGCCACTGGGGGCAAACACCAAAAACAACAGGAACTACGAACGTGCAGCCTGTGAAAAGGAGACCCCAAACACAGTAAGTTAAGCAAAATGAGAAGACAGAGAAACACAGAGCAGATGAAGGGGCAAGGTAAAAACCCACCAGACCTAACAAATGAAGAGGAAATAGGCAGTCTACCTGAAAAAGAATTCAGAGTAATGATAGTAAAGATGATCCAAAATCTTGGAAATACAATGGAGAAAATACAAAAAACGTTTAACAAGGACCCAGAAGAACTAAAGAGCAAACGAACAGTGATGAACAACAAAATAAATGAAATTAAAAATTCTCTAGAAGGGATCTATAGCAGAAAAACTGAGGCAGAAGAACGGATAAGTGACCTGGAAGATAAAATAGTGGAAATAACTATTGCAGAGCAGAATAAAGAAAAAAGAATGAAAAGAATTGAGGGCAGTCTCAGAGACCTCTGGGACAATATTAAACACACCAACATTTGAATTATAGGGGTCCCAGAAGAAGAAGAGAAAAAGAAAGGGACTGAGAAAATATTGGAAGAGATTATAGTTGAAAACTCCCCTAATATGAGAAAGGAAATAGTTAATCAAGTCCAGAGAGCACAGAGAGTCCCATACAGGATAAATCCAAGGAGAAACATACCAAGACACATATTAATCAAGCTATCAAAAATTAAATACAAAGAAAAAATTTTAAAGCACAAGGGAATAACAACAAATAACATACAAGGGAATCCCCATAAGGTTAACAGCTGATCTTTCAGCAGAAACTCTGCAAGCCAGAAGAGAGTGGCAGGACATATTTAAAGTGATGAAAGGGAAAAACCTACAACCAAGATTACTCTATCCAGCAAGGATCTCATTCAGATTTGACAGAGAAATTAAAACCTTTACAGACAAGCAAAAGCTAAGAGAATTCAGCTCCACCAAACCAGCTCTACAACAAATGCTATAGGAACTTCTCTAGCCAGGAAATACAAGAGAAGGAAAAGACCTACAATAACAAACCCAAAACAACTAAGAAAATGGTAATAGGAGCAAACATATTGATAATTACCCTAAATGTAAATGGATTAAATGCTCCAACCAAAAGACATAGACTGGCTGAATGGATACAAAAACAAGACACGTATATATGCTGTCTACAAGAGACCCACTTCAGACCTAGGGACACATACAGACTGAAAGGGAGGGGATGGAAAAAGATATTCCATGCAAATGAAAATCAAAAGAAAGCTGGAGTAGCAATTCTCGTATCAGACAAAATAGACTTTAAAACAGTAGACTATTACAAGAGACAAAGAAGGACACTACATAATGATCAAGGGATCAATCCAAGAAGAAGATATAACAAAGAAGGACACTACATAATGATCAAGGGATCAATCCAAGAAGAAGATATAACAATTGTAAATATTTATGCACCCAACATAGGAGCACCTCAATACAAAAGACAAATACTAACAGCCATAAAAGGGGAAATCGACAGTAACACAATCATAGCAGGTGACTTTAACACCCCACTTTCACCAAGAACAGAGTATCCAAAATGAAAATAAATAAGGAAACACAAGCTTTAAATGATACATTAAACAAGATGGACTTAATTGATATTTACAGGACACTCCTTCCAAAAACAACAGAATACGCTTTCTTTTAAAGTGCTCATGAAACATTCTCCAGGATAGATCATATCGTGGGTCACAAATCAAGCCTTGGTAAATTTAAGAAAATTGAAATCATATCAAATATCTTTTCTGAGCACAATGCAATGAGACTAGATATTAATTAGAGGAAAAAATCTGTAAAAAACACAAACACATGGAGGCTAAAAAATACACTACTTAATAACCAAGAGATCACTGAAGAAATCAAAGAGGAAATCAAAAAATACCTAGGAACAAATGACAATGAAAACACGATGACTCAAACCTATGGGATGTAACAAAAGCAGTTCTAAGAGGGAAGTTTATAGCAATACAATCCTACCTTA
Source organism: Delphinus delphis (assembly GCF_949987515.2). Lineage (NCBI taxonomy): Eukaryota > Metazoa > Chordata > Mammalia > Artiodactyla > Delphinidae > Delphinus > Delphinus delphis. The sequence continues at coordinate 142,925,746 of NC_082683.1, read as the reverse complement.
AGAAACAAGAAACATCTCAAATAAACAACCTAACCTTATACCTAAAGCAATTAGAGAAAGAAGAACAGAAAACCCCATAGTTAGCAGAAGGAAAGAAATCATAAAGATTAGATTAGAAATAAATGAAAAAGAAATGAAGGAAACGATAGCAAAGATAAATAAAACTAAAAGCTGGTTCTTTGAGAAGATAAAGAAAATTGATAAACCATTAGGCAGACTCATCAAGATAAAAAGGGAGAAGACTCAAATCAATAGAATTAAAAATGAAAAAGGGGAAGTAACAACTGACACGGTAGAAATACAAAGGATCATGAGAGATTACCACAAGCAATTATATGCCAATAAACTGGACAACCTGGAAGAAATAGACAAATTCTTAGAAAAGCATAACCTTCCAAGACTGAACCAGGAAGAAATAGAAAATATGAATAGACCAATCACAAGCACTGAAATTGTGATTAAAAATCTTCCAACAAACAAAAGCCCAGGACCAGATGGCTTCACAGCTGAATTCTATCAAACATTTAGAGAAGAGCTAACACCTATCCTTCTCAAACTCTTCCAAAAAATTGCGGAGGAAGGAACACTCCCAAACTCATTCTATGAGGCCACCATCACCCTGACAACAAAACCAGACAAAGATGTCACAAAAAAACTACAGGCCAGTATCACTGATGAACATAGATGCAAAAATCCTCAACAAAATCCTAGCAAAAAGAATCCAACAGCACATTAAAATGATCATACACCATGATCAAGTGGAGTTTATCCCAGGAATGCAAGGACTCTTCAATATACACAAATCAATCAATGTGATACACCATATTAACAAATTGAAGGAGAAAATCCATATGATCATCTCAATAGATGCAAAGAAAGCTTTTGACAAAATTCAACACCCATTTATGATAAAAAAAAAAAAAACCCTCCAGAAAGTAGGCATAGAAGGAACTTACCTCAAAATAATAAAGGCCATATATAACAAACCCACAGCCAACATCGTCCTCAATGGTGAAAAACTGAAAGCATTTCCTCTAAGATCAGGAACAAGACAAGGCCCACGCTCACCACTGTTATTCAGCATAGTTTTGGAAGTTTTAGCCACAGCAATCAGAGAAGAAATAAAAGGAATCCAAATCGGAAAAGAAGTAAAGCTGTCACTGTTTGCAGATGACATGATACTATACATAGAGAATCCTAAAGGTGCTACTAGGAAACTACTAGAGCTAATAAATGAATTTGGTAAAGTTGTCAGATACAAAATTAATGCACAGAAATCTCTTGCATTCCTATACACTAATGATGGAAAATGTGAAAGAGAAATTAAGGAAACACTCTCATTTACCATTGCAGTAAAAAGAATAAAATACCTAGGAATAAACCTACCTAAGGAGACAAAAGACCTGTATGCAGAAAATTTTAAGACACTGATGAAAGAAATTAAAGATGATACCAACAGATATACCATGTTCTTGGATGGGAAGAATCAACATTCTGAAAATGACTCTACTACCCAAAGCAATCTACAGATTCAATGCAATCCGTATCAAACTACCAATGGCATTTTTCACAGAACTAGAACAAAAAATTTCACAATTTGTATGGAAACACAAAAGACCCCAAATAGCCAAAGCAATCTGGAGAAAGAAAAACGGAACTGGAGGAATCAGGATCCCTGACTTCACACTATACTACAAAGTTACAGTAATCAAGACAGTATGGTACTCGCACAAAAACAGAAATATAGATCAATGGAACAGGATAGAAAGCCCAGAGACAAACCCATGCACATATGGTCACCTTATCTTTGATAAAGGAGGCAAGAATATACAATGGAGAAAAGACAGCCTCTTCAATAACTGGTGCTGGGAAAACTGGACAGCTACATGTAAAAGAATGAAATTAGAACACTCCCTAACACCATACACAAAAAGAAACTCAAAATGGATTAAAGACCGAAATGTAAGGCCAGACACTATCAAACTCTTAGAGGAAAACATAGGCAGAACACTCTATGACATAAATCACAGCAAGATCCTTTTTGACCCACCTCCTAGAGAAATGGAAATAAAAACAAAAATAAACAAATGGGACCTAATGAAACTTAAAAGCTTTTGCACAGCAAAGGAAACCATAAACAAGACCAAAAGACAATCCTCAGAATGGGAGAAAATATTTGCAAATGAAACAACTGACAAAGGATTAATCTCCCAAATTTACAAGCAGCTCATGCAGCTCAATATCAAAAAAAACAAACAACCCAATCCAAAAATGGGCAGAAGACTTAAATAGACATTTCTCCTAAGAAGATATACAGATTGCCAACAAACACAGGAAAGAATGCTCAACATCATTAATCATTAGAGAAATGCAAATCAAAACTACAATGCGATATCATCTCACACCAGTCAGAATGGCCATCATCAAAAAATCTACAAACAATAAATGCTGGAGAGGGTGTGGAGAAAAAGGAACCCTCATACACTGTTAGTGAGAATGTAAATTGATACAGCCACTATGGAGAACAGTATGGAGGTTCCTTAAAAAACTAAAAATAGAACTACCATACGACCCAGCAATCCCACCACTGGGCATCTACCCTGAGAAAACCATAACTCATAAAGAGACATGTACCACAATGTTCATTGCAGCTCTATTTACAATAGCCAGGACATGGACGCAACCTAAATGTCCATCGACAGATGAATGGATAAAGAAGATGTGGCACATATACACAATGGAATATTAGCCGTAAAAAGAAACGAAATTGAGTTATTTGTAGTGAGGTGGGTGAACCTAGAATCTCTCATACAGAGTGAAGTAAATCAGAAAGAGAAAAACAAATACCGTATGCTGACACATATATATATGGAATCTAAAAACAAACAAAAAAATGGTTATGAAGAATGTAGGGGCAAGACGGGAATAAAGACGCAGACCTACTAGAGAATGGACTTGAGGACAGGGAGAGGGGAAGGGTAAGCTGAAACAAAGTGAGACCGTAGTAGTGTACATATGGACATATATACACTACCAAATGTAAAATAGATAGCTAGTGGGAAGCAGTCGCATAGCACAAGGAGATCAGCTCGGTGCTTTGTGACTATCTAGAAGGGTGGGATAGGGAGGGTGGGAGGGAGAGAGATGCAAGAGGGAAGAGATATGGGGATATATGTATATGTATAGCTGATTCGCTTTGATATAAAGCAGAAACTAACACACCATTGTAAAGCAATTACACTCCAATAAAAATGTTAAAAAAATTATAAAATTAAAAGACTAGTCCATGAGCTCAAATATAATAACAGAGTTCAAAAAAAGGAGAACAGAGCAAAATGAAGGGAGAAAATAATTAATAACATAACGGTAGAAAATATTCCAGGAAAAAAAGGATGTGATTCTCCAGATTTATAGGATCCACTGAGAGCTCCCAACAATGAATAAACATAGATGCACACCAAAGCATGCCATTGTAAGATTTCAGCACACTGAAGACAAAGAGAATGTTTACAAACTTCCAGAGAGAAAAGCCAGGTTCCTTCACAGGATCAAGCATCAGAATAGTACCAGGCTTCTCAGCAACTCCGAAGCCTAGAAAACAGTGCAGCAATATCTTCAATATTTTGAAGGAAAATTATTCCTAACCTAGAATATTATGTCCAACCAAACTAAGAATTGTGTCAAAGTCGAATGAAGATATTTTCAAACATGCAAGACCTCAGTGCATTTATTTAACCTACAACCTTGTTCGGGTAGTTGCTGGAGGATATGCTCCACTGGAATGAAGCAGTAAAAAAAAAAAAAAGAAGACAACTGTTATCCAAAAAACAGTGTATCCAACAGATGAGGGAGTTGGAAGGAATACCTAAGATGATGGTAAAGGAAGAACCTGATATAATATCTATGCAGCTCTTCTAGAGAACCAGATTGGGGCAGATCAGAAGACTCTGGGAAATTTTCCTTCAAGAAGATGAAATTAATGCAATACCTGATATGTTTGAAAGTATTGAGTGGAGATTTATGTAACCAGGGGGAGAACTGGGGGATGAACCAATGATAAGTACATAGAGCTTTAAATAAATTTTTAGAAAAGACAGTAACAAGAATATACAAAAGATTGTCCAAGAAAGAAAATTAAGCCTAGGAAAATACATGGAACAGCTGTGAATTAATTTGCATGTTCATAATAATGTAAACACTGAATCCTGATCTAACCAAAATTATGATTAACTACATTGGAGGTTTGAAAGGATAAGATGTGTAGGGTGGGGAGTAAGGGGCAGAAGGAGGTGGGGAATCCTCATTTATTATGTTGGAAAATCAACATATATTGCTTAAAACTAACAGACCAAAAAGTAGAAATATAAACCTGTTCTATGAATATATGGAGTAAATATCAAGAGTTGAAAACGGTGGCATCCCAGAAGTAGGAAACTGAAGATGAGAGTTAGGAATGATTGAGGGTACTTGCAATTCTATTTGAGCCTGTAAATTCTGTGCTTGTATAACTTTGATAAAAATGAAAACTAGGTAGGAATTTCCCTGGTGGTCCAGTGGTTAAGACTCCAGGCTTCCGACACAGGGGGCATGGGTTCGATCCCTGGTTGGGGATGTTCCGTGTGGTGCAGCCAAAAAAAATAACAAGAAAACTAGCTAAAGTATCAATGGTATTTTGAGCGTATCTTTTTAAACATTTCTCCTGGTAAAATTATTTATAATATGTAGCCTACTATACTTCAGGATAATGATTTTAAAGCTGCATGTTGTCGCTAATTAGTGGCTTATGAAATCAATTTACTAGGTAGCCATCAGCAAGTCTGGGATGAAATGAAAAGGAACTAGTGGAACACCACTACTTTTTAACAAGTAGTCCTTCACTCTTTATCCTTCTAGAAATACAACCCGAGTTTTAGCTAGATATATGACTACAAGCTAGGATAAATTTGCAGATATTGCCACATGACTAAATTTGCACCAGTGAGATGTGGGAAGAAGCAATGTGTATGTAACTTCCAGGCCATTCCCTTAAAGACACAAATATTTGGTCTGGACTTTCACTTTTTCCTCCCTGTAGGCTAGAACCTGGATGTGCAGGTGAACCAAATTCAACCAACTCAGTAAGCACAACCCCCCAGAAATAGGAGACCAACCAAATAGAAGGAACTATGCCCCCGAATACCCTTGTCAGGCAAAGCCATCCAGCCAGTCCAGAATTACTCATAACTGAATTATTCCATGAGAAAGAAATCAACTTCTATCTTATTTAAAGCCAGGATTTTGGATTTCTGTGCTACAGCACCTAACGTGTACTTAAGACAGGAATGGAAAACAGAAAAGTGTACCACTTGTTGTAAGGGTATATATGGTTTTGTGAAATTTTTTGTTTCATTACATATGGGCTTGATCATATATGTGTTTATCCGTACTGAATGGCAGTCAAAAAGTTCTAAAACCACTGCTTAGGGTATAAATCTCTTATGCTTAATAAATAATGGTTAGTTGAACAAAGCAATGGTGTTTTAGGATGAGGCCTCTGAGTAGAAGGGAATGGAAACTGTGTGTCTTTGGGTTAGTTATCCAGGCCTCAGTTTCCTAACATGCAAACATGGCAGTTTGAGTAAATGATGCTTCTGTCCCATTCACGTCTAACATTTTGCTATTCAGTTGGGCTGTGATTCAATTCAATGTTCTTTAACATTGGTAAGTATCCAAACAGCTAAAAAAAACTACAGGCCCTTCATGTTACAAACTGGGGAAACAGGGATGGAGAAAGCTAGGTGAGCATGGCTTACCTTTACTTGGCTCCTATTTGAATAAAGATCCCCTTATTCAGATTTGGAAGATGCAGCAAAATGAAAAGCTACTACAGAGGTAGATGGAAACCTACGCTGGGGCGTAATGACCTAAACTAGACAATTTAACAGTGACAGCAGGGCCCAGTTGTTCCCCAAATTTGGGGAGAAACAAGAAAGGAGCCACAGATGTAATAACAATTATGGAGAGGTGGCAAAAATACAACCTACAAGGAAGTGGGAATGTCTACTCTTGAAGAATCCTGGGGGTCTTAGGAAGAGCAGCAGCGCAATTCTAAACAAAGTGATGGTCAACATAGTCTTGATATGGAGCCGTGATTTTCAAACTTTACTTAGAAGCAGAATGATTTCTCCAAGTGAAATTTTATGCAGTACCCCCAATACATAAAACAACAGAAAAAGAGTTTTTTAATGATGGAACCAGTGATGGGGACTCCCTACCTTCCAACCACCTCCAGCACCTTTTTCTGGAACCCTGAAGTTTGAGGAACATAATTTTAAAGCAAGTTGTTTAAATCAGTGGTTTTCAAATATTTTCACCATGATCCGCAGGACTGTACGTCCTCCCAGTAAACACACACACACACACACGCACACACACACCCCTGAAAGAAAGTTCCGCAAGACAATTTTACATTTCATAGTCTATTTCATTCAATTCCATTTCTTTTCTTTAAATGCCAACCATGATTCACTTAATTGACTTCAACACTCACTAATGAATATGTTGCAACTCACAGTTGAAAAACACCAATTTATATTGAGAATAGATGGATTCAAATTGGCCAAAAAATTATGTTAAATTTCTTCATTGTAAACGTGATTAATTGGAACAGGTAATCATCTGTGATTATTGATGTGTCACTTTTGAAATCTAAGAACAGAAGCAACTCCTTGTCTGAAATAACTTGGAACGGGAGAAGTTGAACTTTTGGCTGTACCTTCCACCTCCGGAATTCTCTCTGTGGCAACAGGGGCCCCGGTGGGTGGGGATGGATAGTGGAGATGTGGGTGCACAATGATTCCTATTTCTTAAACTGTGTTCATGAGAGAAATATTACCTAGAAGGCCCAGGTGATCTGCTGTGTAATTACACGATGAAAAAAAAACAAAACTAAACTAAGAAGGGCATAGAAACTATAACTATCAGTTTAACCTAGTTAAAGAAATGCTCCTTTCAACAATCCTTTATTCGTCAAAAAGCCATTTAGAAAAAATTTAAGGGGCTTCCCTGGTGGCGCAGTGGTTGAGAGTCCGCCTGCCGATGCAGGGGATACGGGTTCGTGCCCCGGTCCGGGAAGATCCCACATGCCGCGGAGCGGCTGGGCCCGTGAGCCATGGCTGCTGAGCCTGCGCGTCCGGAGCCTGTGCTCCACAACCAGAGAGGCCACAACAGTCAGAGGCCCGCGTACCGCAAAAAAAAAAAAAAGAAAAAAAGAAAAAATGTAAAAAGTCAATAAGAAAAATACGTCATTTAGGATCTGGGAAAGAAAGGATAAACCTTGCAAGTGATTCACAAACTATTTCATAATTCATATGGAAAAAAAAGAAGAATCATATGACAAGTGAGAAGGAGTCGTGAATTCTGACAAAATTTTACTTGATATACAAAAGAATTTAAATACTGAATGTATTGCAATTCTTTTTAAAGCTGATGTTTAAAACTGAACCTCTTTCCCTATACTTACAGTAGAAGCAGTAAGTATGCAAAAATCCCTAGTAATAATAACAGCTCATTTTTGTGCTGTAACCCCACGTTTATGACGTGCCTTAAAGGAACCAATCCACGTGCAGCTTCAGGAGTTAAGAAGAACCCCGGCTGTAGGAAGGCCGAGCAGCCCAAAGAGCCCTCTGCCCCTGTAAGCTGGGGATGATGAGGCTCTTGCTCTTAGTGAAAAGGAATAGAAACAGCTGGAGAATTCGAAAACATCAGGACGAGCACACTGCACTTCAAGCACATGTAAATAGAAGATCTGGGCACCCTTTGGAATTAGTTTATCAGCTACATTTTAGAAAGTAACCAATACTGTATGACTCGGCCACACACAGAATCAAAATAATGAATGGGTCTGAAAGGGGGGAAAGTAGCGAGGTGGGGGGATGAATTGGGAGATTGGGATTGATATTTATACACTAATATGTATAAAATGGATGACTAACAAGAACCTGCTGTATAAAAAAAGTTCAAAAATTCAAAAACAAAATGAATGGGTCTGAGACAGGGGCGTGTCATAGATGAGGGGTTTTATGGCATGCAAGGGGAGAGGAAGTGGGAATCGGCAAGGCCACACTACTGAGTCCTGAGTATTATTTGGAATTTTATGTATTCAGAGGTTTTTTTTTTTTTTTTGAGTGTTTAAGTTGCTTCTTGTAACTTTACCTTGGTTCATTCCATTGTATTACTTCTTCCCAAATAGCTCTTTAATTTCGTTATAAAGTTTCGAAATAAGATAACCTCCAGAATACTTGGTGCTCAATAAATGGTCATTCTTTATCTTCTTCCCTTCCAAAGTGGTATTTCAGGAAAGGTAGGTAGATGAGATTCTGGGATAATGGCTTTACCTGGCAACCTATTTTACAACTGAAGAGGAAAAGGTGAACATTTGGTGGACCTATGGCACCTGCAAAAATCAAGCAGTCATAAAGGATGGGAAATTGACATGATAATGAGCTCATTTGTATTCCTGTTCATGGCCTTCCACTGCCTTGGTCTTGGACTGCTTAGCCAAATCCTTTTGATAGAGTCTGACACAGCCTCCGCAATCTGGAGGTTTTCATTTTTCTTTTACGGTGATCCCAAAACCCATTACAATTCACCATTTCTGCCGTATCTATCCTTTGAGAGAAATTAAAAGAAGATGGGGAGCAGTTTCAGAGAAATAAACTTTGGGAGAAACATTAATACTCAAAAATGGAAAAACTTTCTTAATTTAAACTAATTAGGTATGAAGGTCAATATGAACTATAGCTGACTTTATGTAGAAAAGTTGTTTTATAAAAACCCCTCACATCTTTTTGGGAATGAAATGGGATATAAATAAGATTTAAAAAAAATACTAATGGCTGCAAGAGACTAAATATTAAATGATTTTCAAATAGAGAAGCTGCTTAAATAAATAGCTAAGGCTACATCATAATATACAGCAATTATGGTATTTGTATGCAGACAATTTAAGGTACAAAGTCATTGGGCTCAGTTCTTCATAAGGTAACAGCAACAATATTTTCATAGTGGTTCTTAGCCAGAGCTGTTCAGCAAAATTACCCAAGGTGTTGTTACAATACAGACACCCAGTCTCACTTCAAATATCCTCCATAAGGACGCTTGCAGAAGGACAGGAAAAGGATGAGATTGTCCATTTAGAAAAAAACTCCCATGTTGATTGTTACCCACACCCTTAGCCAAACACATGAGTTTATTGAACACTGGCTGTCTTATAAGGATTTTGCTTAAGATGGTCTTATAGATGAGGAATACTAAGAAGTTACACAGACAGAATTTGGAATATCTGGTTCCAAACTCAGTGTTTTGTCCTTCGCACCACATGCTGTATAAGGTGATGTCAAGGAAGCATATATGTACCTTCCAGTTAACAAGGTTTAACTAGAAGTTAAGAAATGCATGCTGATCCCAAATAAAAATGTGCTAATCCCTGGATGCTTAGAGAACCAAGCGCATACCAAGCTCCCCCCGGGGTGTGCAGAGCTGGGAAACATATTGTTCCCATAGGGAGAAAAGGCAGCGGCAACGTTAACCAGCTTGCGGTTCTCTCTTCCTACACATGTGGTAGGAATTGTCACCTACCCCAGAGCCATATTTTATACCTGAACAAGCCTTTGTCCAAACATGTAGTGTTTCCTTGCTAGGACACATCTGGCCTGTTCCTTGAACTGGAGCTCTGAGATTAGCTGGCCAGATTCCAACAGAGAAGGCCTTTTATCTTTCTCACGGTGACAGGCAGCATTTGGAAGCCCCAGAGATGAGGTTCAGGAAGGATGCTGATGTTACTGTGGACCGTGTTGCTGCTGTTATCTAACGGACTCATCTTCCTAGAGTGCCATGGCGTTCATCACATTGTCAAGACCCCTGCAGCAGTCTCTACCGCTTGTCACTTCTAGTCTGTCTCTCAGCTGTCTCCAAGAGCCCTCCACCAAATTGCCACCCCGTGTTGCCCACCACTTCTGTCATCTTTTTAACCTGACACGTCCTTTCCAGCAGAGATGGCCAGGTTCTTAACCCACCCCCTATTCACAGTGGACAATTTTTTTTTTTTTTTTTTTTTGGCCGTGCCGTGCAGCATGTGGGATCTTAGTTCCCTGACCAGGGATCGAACGCTGCAATGCAAGCGGGGAGTCTTAACCACTGGACCGCCAGAGAAGTCCCTCACAGTGGACTTCATTTGGGGAGAGCACCATCCTAGTGGTCCTCCATCACATGACCCTTCATCAACACAGTGGCCCCGGGAGCAGCTCTAGGAACAGGAACAGGCAACACATATTTGGGAGACAGATAACTGGGTTTGCACCCTGCCTCTGGGGAAGGCATTTAACTTCATAGAATCTCCATTTTCTTACCTGCAAATGGGCATGATTACACCTGTCCTGCCTGCCTACCTCCCAGATCAGTGGTAAGGGTCAAAAGATCTGGCTGGGAGAGTGCTTTAAGGGTTTCAGCAGTGGATTCTCTAACAAGAGAACTGAATCAGATGAGATCATAGGCTGAAATTGCAATTCATAGACTGGAGGTCTCATCTTCTTTATTTTTTTTTCATCTTCACTAAGTACGAGGGACATGATGAATTAGTGCAAGTTATCAAGTTAGTTGGTTATCCATTGTCCACACTTAGAATCTCCCTAATGATGGCAGATGCCCTGAGAATGAGTCTCTGTCACCTCCCAGAAGCACATCCCTGGGTGGGAGAGTATGTTCTGATTATTACCCTAACCCTCTCCCAACACTTTCAGCCCCTTTCTCATCTTTTTTTTTTTTTAAAAAAGAGAAACATAGTCACTACCCACTGTAACGGAGGACTTCTTGGAACTGAAGACACCATGTCCCTGTATTCACATCTCTTTCCATTGTGGGGTGTGGAAGAGCTACGGATTAGGGAAGAATTTTGACACCCTGATGTAACACAGGAAGCATGGCAAAGCGAGTGAGCACCAGACTGGAAATCAGGATCCCTGACACCCACCCCGGCTCTGCCACTCACTAAACCTTCCCTCACACAAGTCACTGTCTTTGCTGTTCCTCAGTTGCAGCTTCTAGAACGTGAGGGGGTTGACTAGAGAATCTCTAAGGTCCCTTCAAGCCAGGATATTCTGTGATCTAGATAAATGCTGCTTATTAGCAATGCAGTAATTGCATTGTTGCATATCATCTTTATGAAACTGTATCTGTCGCAACATTTTCATATACTGCACATCTTTTTGGTAACAGAAAAAAAATCACAAGTCTCCAATTGGTAGAAGGAAGCCTCAAGGAATATATCCACAAAAAAAAAGCCTTCTTCAGGCCTGTAGAGTGACTGATTCAGGGCCCTAATTATGAATGACTGGCTCAGCCTCGAAGCATCATCCTTTCTTCACGTTTACGTAATAACATAATGCTACCTTGGACCCCTGCCCATCTCTCTCTCTCTCTCTCTCTCTCTCTCTCTCTCTCTCTCTCCCCCCTCCCCCCCACCTTCCCTCCCTCCCTCCCTCCTCCTCTCTTTCTGCCAGAAAAGAGAGAAATCTTAGGAATTTTGCTATTTTGGAGCTTGAAAAATCCCTTTGTATGATCCTTTCACACCGCCACCAATACATAGAGCAATACCGAGCCTAGATCTAATTTTTATTTTTTTTAAAAAAGAATGTTCTTCAAAGCAACTTTTCTTTCAAACATATATATTCAACTGGTCATTCCCACCACCTTCTTGTGCACCTCTAATTTTTTGTGGGACAGATTTATACACTCCAGATGCTGAGCTGGAGCTGCTATAATTCCACCTGCCACATCTGGCTCTTTGGCACACCAGGCCAGAAGCTTCAAAGTTGCATCTCTGTGCTGTACATGGTTAGACTGCTGGCTGCTGCTTTATCTCCTTGGATGTAATTTTCCTTTGATTCACCTATAATTCTGAGGAATTGATGCATTTGTATCCATTTTGAATAAGGTTCTATACAAATGCTTCATTTGATCTCTGAGCAGACCCTTTCATTTCCTCTTATGTGGCCTCGCCTTTAATTCAAGCGAGAGCCTTAGAGCAACTCGGAGCCACTCTGCCTGATTCTTTGCACAAGCAGTTTTGTTTGTCCCAAGTCCTCTGCTTCTTGTTCTTGGAGGGAAAAAGAAAGTGATGGAGAGAGAGGAGCCATTCGTGCTCCTGCATTTGAGAAGGGAAGGGACAGACAGTAGGGTCAGTGATTTCTATTCCACCCCTTTCTCATACAGGTGCTGCCTTAATATTTACACTCCCTATTTTTTCAAGCAACCAGCTTGGTTTGGGGGGATAGACTATGAAATATGAAGTGTTACTGCAAAGCATCATTCCTCAAAGTGTGTTCCATAGAAAATTCATCAGTTACACATCTTGAAAAATCCCCTGCCGAGATCACAGCATCCATTAACATACTAAATGTTCTGATAAGTCCTGCGGCATAGGGGAATGTACACATTTGACCTTCTCAAGCACTGTTCTCCAAATTCATTAGAACATAAACCCTTTTTTCATGCAACACCCATTACCCTCCCATCAGAGCCCAGTCCACGGATGCTGCTGTGAAGGAATGTTCTTCATTCCCCTTAATGAGTGCTCCAGCACTGACATAGCCCAGTGGCTCCTGCAGTCATGTTGGGAAGCTAGACCTTTACCCCGCAACGATGATGTCATTGTTCAAAACAACTGGGGTCAAAAGAGGGAGTGTTTCTGAAATAGAACCAATTTTCCTAAGCTTCTCAAACACCAGCAGAAATAAACCCCCCACACCTGGCTCCAAATATCAGAAGAATTCCAGAATAATATCTCCAGAAGAAATATCATTTAAATAAAGTTAAGTAAGGAACAAGGGTGTGGTATCCTACCATATTTACTTGGGGGAAATTTTATTTGAGTGCCTAAATTCTGGTTAATTTACCTCAAAGCTTGTGCCCATCTTTTTACTTACACATCCAATGGTCAATATATAGATACGATTAGCAGATTCAGTTACACACAAGATACCACAAGGGTCCATGCCATTTAGTACTTTTCCAATCTGCCAAGAACCGTTAATAACTGAGTAGTACACATTAATCACTTTCTCTTTCTAGTGAGTGAACCCAAATGACCACCAGCATCCATATGTGTATGAAGTTTGTTTCTCTTCCTTCCATAAGCAGAAATAATACGGAAAATAAAGAAGTTTTCAGATTAAGATGAATTTATATTTCAGCTCACTACTCTTAACAATATAATGTAGAGTTGCCAGGACAGACTTTTAAAGTAACTTTATAAATTACGTGTCTTTTTCTGAAATCATTGAGGGTCTGAGGGGAGCTTAAATGTTTTAGTTATTCATTACTGCATTTTATTTGAAAAAATATGCACTGTATTCTGTAAATTTCGGGGTTTTAAGGACTACAGATCTCTATCCCCCGCAATTTTTGAGCTACTCTTCTGATTTGCAATTGGTATTTATCTGATTTGTCATTGGTTCATCTCATAATATTTTTCTATTTCTTCCACAAACCAAATCAAATTAGTAGACCTTGAGATCACTTGAAGTACCAAGAATATGTCAGAAGAAATTTTTGCATTGAACTACATGACCTATGATATTTGTTCTAACACATAGATCAGATTCATCTCCAGTCAAACCTCTGAATAGTTTTTACAAAGCAATAATGATAACTGAAGTTTTCAAGATCAATTTTCTATTTACACCATGAACTCCAGCAAGACATAAATTCACAAAGCCCTAACTCTTATATAAGGAGTTGGAAGGCAAGAATTCTACCATCAAACTAACAATGCAGATGCGGCATATGTTATAACAACTATGCAAAAGTTAAAACCTTCACAAACTATGGATAAACATGGCAATGTACCTGATATGTACTTTGTGGTTTACAAAATACAAGTCAGACTGCCTTGGTTCAAATCACATCGCCACCATTTACTAGCTGTGTGGCCTTGGGCAAGTTACTAACCTTTCTATGCCTCAATTCCCTCATCTATAAAGTGGGGACAATAATAGTACTACCTCATAGGGTCATTGCAATGCTTAAAGAGGTAATAAATAGCACACAGTCGGCATAAAAGGTATTTGTTGTTGTTGCTGCTGCTATCATCATCATCATCATCACTACCATCATCATCATCGTCATCATTATCATCACCTCAGGTGATTTTCAAAACAACCCTAAGAGACAAGTGGGTAAGATATCATAAACCTACATATGGGGAAAATGAGTTTTAGGGAAGTTTAGTGATTTGCTCGAGATGACACAGCTGGTAAGAGGCAAAGTACTCTCAAAAATGGTCCTTCTGACCAAGGGCACCTCTATTACCTGCAAGGTCTGGGACAAGTGAAGGCCCACTTACCATAAATCTAAATATTGAAACGTTATAAGTCAAGCTAACAAACTTAAATGCAATATGTTCTAGCCTCCTACCTTGACAAACATTTCTTCATAACAACAACATTGAAAGGCGTGTGTAAAGTTAAAATTTATACACACACACACAAAACTAGTTTAAATATCAAATACCAAATTACTATTGAGCATGTCTAGATCGAGGAGCCAGAAATATTTGGGTTAGTAATAAAGATATATATTGCATACATTATTTATATTCCTTCATAAAATTTATTTTTCTTACCATCATTTCAGCAAAATCACAAATTAATTGCTAAATCAATATTTTCACATAATTTATGTTCTATTTTTAGTAATACCAAATTAGATAACTTTTCTTAAGCCATTGTTATTCTTAAATCATTTTTTAAATTAATTTCAATTTGGAAAAACTGCAGTAGTAAGTGGAATTGTCAGTAAAAAATGCTTGAAGTGATACTTAGGTTCAGAAATGCACTATGAATTTTTACATATTACATGTAAACATTATAATGGAGTCATATATGAGAATTATCTTCATTGCAGAACATATTATGAAATACCTTAAGTTTATCATATAAATTGTTATCACTCATATTGCAATTTTCATCATTCCATAGAGTAGTATCTGAAGTGATACATTGTTTCTTAGGTTTTTTCAAATTTTCCATGTTTGGAAATTTAAAGAAAAAAACATTTTGATATATTGCTCAATTTATGCAAGTCATTTTTCAATTGAAACTATATCTTGTTTCTTCTTTTCCATAGTCCTGCAAAGGTTTTCCTTTCCTTGTTCTTTTTCCCCTATTTTTAAGTTGAAATGTCACTTTTGTTGCATATATCCCATGTAGTTTCAATAAAGAAAAATTACTTCCTCCATAATTTAAAGTATATTTTTAGTCATTTAAAAATGAAATAGCCAAATGTATCTATTTGAGTGTTTTGTAAACTTTTATGACAGTTAACAGCAATTTATAACTTATACCAAATAACCATACATACCAAAAATTCAAAATTAATTTCATTCCTACCAAAGTCTACAATTTGCTTTTCATTTGAGGATTTTCTATTGTTTTGTTCAATTCTTCTAGTGAATCTCATATCCTGTCTAAAATAAATCTAATTACTTTAACAGCATTTGGTTAGCATTCCCATTGTGAGTCTAAGAGTAGATCTCAGGCAAAATTTTATATTTTCTACCAAGATGTTTCATCTTCAGACGGATCTAGAAAATGTAATAGTACGTAATCTCGGGCTTCCCTGCTGGCGCAGTGGTTGAGAGTCCACCTGCCGATGCAGGGGACACAGGTTCGTGCCCCGGTCCGGGAAGATCCCACATGCCGCGGAGCGGCTGCGCCCATGAGCCATGGCCGCTGAGCCTGCGCGTCCGGAACCTGTGCTCCGCAACGGGAGAGGCCACAACAGTGAGAGGCCCGCGTACGGCAAAAAAAAAAAAAATAGTACATAATCTCAGAAGTGTTCCAAAGAATGTCATTGTCATCAGCTGAGGTCATGTCTCCTAGTAACAAAATGTAAGCAACAGGACAGAATGCATTTGGATTATCAGGAATACTGGCTTGTATACCTTTTTCTAGAAAACCATGTTAGTTCCATTATAATGGGCTTCCCCTTGACAACCTTTTAAATTAGTACCTAACATTAAAAGACGTTTTCTCTAAAAGCAAACCCTCCTACAATTTGGTGGGAATGTAAGTTGGTGCAGCAGCCACTATGGAAAACAGTATGAAGGGTTCTCAGAAAACTAAAAATAGAATTACCATATGACCCAGCAATCTCACTCCTGGGCATATACCCAGACAAAACTAATTCAAAAAGATACATGCACCCCTATGTTCATAGCAGCACTATTTACAGTAGCCAAGACATGGAAACAACCGAAATGTCCATCAACAGATGAATGGATAAAAAAGATATGGTACAATGGAATACTACTCAGCCATAAAAAAGAGTGAAATAATGCCATCTGCAGCAACATGGATGGAACTAGGGATTATCATACTAAGTGAAGTAAGTCAGAAAGATAACGATAAATATCATATGTTATCACTTATATGTGAATTTAAAATATGACACAAATGAACCTACCTACTAAACAGAAACATACTCACAGACATAGAGAACAGACTTGTGGTTACCAAGCGGGGTGGGGGGAGGGATGGAGTGGGAGGTTGGGGTTAGCAGATGCAAACTATTATATATAGGATGGATAAACAACAAGGTCCTACTGTATAGCACAGGGAACTATATATTCAATGTCCTGTGATAAACCATAATGGAAAAGAATATGAAAAAGAATGTATGTATATGAATAACTGAATCACTTTGCTGTACAGCAGAAATTAACACAACATTGTAAATCAACTATACTTTTATAAAAAAATAACAAGATGCTCCAATTGAAACACGGAGGCGAAAAAGATGTTTTCTCCAGTTCTTCAATTAAATTTGTATTTCAGATATAAAATCAATGAAATTTTCATTTCTTTTTATTTCCTTGTTTTGTTCCTTTGGTAGCTCAACAATTACATGTAATAAATGTAAGATTTCAACATGATTTCGGTTTCTTGCACAATCTAGTTGATTTGCATAATATTTTCTTTTTCTGTTTAATGTATGATTTCTTCTCATTTTATAATCTCTGGTAGTAGTCAGTTTTTGCTACAACAACAAACAACCCCCCAATCTCAGTCCCTTGAAAGAATAAACACGTACTTTTTGCTCACAGAGGTCTGACATAAGGCTGTGACCATGCTGGGCCTCTCTAAGGTCATAATCTCATTATGAATTCTCCATTCGAGACAGTGACAATTTGTTTCATATATATGCTTTTTGTATTCATATACATAATTGGCATTAGGTTCCCTAGTGTTAAGAGCAGGCAGGAAAGGCTAGATCCTGACGGGGATGGAGGACAAACTCCAGAGACTGAAGAAGTGCCTGTCACAAGCATACGTACTTGAGTTTCTATACTTCTCTCCTCATGCACCAGCTGCCAACATTGTGCAGGCTGGCACCAGCCATAAACTGTACTTCTCTACAATGTAAACCTGAGTGGCTGTTAAATATCCGGGTTAACAGCAGCTCTCTGGATTAGGGCAACAAGATTAATTCCAGACCTGTCCCTGAGGGGATCCAACCTCCTACTAAAGGTTTTCAGTGAGGACCAGAGTGCAGGGGGGAAGCCTATAGTGAAGGAGAGGGAAACGGAGACACAGAGAGTGAGTGGGTGAGTGCACCCAGAGAAACACAGAGAACGTTCAGGGATAAGAGGAGGACTTGAGTATCCTCAGGGTTCTAGAGAGGACATAGTTTTAAGAAGGTTGATCAGCACTGAGAAATTTCACCTTGAGTTAAAAGATAATGAAGGATATTGGGTCAGATTAGCAGAAGTCTATTGTCAAATTTGAATATTTTCCTAAGAGATAGAACATATTCATAACCATTTCCATGTTCACTAATTTCTAAATCTGTGATGGTGGACATGACAAGCAAATGTTGCCATTTATTGGAGAGGATGAGGCAAGATCAAAAGCCTGGAAAGGGACTTCCCTGGTGGCGCTGTGGTTAAGAATCCACCTGCCAATGCAGGGGACACAGGTTCAAGCCCTGGTCTGGGAAGATCCCACTTGCTGCAGAGCAGCTAAGCCCATGCACCACAGCTACTGAGCCTGCATGCCACAACTACCGAAGCCCACGCGCCTACAGCCCGTGCTCCACAACAAGAGAAGCCACCGCAATGAGAAGTCAGCGCACCACAACAAAGAGTAGGCCCCGCTTGCCGCAACTAGAGAAAGCCCATGCTCAGCAATGAAGACCCTATGCAGCTCCCCACCAAAATAAATAAATAAATATGTAAATAAAAAAAAAGAAAAGCCTGGAAAGAGGGCCCTGCTTGGCTGTTCTCTGTCCTGAAGGCCGTGGTGGCCAAAGGATGACATGAGAGGTCTGTGAACATGGACATGGCCAAAGGGCCCAGGAGACAACAAAAGCAGAGGTGGAGAGACTAGAGTGTTAAAACACACTTGGCCTACCTCACAGCCTCAGGCCAAGGAACATCCTAAAAGGCTTTATCTTTTAGTTATGTTGCAGGTGATTTGAGCATAGCTAAAACATAGACGTTCTCAAAATACGTTATATCTGATTTCTGCTGTTCCCATTCTTCTCTGCTAGGAAAGTTTTGATATAAATAACCTAAAACACTTCACAGAGATGGAGAAGTGATGATCATTATATTCTCTCACTGGCCCTCACAGATTCAAAGCCTCTTCACAATTGCCATACAGCAAGCAGTTGACCCAGAAATACAAAGACTGACTTGCTAAACCATCATTACCCTTATTTGAGGAAAACCTTGCCAAATATTAAACCAAGAGTGAAACCTGTGTCTCACAATTCACTCCATGGTCAAACAGCCTTACTAGGTGGAACTTGTGTTATAGCATATGAGGTCTAAAAGGTATCTTATGGATAGTGTGACCATATAATTTATCATCCAGACCAAAACAACTTTGAGAGTAAAGGGGGAGTGCTATTCATTACCACAGGACAATGGACATAAACCAGGATGATCCCAAGCAAACCAGGACGGTTCCCTGGAGGCATGAACGTTAATCTCCAGAGATGGTCTCCCTTCCATAGTCTATGCCCATGCTGCTTCTCCTATTGAGAGATGGAAACTATTTCCCCTCCCCTTGAATCCTGGGCTAGCCTTGTGACTTTCTTTAACCAATAGAATGCAGTGGAAGTAATGCTATTTGCAGGCCCAGCTTAAGTTTGGCAGCCACTGCTGTTGCTCTCTTGGAACTCAGCAGCCATGCCATAAAGAAGCCCAGGCCCCAGAGGATGCAAGCATGTGAGTGATTCCCAGATAAGACCATGTGGAGCAGAAGAATCACCCTGCTAAACTAGAGAGTCATTAGAAATAAGAAATTATTGCTTTAATATATTAACTTTTGGGATGGTTTGTTATGCAGAAATAGATAACTGGTCACCCTCCTTATAGGTAATATGGTTCACCATCCCACACACAATACTGCTTAAAATAGTATTAGCCCATAAGAACTCCACATTCAATTTCAGCACAATTTGACACTTCTTACAGAGGTGAAACCAAAATGATCTGAAAACATAGGTTACAGAAGCCAGATATATAAGTCATGTGAACCTGAACACAGTCAGCTACATTTAGAAAGTGATCCTCAATGATTTCTCTGGAGTTTAAAAGAGAGACATGCTAATGTTTTCATTGACCTCTCTTTCTACTCATTTTTTCTTTTCCAATATCTTGATCAAATGTTTCTGGTAACTAGAATACCTTTAGATCTTCAGGTATCTGCAAACTTGGTATCTTAGTGGTTAGGTAGTTTGAAAAGTCAGATAAATCTCTCTTTTCCAGAGCTCTTTGAAATTCTCAGCAGCAAAGTTCTGAAAAACTTGCCCATTCAGCCACACAGCATGTTAGTCCTGCTGGATGGTCATGACATTCAATAAGATGATTGTGACAGGGAAGAAATGGGGAACAGAACAGCCTCTGCTGAGACAGGAGATGCAGAGACTCCTACCTGTCTGATGCTTCCGGAAACAGCCAATAAAACAAAACTCTGAAAATCCATGGTAAGCTTTATGAATCCAAGTCTCCCCTTCAGAAGAATGGAGTTTTGTCTGGGAGGTGATAGCATTCAGAGACAAACTAGGTTATAATGCAAGTTCAAATCACTGCAAGACTCTAAACAAAGCAAAGTACCAATACGTGGTGTGACAAGGGAGAAAGACAAGTATGATCTAGTAAAAAGTCTTCATGTAAGAATATTTTTAATAAATAATACCTTGGTTGTTTGCTCTAAAGGAAATTTTCAAGTAGAAGTCATTTGAGTAATGGCTTTAATGAGTAGATAAACATAATTTGAAATTATCAGAGAGAATGGGTGCTCCTACCTGATCAACAAATCCTTAACAAATACAACAAAAGTAAACTTGAACACAGACATTTTTGCTATTATCAGAATTTTTAAGTTAGGGCTGCCTGACTTATTCCAGTTAATACTATTTGAGCCAGCTAGTCTAAAACAGTGAATAACAACAACACTATAGAGAGGTAGCGGTAGTGATTCCTAATGCAATCTACATATCGTCAGTGACCATCAAAATGGCGTCATTGTCTTAAACTCTTTGGGAAGAAGCACTTCAGGATGCATGTTTGATCTACAAAGCAAATATCTACAGCATTATTTTTTTCAACCAGCCACCTTAATATTTCTATGTTGCCTATTAAGAAGCTATGAATCTACAGTATTGAAAGGTAATCTGGTAATCCCACCTATTATGTATGTTCCCATTCCTTCCTATTATTATCTTTTCACTTAGTGCTTGTCTGTAAACTCAGGTATTTGATCTTCTTTGGCCAGTGAGCCCTTAATAATTTGCACAGTCACTTTATTCAGATTATAAGGCATTTCATTCATATGACCTCTAAGTCCTGTAGTCTACAAGACCAATGTGAATTGCCCTGTGATGTGGTTAGGAAGAAGAGCATGGGCTCTGGACACTCACAGCCCTTGGCTTGAATGTGCAGTCTGTCATGTGCCAAATGTGTGATCTTGAGTTTATAAAAAAGAACAAAACAGATTTCCTCCTGGGGGAATTTTATGGACTGCAGTGCAAGGAAGGGGTACCAAAGGAGATCATAGCAATCAAACTGCGTAGAGGAGTTAGAGATAAGCGTTCAGGGACAATGAGGCAGCTAGAATGTATAGAGCAGAATACCAAAGAGGAGGGAACAATTCAGAAAAAGAGCTAAAGGCATCTACATAGGAGACTTCTTGAATCTGCTCCTGGAGAATATACTACTTATACATAGGGTGAAAATCCACAAGGCCAGGTGAAGAAAAACTTGGAAAATGTAAAGTTTTGCTTGGAAAGTTTTCAGATTTCAAACACTGCTGGAAGAATTTTAAGTTCTGGCCAGCAAAATGGAGAGACCTTGTTGAAGATTTAGTTCATTCAAGATTTTGTATAGATTTTAGAAATGTCTCACCTAGTAGGAGACCTAAATTTGCCTTAGAGTAAAAACTACTCTAGACCAGCCCTTTAAAAATTTAAAAATAAACTCCAAAAAAATCAAGGTGATCCTCAGTTAACTTAATTGTCAGACCAGAATCCTATGCTATTTAAAGAGAGATAATGAAAATCAGACCTCCAACAGCATAAGATTAAACAGTGTCCAGCACTCAATCAATAATACAAGAAATACTAACAAGCAAGAAACTGTGATTGATAACAGGAGGAAAACAAGCTGATAGAAATAGATGCAGAAATGACAGAGATAATGTAATTAGTAAAAAGGAACAATAAAACAGCTTTTATAAATATGCCCAAGAACTTAAAGAAATATATATAATAAGGAGATAAATGGAAGATTAGAAAAAAAATGAAATGAAACTTCTCTCACTGAAATATACATCTGAAATGAAAATTCACTGGGTGGAGTTGTCAGTAGATTGGATAGTGAAGAATAAAGTCAGTGAACTTTAGGACAGAGAAATATAAACTACCCAAAATAAAACCTAGAAAAAAAAATTACAAAAAACAAAACAAAACAGAGTTTCAGTGACTGTGAAACTACATCAAGTAGTGTAACATATGTGTAACTAAAGTGCCAGGGAAGAGCACAAAAATATCTGAAGAAATAATGATCAGAATTTTCAACATACCCCAAGGAAGAGAAGCAAAATTACATCAAGGTATAACATAATCAAATGGGAAAAAAAGAAAAAAAAAAGACACTGAAAAAGAGAAAATCTTATAAAGGAGTCAGTGAAGCTTTCCCTGGTGGTGCAGTGGTTAAGAATCCACCTGCCAATTCATGGGACACGGGTTCGAGCCCTGGTCCAGGAAGATTCCACATGCCACATGGGATCCCACAACTACTGAGCCCGTGTGCCACAACTATGAAGCCCGCATGCCTAGAGCCAATGCTCCTCAACAAGAGAAGCCACGGCAAAGAGAAACATGCACACCGCAACGAAGAATAGCCCCCACTCACCACAACTAGAGAAAAACCCGTGCACAGCAATGAAGGCCCTATGCAGCCAAAAATAAAATTAATTAATTAAAAAAAAAGAAGTCAATGCAAAAAGACACATCACAAACTGAGAAACAAAAATTAAAATGACTGCACACTTCATAACAAGACAATGAAAACTAGAAGACAATGTAATGACATTTTTAACATGCAGAAAGAAAAACACCTGTTAATATAAAATTCTATATACATTGAAAAAAAACATCAGAAATTAAGGTGAAATAAAGAGTTTACAAAAGGAAGTACTTCAGAATGGTGGAACAGAGTGCTGAAAATAAGTATGTGAGTACATATAAAATACTTTTTTCATATTTTAATTTCATTACAACATAAATGACTGCTCATAACAAAAACAAATTGTGGGATTTATAACATATGTATAAATAAAATGAATGTCAAAATAGTACAAAGAAAGAAAGAATGAAACAGAAGTATATTTTTGTAATGTTCTTACATTATGCATGAAATGGTAAGATAGTATTTGAAGGTAGACAGTGATAAGTTAAATTACATAGGGCAACCCTTAAAGCAATCATAAAAACAGAAAAATGAAGAGGTGTAGCTAATAAGCCAATGATGGAGATTAAATGGAATATTCAAAAGTAGTCAATTTTTTGAAAAGAGGTAAGAAAAGAGGAAATAAAAGAGAGCTAAATTGACAAACAGGAAACAAATAGTAAGATGGTATATTAAAATACAACTATATCAATAATTACATTAAATATAAATGACCTACGTATTACAAATAAAATGCTGAGATAAATCAGTCTGAATAAAAAGTCAGGACCCAAGTATATGCTGCTTGCAAGTAACATATGTTAGATACAAAGACACAAATAGGTAAAAAATTAAGAGTGAAAAAACTACATACCAAGAATAAACCTATCAGAATAACTTGGAGTAGCTATATTAATATTACACAAAATATACCTCTGGGGCTTCCCTGGTGGCGCAGTGGTTGAGGGTCCACCTGCCGATGCAGGGGACACAGGTTCATGCCCCGGTCCGGGAGGATCCCACATGCCGTGGAGCGGCTAGGCCCGTGAGCCATGGCCGCTGAGCCTGCATGTCCAGAGCCTGTGCTCCGCAACAGGAGAGGCCACACAGTGAGAGGCCCGCATACCACACACACACACACACACACACAAAATATATATATATATACCTCTGGACAAAAAATATGCCTGGGATGAAAAATGTCATTCTATAATAATAACCATCTTATGTATTTTTAGGTACTCACTAAGAATACATAAATATCTTAAATATATATGCACCCAATCAAGTTTCAAGCTTCATTAAAGCAAAAGCTGACAGAACTGAAAGGAGAAGACAAATCCATATCTATAGTTGATTTCAACACTCCTCTCATTGATTGACAGAGAGACAGAAAAACCAATAAAGATATAGATTACTTAAACAACACTATTAACTAAATTCATATAATTTAAATGTACTGAATGCTTTACTAAGAGCAGCAGAATACAAATTCTTTTCAAGCGTATGTTGACCATTGATTCAGTTAGACCATGTGCTGAATCATAAAACTCGATGACTTTAAAGGGATTTATCTCTTGCCACAATAAAATCAAGCTATAAATCAATAACAAAGAGCTATTTGGAAAATATTCAAATATTTGGAAATTAAAAAATGTACCTTTAAATGCCAATGGGTCAAAAAAGAAATCACATAAGAAGTTAGAAAATATTTTGGAATAAATGAAAATGATAATGCAACACATCCAAATTTCTAAGATGTAACTAAGGCAATGTTTAGAGAAAAACATATAGTTGCACATGCATATATTGGAAAAGAAAAACAGTCTAAAATCAATTATCTAACTTTCTACTATAAGAAGTTAGCCAAAGAAGAATGCACTAAACCCAAAGGAAGTAGAAAGAAGAAAAAATAAAGGTAAGAATGAAAATCAATAAACTAGCACAGGCAAACAATACAGGAAATCAATAAACCCAAAAGTTGGTTCTATGAAAAGATTAATAAAATTTATTAAACTCTGACCAGACTTATTGAAAAAAAGAGAAATGATACAAATGGAGGAAACATGATTAAAAATCATGGACACATTAAATGGACAATAATAGAATATTATAAACAACTTTATGCCAATAAATTATAAAACTTAGATGAAATGCACAAGTTTCTTGAATAAGAATTACCAAAACTGACATCAGAAGAAATAGACTCCTAAATAGTTCTATATAAATAAAATACATTGAATTAATAATTAAAACCTTCCACACAAAGTAAATTTTGGACCCAGTTTGTTTCTCTGGTGAATTCTACCAAGCATTTAAGAAACAAATATCAATCCTACACAAACTCTTAAAGAAAATGAAGAAGGAAGAAACACTTCCCAACTCATTTTGTGAAAACTTGCTATAACACCAAAAACAAAACATGACAAAAAAACTGCAGACCAATATCTCTCATTTACAGAAATACAAAAGTCCTTAACAAAATATTAGCAAAAAGAATCTAACAATATATAAAATATATTGTACATTTGACAAAGTTGAGGTCATGCCAGGATTGCTAACTCGATATACGATTCAAAGACGAATCAATGAAATTCACCACATTAATAGACTAAAAAGAAAAAGGCAAGTAATCTTATTGAGATGCAATAAAAATATCTGACAAAATTCAACATCCATTTATGATTTAAAATAAATATCAGGAAATGAGAAATAGAAGAAACTTCTTAACTTGAGATAATGGATATCTTCAGAAAATCTGAAGCTAATATCCTATGTCATAGTAGAAGACTGAATGCTTCCTGTATAAGATTGGGAACAAGGCAAGGCTGCCCACTCCCACAAATACTCAACTTTGTACTGGAGTCCCTAGCCAGAGCAATAAAGCAAGTAAAAAAAAAAACCCATAATTGTGTTCATTTAAAAATTCTAAGAAATCTTCAAAAATGGTACTTGAAACAATAAGACAAATTTCACATGGTCACAGAATACAAGGTCAATGCACAAAAATCAATTTGTTTCTACATACGAGCAACAAACAAATGCAAAAGGAAATTTAAAAATCAATGCCATTACAATCACGTCAAAAACATGAACTACTCAGGGATATGTTTAACAAAGGTGCACAAGAGCCATACACTGAAAACTAGAAAACAGTCTGACAGAAATTTTTAAATCCCTAAATAACTGAAAAGATATACCATATTCATGGACTGGAAAACTCAGTGTTATTGTATTAGTTTACTAGGGCTTCCATCACAAAGTACAACAAACTGGTTGACTTACACAACAAAAATTTATTGTCTCACAGATCTGGTAATCAAGCTGTCAGCAGGGTTAGTTCCTTCTTAGGACTGTGAGGAAGTATCTGTTTCATGCCTCTCCTCTAGCTTCTGCTGCTTTGCTGGCAATCTTTGTCATTCCTTGACTTTTAGAAGCATCACCCCAATTTCTGCCCTCTTCACATGGCATTCTTCCTTTATATGTGTCTCTGTGTTCAAATTTCTACCTTTTTATAAGGACACCAGTCAGATTGATTTAGGGGCCTGCCTTTCTCTAGTACCACCTCATCTTAACTAATTAAATCTGCAATTTTCCTTTTTCCAAATAAGATCACAACCTGAGGTTATGAGTGTTAGGATTTCAAGATATGAATTTTGGAGGGACACAATTCAACCCATAACAAATATTGAGATATCAATTATCCTCAAATCGATCTGTATAGTCAACACCATCCAATTAAAATCCCAGAAGGCTTTTTTTTTTATTAACAAGCTGAATCTAAAATTAATATGAAAATGCAATGAACCTAGACTATTCAATGCATTCTGATTAGGACATTTATACTACCTGACTTTAATACTTAATATAAAGTTTAAATAATAAAAACCAACATAGGCAAAATTAATTCTACTGTCAAGTGAGGCTCATAGTAACTTAGGGCTTCAAGAATATCAATTTCATCTGGATCCAACCAGATTCCATGTTTCAGGATCCTTCTCTTTACCAATTAATGCCCTAACTTTCACTCAAGTAATTTGGTGAGATACAAACTCAACTGTCTTTGTAATTCAGCAAACCACCCAATTAAATTTGTGTTTGATTTTCAGCACTATCTGGCTTTAATTACAACAAATAAGAGTCTCTCTTAGGGCTGTCATGGGAACTCTCTGATTCTCAGACCATGACCTGAGCTGAGAGTTATTGGATCTGAGCCTGACATTTCCTCCTTGTTGTCACTTAAGTGCACTCAGAAAAATTCATTCCATACCACAGTTGTTAGTCGTCATTTTTGCCATAATGGTCAACTGCAGCCACTTGGGCTCCCAAAGCATGTGCTTCTGTTGGCATTTCATCACAATCAACCACAGATGACAGCTTAAGGATGAGATCATTGCATGATGTAGATTGCTATCATCCCATTTCCCATTGTCAAGGAAGATCAGCCTTGCACTCAAACCCAAGGAAATGACCAGGCCAAACCCAAGATCCTATATTGCCGGTTTATCTTCTGAGACCACTCCTGGTACCAATTCTGTATCAATCAGGGGTCCAATCAAGAAATAGAAAACCTCACTGTGATTTGAACAGGAAAAGTTTAATATAAAAAAATTATTAACTATTACTGAGAATTGGAGTAACGAGGCAGCAGCTAGTAAAAATAAAGAGAAATTTAAAGAATATAGGAATAGCAGATATAAAGAGCAGCCCTTAGCCCCCCCACCCCCACCCAGGGCTGATATAGTGCCCAAGGAGGAGTCCCTGCTCATAGCTGAGATTCAGATCTTTTAGAATGGGCATGTTTGTGGCTCATTGAGTGGCAGAGAAGTCACTGTGGTGCTACACGGATGGAACTTGCTAGAAATCTATCTTCTAGAGTGCCAGGAGATGTCCATGGGGAGGTGTTTCATTAGAGGCACATCACTACAGAACTGTCCAAAGGAGTTTCTAAGAGAAACTGTTGGCCTCTTAGTGTCACTGGTCACCATGCACTGCAGGAGCCAGGCAGTAAAGAAGTTGTGAGTACTGCAGAAGCCTGGTGCTGGAGAAAGTGCCCATCCTGTAGATATGGGGCACTTAGGAGGTACATATGCTGCAGATATACAGTGCTAGACAAGTTGAAAGAACTACAAGAGCCTGCCTGGAGAGCAAGTACAGGGGAACCAGGAAGCAAAATCCTTCCTGCCTGCAAAGTCTTTCCTGTGTCCTCTACTAGTAAAACGTAACACTGTGCCAGCTGGCAAAGGAAAAATATTTTAAGGGCCTATCTCCCCTTTTTTTGCAGAGCACACAATGAAGGGTGAAGCTGGAGCTAAGAATCAAGAAACTGATAACTGACACAATGTTTTAAGATGACAGAGAAAGTCAGTGTGGCTATATAGCATAGTAAGAAAGCCAAATGACATTAAATGATGTTAGAGAAGTTGAGTAGGGGAACAGATCATGTAGATCCTTATAGGACATATTATTAATTGTTATTTTAAGTACAATATTAAGGTATTAAAGAATTTTAAGCAGGAGCATGACTTGATTTACATCTTAAGGAAATTCCTATGACTGAGTGGAGAAAGGATTCAAGGAGAAATAAGTGAATGCAAGGAGTCTAGTTAAGCTACTGCAGAAGTCTAAATGATACATGAGGGTGGTTTGGATGAGAGTGGTGGCAAAAAAGATAAGTGAAGAGGACAGATTCAACACTATTTTAAAAGTTTAAAAGGTATAACATTTCTAAGAATCTGCCTGCCAATGCAGCAGACACGGGTTCAAGCCCTGGTCTGGGAAGATCCCACATGCCGTGGATCACCTAAGCCCATGCTCCACAACTACTAAGCCTAGGCTCTAGAGCCTGCGAGCCACACTACTGAGCCCACGTGCCACAACTACTGAAGCCCGTGTGCCTAGAGCCTGTGCTCCACAACAAGAGAAGCCACGACAATGGGAAGCCTGCACACCACAACAAAGAGTAGCCCCCACTTGCCGCAACTAAAGAAAGCCTGCACAGCAACGAAGACCCAACGCAGCCAAAAGTAAAAATTAAATTTTTTTAAAAAAATGTACAACATTTTGATTGATCAGATATGCAGTTCAGGGAGATGTAAAAAAACATGACTCCTAGGTTTCTAGTATGAATAACTGGGTGAGAAAGGAGCCATTATCTGAAGTGGGTGAAGACTAGAAGATGAATAGCTTAAATCTAAGATATTCAAACGGAAATGGCAAATAAGCAAATAAATATACAAGCCAAAAGAATAAAGAAAGAGCAGAAAATAAAATTTAGGAGTCATCCACATGGAAATGGAATTAAATGCAGAAAATAGATGAATTCACCTAGAAAGAGAAGACAGGATGATTAAGTCCTGTCACACCCTGAAATCTGGAAATAGAGCAGAGGAGAAGTAGATAGAAATTAACAGACATGAAAGATAAAATGAAAAGGTTTTGCATACATCTAATTAGATTTCCAGAGGAAAACATGCAGACAATGTGAGAGAGAAAATAACAGTATCTGCTTATTTTCCAGACTTGATGATAGATTTGAATCTTCAGATCTCAACAAATCTCCAGCAAAAATAAGAAGAAATCCTCAACTAGAGATACCATGATAAAACATCAAACACAAAAATAAATTCTTAAAAATAACCACAGAGAAAGGACAGACTACTCACAAGGGAATGGTAATTAGATTGATCATACACTTTTTGACAGCAGCAATGGAAATCAGAATCAATGGAACAATATATTACACAATGCTGAAGGAAAATAATCATTGAGGTATAACTGTAGATTCAGCTAAATCATTATTTAGGAGAAAAATAAAGACATTTTTAGAAAAACAAAAGTAAATACATAAAAATATCAAAGAAAATTCTTCAAAGGAAAAATAATTGCGTAACTAATGCTGCCAAATATAAAACAATAATTAAAACACTGGGTAATGGCACAAGATTAAGAACACGTAAATAGAACAGTAAATAGCACCAGAAATAGACCCAAATACATAGAGGACTGTAAGTTCTATTTTTTTTAATTTTAATGAATATATCCCATTATGTTCTAATGAGTGGCTTTTTTAAAATTAATTTATTTATTTTTGGCTACATTGGGTCTTCATTGCTGCACGTTGGCTTTCTCTAGTTGTGGTGAGCGGGGGTTACTCTTCATTGCAATGCATGGGTTTCTCACTGCAGGGGCTTCTCTTGTTGTGAAGCACGGGCTCTAGGCACACGGGCTTCAGTAGTTGCAGTGCATGGGCTCAGTAGCTGTGGCTCGTGGGCTCTAGAGCACAGGCTCCATAGTTGTGGAGCACAGGTTTAGCTGCTCCATGGCATGTGGGATCTTCCCAGACCAGGGATGGAACTCACGTCCCCTGCATTGGCAAGCAGATTCTTAACCACTGTGCCACCAGGGAAGTCCCGAGGACTGTAATTTCTAATGAAGTTAGCCATGACATTCAGTGGTTAAATGATAAATTATTTGATAAAGTTAACAAGACAACTGGATTGACATCTTAAAAAGGAATTAAGTTATTTGAGTTATATCACCAAGATGACAAGATAGGAGACTCCTGACTTTCTCTCCTCTCACAGATGCACAGAATAGACAGCTATACATGGATCCAGCCCCTTTGAAAGAAATCCAGAAACTGGTTGGGCAACTTCTACACATCAGGCAGCTGAGAAAATACCAACATCAAAAAGAGTGGGAGGGACTTCCCTGGTGGCACAGTGGTTAAGAATCCGCCTGCCAATGCAGGGGACACGGGTTCGAGCCCTGGTCTGGGAAGATCCCACATGCTGTGGAGCAGCTAAGCCCGTGCGCCACAACTACTGAGCCTGCGCTCTAGAACCAGCAAGCCACAACTAGAGAAAGCCCATGCGCAGCAACAAAGACCCAACACAGCCAAAAATAAATAAATAAAATAATTTAAAAAAAAAAAAAAAGAATGGGAAAGGCCAAGAAACATTCTCGTCATAAACCCCATCTCTGTCACAGCACCTTATAATCTGGACAGAACTTCCAAATCCAATCTTCTCCCTCAGTCAGGTTGGAACTTCCAAATCCCAACTTCTCCCTGAGGAGCAAAGAGCTTGGGACACACAATTAGAACTCCTACCTTTAAGGTTGCCACCCAAGCAGTGGGCCCCAAATCACCCAGCTTTGAGAGCCAGTGAAGATTGTGTTCACGAGTCCCATGGGGACAGAGCAAACAAAGATGCAGTTTTTAAACAGATAAGGGAGAACTTCCCACAGCTCCCCGCCCCCCAGGTGCAGTGAACAGGAAGCAGACAAAAATGCCCATCTCCCAGATTCTCCCTGGAAGGGGTTTAACTGTATGTTTTTCCAGCTGCTGCCTGAGGGTACAGCTTCTAATCAGACTGCATCTGAGAGCTGACTGGAATACTCCCATGAACCTAAAAGACTCAGTGGGCACTGACTACCTTCTCCCCCCAGCTTGCTTCAACAATAAAACCAAGTGACCAGCTTCTCCCTGAAAGGAGGTTGTCCACACATGTGGTGCCCTAACTTTTGCAGCTGCCACCTGAGGGATGGACCCTCAGTCACCTAGCTCTGATGGCCAATGGAGCTGGGCATTCATGAGTCTCACAGGACCATATTAAACAAAGAAGCAGGCTTCCGGGAAGATGGCGGAAGAGTAAGATGCGGAGATCACCTTCCTCCTCACAGATACACCAGAAATACATCTACACGTGGAACAACTCCTACAGAAAACCTACTGAACGCTGGCAGAAGACCTCAGACCTCCCAAAAGGCAAGAAACTCCCCCACGTACCTGGGTAGGGCAAAAGAAAAAACAGAGACAAAATAAAAGGGACGGTACCTGCACCACTGGGAGGGAGCCGTGAAGGAGGAAAGGTTTTCACACACTAGAAGCCCCTTCGCGGGCGGAGACGGGGTGGCGGAGGGGGAAAGCTTCGGGGCCGCGGAGGAGAGCACGGTAACAGGGGTGCGGAGGGCAAAGCGGAGAGATTCCCGCACAGAGGATCAGGGCCCACCGGCACTCACCAGCTCGAGAGGCTTGTCTGCTCACTCGCCAGGGCGGGCGGGGCCTGGAGTTGAGGCTCGGGCTTCGGTCGGAGCGCCGGGAGAGGACTGGCGGCGTGAACACAGCCTGCAGGGGGTTAGTGCGCCACGGCTAGCCGGGAGGGAGTCCGGGGAAAAGTCTGGACCTGCCGAAGAGGCAAGAGACTTTTTCTTCCCTCTTTGTTTCCTGGTGCGCGAGGAGAGGGGATTAAGAGTGCTGCTTAAAGGAGCTCCAGAGACGGGCGCGGACCCCAGAGACGGGCATGAGACGCTAAGGCTGCTGCTGCCGCCACCAAGAAGCCTGTGTGCGAGCACAGGTCACTATCCACACCTCGCTTCTGGGGAGCCTGTGCAGCCCGCCACTGCCAGGGTCCCGGGATCCAGGGACAACTCTCCCGGGAGAACGCACGGCGCGCCTCACGCTGCTGCAACGTCACGCCGGAGGCCGCAGGCTCGCCCCGCCCTCCGTGCCCCTCCCTCCCCCACGGCCTGAGTGAGCCAGAGTCCCCGACTCAGCGGCTCCTTTAACCCCGTCCTGTCTGAGCGAAGAACAAACGCCCTCCGGCGACCTACACGCAGAGGCGGGGCCAAATCCAAAGCTGAACCCCTGGGAGCTGTGAGAACAAAGAAGAGAAAGGGAAATCTCTCCCAGCAGCCTCAGAAGCAGCGGATTAAAGCTCCACAATCAACTTGATGTACCCTGCATCTGTGGAATACATGAATAGACAACGAATTGAGGAGGTGGACTTTGAGAGCAAGATTTATGATTTTTTCCCCTTTTCCTCTTTTTGTGAGTGTGTATGTGTATGCTTCTGTGTGAGATTTTGTCTGTGTAGCTTTGCTTCCACCATTTGTGCTAGGGTTCTATCCGTCCGGTTTTTATTTTGTTTCTTTTGTTTTTTTCCTTAATAATTTCTTTTAATAACTTTATTATATTTCATCTTACTTTATTTTATTTTACTTTATCTTCTTTCTTTTTTCCTTCCTTCCCTCCTTCCTTCCTTCCTCCCTCTCTCCCTCCCTCCTTTCTTTCTTTCTTTCTTTCTTTCTTTCTTTCTTTCTACTTCTAATAATTCTTTCTTTCTACTTTTTCTGCCTTTTATTCTGAGCCGTGTGGATGAAAGGCTCTTGGTGCTACAGCCAGGCATCAGGGCTGTGCCTCTGAGGTGGGAGAGCCAACTTCAGGACACTGGTCCACAAGAGACCTCCCAGCTCCACATAATATCAAATGGCGAAAATCTCCCAGAGATCTCCATCTCAACAATAGCACCCAGCTGCACTCAACCACCAGCAAGCTACAGTGCTGGACACCCTATGCCAAACAACTAGCAAGACAGGAACACAACCCCACACATTAGCAGAGAGGCTGCCTAAAATCATAATAAGTCCACAGACACCCCAAAACACACCACCAGACGTGGACCTGCCCACCAGAAAGACAAGATCCAGCCTCATCCACCAGAACACAGGCACTAGTCCCCTCCACCAGGAAGCCTACACAACCCACTGAACCAACCTTAGCCACTGGGGACAGACACCAAAAACAATGGGAACTACGAACCTGCAGCCTGCAAAAAGGAGACCCCAAAAACAGTAAGATAAGCAAAATGAGAAGACAGAAAAACACACAGCAGATGAAGGACCAAGATAAAAACCCACCAGACCTAACAAATGAAGAGAAAATAGGCAGTCTACCTGAAAAATAATTCAGGGTAATGATAGTAAAGATGATCCAAAATCTTGGAAATACAATGGTCAAAATGCAAGAAACATTTAACAAGGACCTAGAAGAACTAAAGATGAAACAAACAACGATGAACAACACAATAAATGAAATTAAAAATACTCTAGAAGGGATCAATAACAGAATAACTGAGGCAGAAGAACGGATAAGTGACCTGGAAGAGAAAATAGTGGAAATAACTATTGCAGAGCAGAATAAAGAAAAAAGAATGGAAAGAACTGAAGACAGTCTCAGAGACCTCTGGAACAACATTAAACACACCAACATTCGAATTATAGGGGTTCCAGAAGAAGAAGAGAAAAAGAAAGGGACTGAGAAAATATTTGAAGGGATTATAGTTGAAAACTTCCCTAATATGGGAAAGGAAATATTTAACCAAGTCCAGAAAGCAAAGAGAGTCCCATACAGGATAAATCCAAGGAGAAATACACGAAGACACATATTAATCAAACTGTCAAAAATTAAATACAAAGAAAACATATTAAAAGCAGCAAGGGATAAACAACAAATAACACACAAGGGAATCCCCATAAAGTTAACAGCTGATCTTTCAACAGAAACTCTGCAAGCCAGAAGGGACTGGCAGGACATATTTAAAGTGATAAAGGAGAAAAACCTGCAACCAAGATTACTCTACCCAGCAAGGATCTCACTCAGATTTGATGGAGAAATTAAAACCTTTACAGACAAGCAAAAGCTGAGAGAGTTCAGCACCACCAAACCAGCTTTACAACTGCTAAAGAAACTTCTCTAGGCAAGAAACACAAGAGAAGGAAAAGACCTACAACAACGAACCCAAAACAATTAAGAAATGGGAATAGAAACATACATATCGATAATTACCTTAAATGTAAATGGACTAATTGCTCCCACCAAAAGACACAGATTGGCTGAATGGATACAAAAACAAGACCCATATATTTGCTGTCTACAAGAGACCCACTTCAGACCTAGAGACACATACAGACAAAGTAAGGGGATGGAAAAAGATATTTCATGCAAATGGAAACCAAAAGAAAGCTGGGGTACCAATTCTCATATCAGACAAAATAGACTTTAAAATAAAGACTATTAGAAGAGACAAAGAAGGACACTACATAATGATCAAGGGATCAATCCAAGAAGAAGATATAACAATTGTAAATATTTATGCACCCAACATAGGAGCACCTCAATACATAAGACAAATACTAACAGCCATAAAAGGGGAAATCGACAGTAACACATTCATAGTAGGGGGCTTTAACGCCCCACTTTCACCAATGGACAGATCATCCAAAATGAAAATAAATAAGGAAACACAAGCTTTAAATGATACATTAAACAAGATGGACTTAATTGATATTTATAGGACATTCCATCCAAAAACAACAGAATACACATTTTTCTCAACTGCTCATGGAACATTCTCCAGGATAGATCATACCTTGGATCACAAGTCAAGCCTTGGTAAATTTAAGAAAATTGAAATCGTATCAAGTATCTTTTCCAACCACAACGCTGTGAGACTAGATATCAATTACAGGAAAAGATCTGTAAAATATACAAACACATGGAGGCTAAACAATACACTACTTAATAACGAAGTGATCACTGAAGAAATCAAAGAGGAAATAAAATAATACCTAGAAACAAATGACAATGGAGACATGACGACCCAAAATCTATGGGATGCAGCAAAAGCAGTTCTAAGAGGGAAGTTTATAGCAATACAATCCTACCTTAAGAAACAGGAAACATCTCGAATAAACAACCTAACCTTGCACCTAAAGCAATTAGAGAAAGAAGATCAAGAAAGCCCCAAAGTTAGCAGAAGGAAAGAAATCATAAAAATCACATCAGAAATAAATGAAAAAGAAATGAAGGAAATGATAGCAAAGATCAATAAAACTAAAAGCTGCTTCTTTGAGAAGATAAACCAAATTGATAAACCATTAGCCAGACTCATCAAGAAAAAAAGGGAGAAGACTCAAATCAATAGAATTAGAAATGAAAAAGGAGAAGTAACAACTGACACTGCAGAAATACAAAAGATCATGAGAGATTACTACAAGCAACTCTATGCCAATAAAATGGACAACCTAGAAGAAATGGGCAAATTCTTAGAAATGCACAACCTGCCAAGACTGAATCAGGCAGAAATAGAAAATATGAACAGACCAATCACAAGCACTGAAATTGAAACTGTGATTAAAAATCTGCCAACAAACAAAAGCCCAGGACCAGATGGCTTCACAGGCGAATTCTATCAAACATTTAGAGAAGAGCTAACACCTATCCTTCTGAAACTCTTCCAAAAGATAGCAGAGGGAGGAACACTCCCAAACTCATTCTACGAGGCCACCATCATCCTGATACCAAAATCAGGCAAAGATGTCACAAAAAAAGAAAACTTCAGGCCAATATCACCGATAAACATAGATGCAAATATCCTAAACAAAATACTAGCAAATAAAATCCAATAGCACATTAAAAGGATCATACACCATGATCAAGTGGGGTTTATCCCAGGAATGTAAGAATTCTTCAATATATGCAAATCAATCAACCTGACAAACCATATTAACAAATTGAAGGAGAAAAACCATATGATCATCTCAATAGATGCAGAAAAAGCTTTCAACAAAATTCAACACCTATTGATGATAAAAACCCTCCCGAAAGTAGACATAGAGGGAACTTACTCAACGTAATAAAGCCCATATATGACAAACCCACAGCCAACATCTTTCTCAATGGTGAAAAACTGAAAGCATTTCCTCTAAGATCAGGAACAAGACAAGGTTACCCACTGTCACCACTATTATTCAACATAGCTTTGGAATTTTTAGCCACAGAAATCAGAGAAGAAAAAGAAATAAAAGGAATCCAATTTGGAAAAGAAGTAAAGCTGTCACCATTTGCAGATGACATGATATTATACATAGAGAATCCTAAAGATGCTACCAGAAAACTACTAGAGCTAATCAGTGAATTTGGTAAAGTAGCAGGATACAAAATTAATGCACAGAAATCTCTTGCATTCCTATACACTACTGATGAAAAATCTGAAAGAGAAGTTAAGGAAACACACCCATTTACCATTGCAACAAAAAGAATAAAATACCTAGGAATAAACCTACCTAGGGAGAAAAAAGACCTATATGCAGAAAACTATAAGACACTGATGAAAGAAATTAAAGATGATACAAAGAGATGGAGAGATATACCATGTTCTTGGATTGGAAGAATCAACATTGTGAAAATGATTATACTACCCAAAGCAATCTACAGATTCACTGCAATCCGTATCAAACTACCAATGGCATTTTTCACAGAACTAGAACAAAAAATTTCACAATTTGTATGGAAACACATAAGACCCCAAATCGCCAAAGCAATCTTGAGAAAGAAAAATAGAGCTGGAGGAATCAGGCTCCCTGACTTCACACTATACTACAAAGCTACAGTAATCAAGAAAGTATGGTACTGACACAAAAACAGAAATATAGATCAATGGAACAGGATAAAAAGCCCAGAGACAAACCCATGCACATATGGTCACCTTATCTTTGATAAAGGAGGCAGGAATATACAATGGAGAAAAGACAGCCTCTTCAATAACTGGTGCTGGGAAAACTGGGCAGTTACATGTAAAAGAATGAAATTAGAACACTCCCTAACACCATACACAAAAAGAAACTCAAGATGTTTTAAAGACCTAAATGTAAGGCCAGACATTATAAAGCTCTTAGAGGAAAACATAGGCAGAACACTCTGTGACATAAATCATAGCAAGATCCTTCTTGACCCACCTCCTAGAGAAATGGAAATGAAAACAAAAATAAACAAATGGGACCTAATGAAACTCAAAATCTTTTGCACAGCAAAGAAAACCATAAACAAGACAAAAAGACAACCTTCAGAATGCGAGAAAATATTTGCAAATGAAGCAACCGACAAAGGATTAATCTCCAAAATATACAAGCAGCTCATACAGCTCAATATCAAAAAAACAAACAACCCAATCTAAAAATGGGCAGAAGACCTAAATAGACAGTTGTCCAAAGAAGATATACAGATTGCCACCAAACACATGAAAGGCTGCTCAACATCACTAATCATTAGAGAAATGCAAATCAAAACTCTAATGAGGTATCACCTCACACTTGTCAGAATGGCTATCGACAAAAAATCTACAAACAATAAATGCTGGAGAGGGTGTGGAGAAAAGGGAACCCTCTTGCACTGCTGGTGGGAATGTAAATTGATACAGCCACTCTGGAGAACAGTATGGAGGTTCCTTAAAAAACTGAAAATAGAACTACCATACGACCCAGCAATCCCACTACTGGGCATTTACCCTGAGAAAACCGTAATTCAAAAAAGTCATGTACCACAATGTTCATTGCAGCTCTATTTACAATAGCCAGGATATGGAAGCAACCTAAGTGTCCTTCTACTGATGAATGGATAAAGAAGATGTGGCACATATATACAACGGAATATTACTCAGCCATAAAAAGAAACGAAATTGAGTTTTTTGTAGTGAGGTGGATAGACCTGGAGACTGTCATTCAGAATGAAATAAGTCAGAAAGAGAAAAACAAATACCATATGCTAATACATATATATGGAATCTAAAAATTAAAAAAAATAGGTTCTGAAGAACCTAGGGGCAGGACAGGAATAAAGACACAGATGTAGAAAATGGACTTGAGGACACAGGGAGGGGGAAGGGTAAGCTGGGATGAAGTAAGAGAGTGGCATAGACATATATACACTTCCAAATGTAAAATTGGTAGCTAATGGGAAGCAGCCACATAGCACAGGGAGATCAGCTCGGTCTTTGTGAACACCTAGAGGGGTGGGATAGGGAGGGTGGGAGGGAGATGCAAGAGGAAGGAGATATGGGGCTATATGTATATGTATAGCTGATTCCCTTTGTTATAAAGCAGAAACTAACACACCATTGTAAAACAATTGTACTGCAATAAAGATGTTTAAAACAAAATAAGGATGCACATAGACTGAAAGTGAAGGGATGGAAAAAGTTATTCCATGCAAATGGAAACCTGAAGAAAGAAGGGGTAGCTATACTTATATCAGACAAAACATACTTTAAGCCAAAAACTGTAACAAGATACAAAAGAAGTCATCATATAATGATAAGGGATCAATTCATTAAGAAGGTATAACAATTGTAAATATTTATGCATCCAACTTGGATTTCCTAAATACATAAAGCAAATATTAACAGATTTGGAGGGAGAAATAGACTGCAATACAATAATACTAGGGGATGTCAATACCTCACTTTCAACAATGGATAGACTATCCAGACAGAAAATCAAGAGCAAAAAACAAGCAAACAAATAACCCCATTAAAAATGGATAAAGGACCTGCATAGACATTTTTCCAGAGAAGACATACAAATGGCCAACAGGTACATAAAATGGTGCTTGGGGCTTCCCTGGTGGCGCAGTTGTTGAGAGTCCGCCTGCCGATGCAGGGGACACGGGTCCCGGTCCGGGAGGATCCCACATGCCGCAGAGCGGCTGGGCCCGTGAGCCATGGCCGCTGAGCCTGCGCGTCCAGAGCCTGTGCTCCGCAACGGGAGAGGCCACAACAGTGAGAGGCCCATGTACCGCAAAAAAAAAAAAAAAAGGTGCTCAACATTACTAATCATCAGGAGAATGCAAATCAAAACCGCAATGAAATGTCACCTCACATTTGTTAGGACGTCTGTTATCAAAAAGAATAGAGGGGCTTCCCTGGTGGCGCAGTGGTTGAGAGTCCGCCTGCCGATGCAGGGGACGCGGGTTCGTGCCCCGGTCCGGGAAGATCACACATGCCGCGGAGCGGCTGGGCCCGTGAGCCATGGCCGCTGAGTCTGCAGGTCTGGAGCCTGTGCTCCGCAATGGGAGGGGCCACAACAGTGAGAGGCTCGCATACCGAAAAAAAAAAAAAAAAAAGAATACAGATATAAAATGCTGGTGAGGATTTGGAGAAAAGGGAACACTTGCTCACTATTATTGGGAATGTTAACTGGTATAGCCACTATGAAAAACAGTATGGAGGTTCCTCAAAAAATTAAAAATAGAACTACCATATGATCCAGCAATCACACTTCTGTGTATATAAAAGGAAGTGAAATCACTATCTTGAAAAGATATCTGTACTCCCATGTTCATTACAGCATTATTCACAAAAGCCAAATAAGGAAATAACCTACGTGTCCGTCGATGGATAAACAGATAAAGAAGTTGTGGTACGTATGTACACACACACACCCCCACACACACAGTGGAATATTATTTGCCCTTACAAAGAATGAAATATGAAATCCTGCCATTTGCAACAAAATGGATCAACCTGAAAGGCATTATGCTACGAGAAATAAGCTAGACAGAGAAACACAAATACTGCATGGTGTCACTTATACATAGGATTTTAAAAAGACAGTTGAACTCATAGAAACAGAACAGAATGGTTTTTGCAAAGAGCTGGGCGTGGAGGAAATAGGGAGAGTTTGGTAAAAGGGTACAAACTTTTGGT
This sequence comes from Delphinus delphis, assembly GCF_949987515.2. Classification (NCBI taxonomy): domain Eukaryota; kingdom Metazoa; phylum Chordata; class Mammalia; order Artiodactyla; family Delphinidae; genus Delphinus; species Delphinus delphis. Next base: position 142,885,930 of record NC_082683.1, on the reverse strand, counting down.
GATAAGTCTGAGGATCTAATGGATAACATAGTGACTGTAGTTGGTAATATTCTACTGTATAATTTAAATTTTCTATGAGAGTGCACCTTAAGTGTTCTCACCAAAAATAAATAAACAAAGGTAACTATGTAAAGTGACAGATGTGTTAATTAACTTGGTTGTGGAAACTCTTTCACAATGTATATATTTACCTGATCATCAGGTTGTACGCTTTAAATAAATTACAATTTTATGTGTTAATTTTACCTAATAAAGCTGGGGAAAAAAAGGAAGCAAGTTGGTTCTCTACCATTTTACACCAAAAATAATTTCCAGATAGATCAAACATCTAGAATGTAAAAAATGAAACCTTAAACGTACCAGAAAAAAGAGAATTTTTTTTAGGGCAGTGAAAATACTCTGTATGGTATTATAATGATGGATACATGATATTATGCATTTGTCCAAACCCACAGAATGTACTAGGGGTATGGGGTGGGAGGGATAAACAGGCAGAGCACAGAGGATTTTTAGGGCAGTGAAACTACTCTGTATGATACCGTAATGGTGGCTACAAGTTGTATTTTTGTCAAAACCCATAGAATGCACAACACCAAGAGTGAACCCTAATGTAAACTATGGACTATGGGGGATAATAATGTGTCAATATAAGTTCATCAACTGTGACAAATGTACCACATGGGTGAGTGATGTTGGTAATGGGGGATGCTCTGCATGTGTGGGATCAAGGAATATATGGGAAATATATGCACCTTCCATTCAATTTTGCTGTGAACCTCAAATTGCTCTAAAAAAAAAAGTCCTTTAAATAAAACCAATTGACACTTTTTAAAATATCAGGAGAAAAGCTTAATCATGACCCAATCCTAGAAACCATAAAAATAATAATAATAAATTTGACTATGTAAAAATCAAAATTTCTACAAGGAAAAGAAACACCATAAACTACATAAAGAAACAAACTACCTAGGAAAAAATGTTTACAATACATAGTCATGAGTGTTGAGGAGCCCAATCAGTGGCAGCCCTCTGCCTTGCTTAGTTCTGAACAAACTGAGAAATAAAACAATGGAATGGCATATAGAGGTCAAAACAACAGCTTTATTTCTGGTGAAGACTTGGTTGTAATACACTGCTTAGCGTGAGAGCCAAATGGGCTGGCTAACAGGACCCCAGACTAAGACAGGTCACAGAAAGTATAAGACATTCCTGGTACAGAAGCTACACTGGCTTTTTTTTTTTTTTTTTTTTTTGTCTTGGAACACCCCAACCTTGTTCCTACCTCAGAGACTTTGTGCTCGTTTTCTCCTCTTTTGCATATGGAATGACTTTTAACTAGATATTCTTGGACTGGCTTCTTATTATTCATACCTCAGCTCAATGGGATCTCCTGACAGAGACCTTACCTCAACACCCTACTTAAGTGGGCCATTCTTCCCCCATCCTAGTGATCACAATCACAAATTGCCTTATTTATTTATTTCCTTACTTATAGGAACGGTTATGCTGTGTTTATATCCTCCACCAAAATACAAGCTCCGTTAGAATATAGATCTCTCTTGTTCATCCTTATATCCCCAGAACAGTACTTGGCACATAGTAAATGCTCAATAAATATTCACTGAATGAAAGAGGCCTGTCACTGAAATGAACAGAGCATGCACTGTGAGAGCTTAGAAGAGTCTACAGTTTGGAGGAGTGAGAGAACACTTCCAAAGAGATGTGAAAGGGTGATTTTTTTTTTTTTGATGAATTCATAAGTAATAACTAGGGTGGCCTTTGACTCAAACTGAGGAAAAGGGGAAAGAGATCTTCCAAAGACTGAGACTAAAAAGCCACATTTTTGGGGGGAAAAGTGAGGAATAAACTGGCCCTTGGGCTAGGGTCAGGGCCTATATAAATAGTCCAATATAGCTAGAAATCAGATTGATGGTAAAAGAGGGTGAATGTTGAAGCTGGAAATATAAGCAGAGGGGAAGATCATGAAAGGGTTTTGCACCGAATTAAGGAATTTGGATTTTATCTTAAAGATGGTAAAGAATTGAGCTTGAAAGTAGATGACCAGATTTATGTTCTGTAAAGATCTCGTGTTCCTAACATCTAATACAGTCTGTGGTCAGGCTAATTCCTCAAAAAGCCAACAAATGAACTCTATGTGGACAATGGGTTTGAGAGGAGCAATACCAGAGGCAGGAGGACCAGAAGGGAAGCTTCTGCAGTGCCGCAGGTGAGAAATGATGCTGCCTGGCTTCAGGAGGGGCCTTGCAGTGGAGAGAAGAGCTTGGGTATTTTGCTGCATCTGCCTGCAAAGGCTTCTCTCCCTCTCCTCTCCCCTATGGTCCTGACAGTGCAACCTCCACCCTGCAGGTATGTTATCAGCTTTGGCAGAAGGGCAGAAGACATCATCTGGATTCTCTGTGCCCCCAATTCCCACCTGTTTATCCCCTCACATTTGGGGAAATCACAGAGTAAAAGGAGTCTCCTAGGAAAGAGAAGAAGAGCATTGGGAAAGGGGGTGTTGGGTCTGGGATACAGGAAGTGGGGAGGGGGAGATCCCTCACCAGGTGGTGCTCTTGGAGCCGGTCATCTACCCTTTCTTAGCAACTGCCCAGGTTCCTTAAGGACAGGGGAGGGAAGGTGAACAGATTTTTCTCTGGTGTCCCTTACTCTTCCCTCAACTCAGTTGTCAAGGTCTCTTTCAGATTTCTGCAACCTTACCATTAGCCCTAGACATCCTGTGAGCATGTCCCTGTCTTTCAAACAAAAGCCTGAAACGGAAATAGCAAGAACCACTCAACCGAATCCTTCGGCAAGTATACAGAGTCTCATTTGCCTCACGGAGGAGGGCTCATTAAATAAGACCCTACATTCAGCCAGGGCCCTTGTTTACTAAAAACTAAAGAGGAAAAACTGTACAAAGCCAGCTCCGGAAAGAGGTGAGTCCATCCCATGTCAAACCACAATCCTGGAAATTGAATGTTTAATTCATAAAGTAAATTATAAGAGATTACTTGTACAAGTAGCTGCAATGTCCTTAAAATTATTCTTTAACTGAGGAAAAGTTTTTTGACCTTTGGAGAAAATGCTTGCTTCTAGCTATGACTAAAAAGAGATTTCCTTCTTTCTCTGTTGTGTTAAGAATCTTTTCTTCTTATAAAGAAGGCACCACAGTGATTTATAACTGTCATAAAAGCCTGGAATCCTTTTGAGGTTAAGCTACTCAGCTATTCAACTTTTACTACAGAAACTTTGAAATTCAAAAAGAAAAAATAATGTAAGTTTTTGAAGGACATGTGTTGCTGTAGGTGATCCCGTTAATTAAAAGTGATTGCCTGCTAGGAAATCATACTTTAAAAAGTTTCATGAATTTATTAGAACCCTGAAGGTATCTTTGTATGCACAGAGCTTTACATGCCATTTATGCAATTTTGTTTCAGATCTGCTTAAAGTCTTGCTGACACTCCCAGAGCAGAGAACAGCACTGCTAGCATGCGTATGTGTTTTGGTTAATTGAATTATGTGAAAATACATACTAATGAAGTTTTAGGAGAGGTGTTTGTTGAGTAAACTCTGCCTCTAATTTCTTCTAAATTAGGAGCATCTTTTTGCAGCAGATTAATGTTTTAGGAAAGGCTGCCTTGATATAGAAAAATAGCACATTGTCTAATACTGTGATTCCTTTTTGCATGTTAAAAAGCTCTCTGCACACCTGATGTGCACATTGCACGGGAGAAATCTAAAAGGCACTTTTAGTTTAAAAAATGCACGACTCTGGAAAGACCAATGATGAGTCATTATCCAATAACATTAATGAACAAATTATTAATCTTCTCAAAACATTTTGGTGTTTTCCCTCTAATACTTTTAAGAACGATTGCGTTTGGGTTGGTTTGGTTTTAATGATTATTTAATGGTCCTATTTGGATTCTTTTTCCGCATGTCTACTTGGAAATAGCACCTCGTAACATTTGTTGCTATAATTCTGCGATCCCCTGTTGCCCGCATTTGCGAAATACGCTACGGAAAGGCTGTGGTTGTTTTTCACAGGAACCCAGGGAGCTATCAAAGTCAGAGAACGTGCCTGTATTTGCAGTAGAGACGGGCAGGCAGTCCAGTCCCCGCGCACCTCTCGGGCTGCAAGCAATCAGCTAATTGCCTGATAGGAGTGTAGCGGGTGCCTGCGCTCCGAGGTCGCCCATCGGGTCACAGACACCAGAGAGCGGCGTGTTTGCTCTCAACATCCTCGTGCCCGATGTGGTCTGTTGCAGGAGAAGGGCAGAGCTGGACCAGCAGGCAGGAGGCGCGGTACATCCCGAAAGAAAACTGCCTGTTTGCCTGTGACTTGCGGCTCGGGGGCCAAAAGGAAGGCAGCTTCGGGAGGAGAGGAAACCGTGAGAAAACTTGGGCTGGCCGCACTGTGCTCTAATGTGCATGTTTCGAACACACAGAAATACGTTAGAAATACCTGTAATCTGAGACTAAGCTGGAATTGGTCCATGCAGCCACAACACTGGATGCTTGAAAGAGAGCTTGCAGGACAATAGCCGTAGAAGTGACTGGTGGGGGGAAAATTATATATATATATGGTATACAATTATACATATAATATAAAAATTTATATGTGTATTTTGAGTGACCAAAAAAGAGAATTATTCTTTGTTATCAAAAGACTAACATGTTGACCGACAGAAATGGTGTGATTCATGTAGGACCATAGAATCCTGCACAGAAAATTTGCTTTTCAGTTTGGGGTTAGTGCTACCAACCTCAGAAACTGTCACCAGATCTCTTTCACTTTTCACCTCAGAGAGGGGGAAGTATCCTCAACGATCCTCTCCCCGCATCTCCACCATCCCTGAGGACCGCCCCCCCCAGGTTCCCATCCCCAGCTGACATTGCCACTGCTGCAATTTTCAATGGTTACACATCTATGCCATATTGTTTGTACTTCAGTAGATCCTTATAGCAATTCTCCTGCCTCCCTGCTTGTGGTGTCCCCATAAATCCCCATCTTTTTTTTAGGACGGTCCCATTTTCATATATTTTATAAGGGTAGTAAACCAGGAATCAAGAGTTCAAAGTCCCTGCCACTTACTAGTCATGGATTCTTGTTCATGTCCGTAATCCTCAGTTAGCATTGGTTTCCAAATCTGTAAAATGGGGGAGGGGGGGGACACTGTCCCACCTACCTCACAAGGTCATTGAGATGATCAAAGCCTTGTAGGAAAAGTTTGAAAATTTAAAATGAGCTGATAATATTATCACAGAGCAAAATGACCTTCACACCATGTTGTCAAACTATTGTGACCCTTTAATAGAGGTGGAGCAGGTGCGCAGCCAGTTAGCGCGAGACCATTAGTGCAAGACTGTTAGCCCGAGACTGTTAGCGAGAGACCCTTGGCGCCTGATTGTTAGCGGTACCGCCCTGCCAACAGTCAGCATCGCGGGGGTCCTGGCATTGACAGTCACCCTAGGTCGCAGTCCGTGGGACCTGGCCCTCTTTGGGTGGCCTGAGGAGCCTCAGGGCTGGCTGGGTCCTGGGCGCCTGGCTCCCTCAGGGATGATGCCTGGGCAGGGTCTGGGCACCTGGCCCCCTGAGCACCTCCAACTGAGATCTGCCTCTTCAGCCAGGTCTGCGCACTGGCAAGAGGACCCAGAATGGGTGCTAGAAGAACGTTCTGAGGCAGGGTAACCGGCCTGTGCAGGGAACCCCTCCTCTTAGCCAGGGCCTGGACCTCAGAGGGAGAAAGTCAAGCCTTGGGACATGGAACAACTAAAATGAGGGGTAATGATGTCTCTTTGCTTATTCTCAAGGCTATGACCTTTAAGAGCATTACACCTTTAGATAAAAAGTTGTAGAACACTCAAAACCAACAAAAAACAAACAACAATTGAAAAATGAGCAGAAGACCTAAATAGACATCTCTCCAAAGAAGACATACAGATGGCCAAGAGGCACATGAAAAGATGCTCAACATCGCTAATTATTAGAGAAATGCAAATCAAAACTACAATGAGGTATCACCTCACACCAGTTAGAATGGGCATCATCAAAAAGTCTACAGATAACAAATGCTGGAGAGAATGTGGAGAAAAGGGAACGCTCCTTCACTGTTGGTGGGAATGTAAGTTGAAGCAGCCACTATAAAAAATAGTATGGAGGTTCCTCAGGAAACTAAAAATAGAATTACCATATGATCCAGCAATCCCACTCCTGGGCGTATATCCAGACAAAACTATAGTTCAAAAAGATACCCCTGGACTTCCCTGGTGGCGCAGTGGTTGAGAGTCCGCCTGCCAATGCAGGGGACACGGGTTCGTGCCCCGGTCCGGGAAGATCCCACATGCCGCGGAGCGGCTGGGCCCGTGAGCCATGGCCGCTGGGCCTGCGCGTCCGGAGCCTGTGCTCCGCAACGGGAGAGGCCACAACAGTGAGAGGCCCGCCTACCGCAAAAAAAAAAAAAAAAAAAAAATACCCCTATGTTCATAGCAGCACTATTCACAGTAGCCAAGACATGGAAACAACCTAAATGTCCATCAAGAGATGAATGGGTAAAGAAGATGTGGTACATATATACAAAGGAATAGCACTCAGCCATAAAAAAGAATGAAATAATGCCATTTGCAGCAACATGGATGGAACTAGAGAATATCATACTAAGTGAAGCAAGTCAGACAGAGAAAGACAAATACCATATGATATCACTTATATGTAGAATCTAAAATATGACACAAATGAACCTATCTATGAAACAGATACAGAATCACAGACAGAACAGATTGGTGGTTGCCAAGGGGGAGGGGTTGGGGAAAGATGGAGTGGAAGGCTGGGATTAGCAGATATAAGCTTTTATATATAGAATGAGTGAACAGCAAGGTCCTACTGTATAGCACAGAGAACTATATTTAATATCGTGTGAGAATGAGTGAACAGCAAGATCCTACTGTATAGCACAGAGAACTATATTTAATATCGTGTGAGAATGAGTGAACAGCAAGATCCTACTGTATAGCACAGAGAACTATATTTAATATCGTGTGAGAATGAGTGAACAGCAAGATCCTACTGTATAGCACAGAGAACTATATTTAATATCGTGTGAGAAACCATAACAGAAAAGAATATTAAAAAAAATGTATATGTATGTATAACTGAATCACTTTGCTGTACAGCAGAAATTAAATACAACATTGTAAATTAACTATACTTCAATAAAAAGAATTTTTTAATTAAAAAAAGTTGCATAACAGAGAATAACATTTGTTTTGGATGGAGGTTTCCAGGAAATGCATGACCTGACCGGGACCTGACCTACGGGGACAGCTGCAAGAACAAAGGATCTGATACCAAGAGGTCTGCAACAACTAACCACACCCCTCCCTCACCTTTCTTATAAAATGGATTTGCTGAAAGCCTTCTAAGAGTTTGGGGTTTTTAAGGCATGAGCCACCATCTCCTTGCATGTCCCTGTAATAAACCTTTCTCTGCTCCAAGCTCTGACGTTTCTGTATTCCTTGGCCTCGCTGTGCGTTAGGCACACAGATTTACGTTCCGGTAACAACCCCAGTCTCCTGGAAGACAAGTTGACTGTCAGCCAGAGCAGATCCTGGGAAACAGACTCTGAGATGGTGATTAGCTTTCAGGGCTCAACACCTGCAAAACAAAAGAAAAGGAAGCAGAAATGAGCTGGGATATTCTCAACGCAGTCCCCAGCCAGTCGTACATGGTCCTCTGAAGCAGGGGTGACCTTTCAAAATAGCTCCAAGTTGTCAGAGGGGCCCATACCTTTATTTTCCTTTGAGTCATTGGATTCAGGCTATCTGGGAAAGGGTTTCTTCAGCAGAGACAATTGCCTGGAAGCAGCTGACAGCCTGGGGTCTTCCAGGCGGGGAATCAGTCCTCTCTTCCTGGACAGGGATCAGGGTGGTGGCCGTCACATCCACCACACTGACCTTTTGCTTTTGATGTGTGCTTCTGGAACATGCTCAGAACAGTGTCCTGCTGGCAGAATGTGTTGACTTTTTGTGTGGCTTTTAGAAATTACCTAGGAGTCAGAACACCCAAGCTCTAGGCGTGATTCTGCACTTGTCAGAACTATCTGCCGTATTTACAGACTGGACAGCTGGTCCCTGCTAAAAAAGTTCTCACTCTCTCCCTCTCCCTCTTCAATCTTCCTGCAGTGCTGTTTCGGGAATCCCTCCTGGATCTGCCTCCACCCTATCCTAACTTCCGCCAAGCTCAGACTTTACACCCACGGCCTGGAACCACATACCACTTCTGTCCACTCACCCACCCTGTCCAGGCTCCCGGACTCCAGCCTCAGTCAGAGCCCCAGACCCCCCAGGAAGCCTTTAAGGGAAGTCAGACATTGCTAATCTGCTGTGTTGCCCGAAGCCATCACTCAACATCTGTCTTCAACTGTAAAACAAGAAGGTCTGTTCTTTCTGAATTTACCTCAAAATTACTGGTTTTTATAATCAAACCAGGTAGTAGGAATATATGTTGCGTGTGTAGGTATGTGCGTATATGTGTGTGTTTAGAGTTTTTCATAGTAAGTGAATTTCTATGACCTGTCACACATGCTACTTCTTTTTTTTTTTTGGCGGTACATGGGCCTCTCACTGTTGTGGCCTCTCCCGTTGCCGAGCACAGGCTCCGGACGCGCAGGCTCAGCGGCCATGGCTCACGGGCCCAGCCGCTCCACGGCACGTGGGATCTTCCCAGACCGGGGCACGAACCCGCGTCCCCTGCATCGGCAGGCGGACTCTCAACCAGTGCGCCACCAGGGAAGCCCCACACATGCTACTTCTACCTCCACCCCCAGCAATCTGATAACAACTCTCTCAGCTTGTCTACAGCCTGTGTGATTATTAAAGTGATTAGTGATATGTATCCATTTATGTGAATCGCAGATTAAAGAGGACTCCTATGAACCCAAGGTCTCAATTTTTCTAACACCAAGATACAGTTCAAACTCTATAATCTGGCCTACTTCCTACTTGTTACTAATTGCTTGAAATTTTTGAAATTATTTCTTATTTTAAGGAGTATTTGTAAATTCCCTTGTGTATCTTGAAACATATTATAGGCAACAAATAAGTATCTGCCTTTCAGTATCCTCTCCTCTTGCCTTTAGTGCTCCACCAGAGCATTATTATCTTACAACCTGAAAAGAAGACATTTTTAGCCAGCAAACAAGAGGCAGGAAGCTTAATTTTCAACAGCTGGGCCGGCCTATTTCACTACAACCCAGGGAACTTCCCCTAGTCTTGCGCCCTGGGTAGACACTGAACACAGCCCGCCACCTCTAAATGCCTCAGAGGCCAGAGCAGCGGGAGAGGTAGCCGACAGCCTGGCAGGAGATGAAGTGGCTGTGGGACCGGCACTCCCTTCTCCCCCAGCCTTAATGCTTCCCTCCTCCAGAAAGCCCTTCCTGATCAATCAAGTTCCTTTCTTTACCTTAAATTCCTCCAGCTTTTTCATGGGAAGTAACCACAAAATGCCCACACTACAGTGTTAAGTGAAAAAAATAAAAGAAAATCAGGCAACAAAACGGCATGTACAGATTTATTTTCATGAGATCATTCACAAAATAATCCGAAAGGAGAAGGCATTTGATACCTTTGATATAATTTCGTCTTTATAAATTGAAATCCTAATGCTGCATACATACATACCTATACAATACTTGTATTCACGTGGAAAAGGGCTGGAAGGATAACCAGTAAAATTTAATTTATTAGTGTTAGAATAATGGGTATTCTCTAAGGTTTCTGTATTGAACATGGATTATTTTTGATACTGGGAAAAAAACATTACTTATAAAAATAAATGTAATCAAAAAGCTATCATATCCATGTATATGCGTCTTTTTAAAAAGATCTGAATTTTGCTGCACAACGAGAATGTGCTTAACACTGCCGCACACTGTTTTTTAAAAAAAGAATAAATAGAGAATGAGTGACGTACTCTTCTATGAATGAAGTCTACAAGCTTAAAAAAAAAAAAAGACGAGAAATAATTGCAGTAAAACGTTAAGTGACTGCTTTTCTTTTTCCTGAGTGGTGGATCCCAGTTAATAATTATTTTTATCTTTATTATTTTATGTATTCTTAAATTTGTATAGCATCATTAATGTTACTCTTAAAATAATTAATTCCATGATTTCAAAACTACTAAATGAAAATAGTGACTGTGTATATCCATTTGTCCATTACGGCACGTTGTTTGGTATTTATTTTCACATTGTTTCATGTGCAAATTTTATCTCCTCAAGGGGACTGCAGATTCCTAGTGGGTCCTCTTGTTTTGCTGTCTTCAGAAAAATTAAAATTAAAAACATTAAAATTTGCCTGCCCATCCATGATACTTTTCATCCACTCAAATAAAGGAGAGAGAGGCCTGCTTGGACCAAATCTTGACTACTTGTATTGCATTTTTTCCACAAGTGTAAATATCTGATCATAAGACTATATGAAACATATTAAGTTGGTCAAAAACAAGACAGACCTGTGAGTCACTCTTACTGTTGTCATTGTGCTCATTTTGGGTCTGAAAGCTCACCTATGTTAAGTGTGACCAGGGTTCCCATCCTCCATCTCTAGGCACAGACTACACACTGAGCGGGCATCCTTGCTGTGGGAAGAACAAAGCAATTTATTGATACTGGCAAGTTGACCAATTTCATCATTAATCGATCATTCGCTTTTTCCGGTGTGGTCCTGAGGTGTTCCTCTAGGGAGCAGAGGGAGAAAGCAGGATTTACTCGGTTGGGCATGGCAGCAAGAGACTGTGAAAGAAATTTTCAAGGTATTTCATCAACAAAGGAAGGTCACTTGCCTTTGCAACAGCATGCGTTTCAAACCAAAGGAAAATCAGGCCTAGGATTTCCATCAATTTTAACTTTTCAGTGAGAGTTTTTGTTATTAACATTCTTACGAGGCTGCAAATGCTTCCCCCAGAGGGATGCAGCATAATTTTCCTATTAGAGGAAAAGGGACTGGGGACACTGAGTGTCCTGTCCCTTCAGCTGCTTTGCCCTCTCTGTGACTCTGTCCTCAGTTGTCACTTCATCTGGAGGCAGCAGGTTGGAGGAGAAGGCAGCCTGGCATCCCAGGTCTAGAACACCAAGGACCTTTCTGAGATGCAGACGATAGATCTTGGCTCCTTTTTATTGTTGCAAGTCCCAGACTCTGGAGAGTATTGTTAAGGGGCCAGAACAGACAAGAAGTCAAGGCCTGGGGAGTAAGAGGACTTTGAATCTTAGTCGCCATCAAATTTACAAATAACTCCAGTGAACCTTTTAAGGAAAACTGGAGAGAAGAAATGAGATTTTGATCCACTTTGGACACATCATGGCTCTCAGGAGAAAAGGCTCTTCTGAACAGTCATGTTCCCTAATCAGGGTTTATCAGTCATCATTCCATGCAAAGGCCCCGTGGGGGGGGGGGGGGCGCCACCTGGCCTGTGGCCCTGATCACCAAACGCTGTATCCAAGAAGCAGGTGGCTAGTCTCCTCATGTATGTGGCCAGATCACTACCTTACTTTGCATCTCATATTCTAGTAAATCACAATAGCACGTTAACTATAATTGTGTTTTCTAGCCCCTCATACACAGGGCTTAAGACAGAGGAAAAAATGTATTTTCTCCTTCCAACTCCTTTTCCTAAAAACCACAAAACTACAACAACAAAAACCACAGTATCACTCCCTGTTTCACTTTTAATTGCTTATGTCACCAACTTTAACTGATTGTCAATATCTTAAGGGTAGGAACCAAGTCTTTCATGTAATTTGTCTCCACCATAGTGCCTAATCTTACCATGTGCTCTGGGCACAATGCATGCTTATGAAATTAATGGAAGCTGGCACGTGCATAGCATGTTTTCATCTTCACAGCACATCTGGGCACATCTCATTGTGTCCTGCTGAGCAGAGAGCAGGAAATTGAAGCCCCAGCGGGTTGACTTGTCCCATATTGTAGAGGAAGCGTGATGGGGTTGGAACCAGAACTCAGGTTCTACTTTTGCTCATATTCTTATTGTCCCCTGAGGTTATGAGTTCCCCGCTTTGAAACTACAAAAGTGGTAAGAAGGTAGTGCTGAGAAGCTGATTGAGCTAAGAAGTGATTTCAAGACTTGGGGCAGCAATTGGTTCTGAAAGTGTCCAAGTCATCTTGTCAGAGTCAAAATAGGGAAAGAAAGATGTGTCCACATATCTGAAATGATCCAAATCATTGATTTGGGAGAGTCCAGACTTTCTGAATACAATATACATAGCTCATCTTGGTATGTCAAATGGAAAGTTGGACTACTCAGACATCTTGGTAGACTTTTAGACTTTTTGAGGACAGTGAAACAAACACGTCAAACAAGATGACCTTCATTTACACATTACACCTGACTCAGAGTAATTCTTGCATGAATTTCCAAAGTTAATTTCATGGAAAATTGACAAGTTGCTTCTTTACTCATCTTGCTAGGAAGATCAGAACTATAGAATGAACACTCTTACCATAAGGTAATACTAAAAGATTTAATTAAACATTTAATTAAAGTGCTATTCTCTAATTTCCTGATACAATGAAGTTCTACAAGGGAAGTGACAAAGATTCTCTTCCTGACCAAACTCTGGTCAGTTTCTCCTCTGAGCCCTCTTCTCCATTAGTCCTCAACCTCAGCCTAGAAAGACTTAAAGAAACAATAACATAGTTTCTAACAGCTTAAGGCCACACCCCTAAGATGACCCCAGTCCCTTAAAGTGCCTGCCTGGGAAAATTCAAGGCTGCCAAAAGAATTCACTATTTCTTCCAGCCGACACCTATCTCTATGGGAGAGTAGGAGTGTAACTGCAATAAACACCAGTTAGCAAACCCAGATGGCTTTCCCATGGACCAACCTGTCTTCCTTCTCTTTGCAAGTTTTCACTTCCCTGACTCTACAGAGCTGCCACTCACTCCTCACCCTACTCCCCCATTCTCCCTTTGAAATATACAGTCACCTCTGTGCAGATGGAACCAGAGTTCAGTTCATGCTGGACTCTTTTCCCCATTGCAATAGTTATTTCTGATTAAATTCTGTCCTTCCCACTTTAACTAGTATCCAGCTTTGTTTATCTTTGATGAAAGGGACACTTCTGCCTTGCTACCTCTCTATTTCCCATGTTGGTGCAATGTTTGTTCACAGAATGGTCTCAATGGCTACTTGTTAAAAGAATGAATGAATACATATAGTGAGTATTCACTGTGGAGCAGTCACTGAGAGCTCAGCCTACAAAACACATTCACCTCATCTACAACCCCTGATGTACTCCTTTCCCATGTTAGCCCATGGGTCCCCTGCTTCAGAACTCCACTTCTCGGCTTCCCCAGAATGTCATTCCTGGGCTGATTTCTGCCATGACCTGACCCAGTGGACATCTCTCGACTGACCTTGCAGTTCTTTCCCTCCTCAGAACACATACTTGTCTACGATGACCATCCTATTCCAAGCCTGGCCTCTGAGTGAATTTGCAGGGAGAATGGATTTTACTGGCACAATGACTCAGTCAAGGTTGTGGGTTCCAAATTTGAAGCTGAGCTTGAGCTTCTCTCAGTTCATGTTGCAATGAGCACTGGCAAAAATGTGACCTCCTAGTTCAAGAATAAAGTCTCCAGGGGTTTCTGAGCTATCAAGTTGCTCTTACAAAAGAAGATGCTGATGAGTCAAGTGTAAAAGAATCAGAGTCTGAAGGATTTAATTTCTCTTGAAATATTTGATGGTTTCATGGCGAAGGAGGCATTTATTTAGCTTTATGTATGTGGAATCTCATCATCTCAAAATGTTTGAAAAAGAGACAAAGATATTTTTCCAATATCACACTCTTGCTGGCCCTCTCTTCCTTTTCCTCTTTGAATAGAAAGTCTGAAAAGGTGCACTGAATATTCCCAGGCTAATTTCTGCACCATCTAGAAACCCACATTATCCTAAATAAGACAAATTCAGGACATAGCAATGAAGCAGAACTTAAGTTCAAATATCATTACTAAAAAAAGAAAGCAATCAAGGCAAAGAAAAAATTAAAGTTGCCTAAATTCATGAGCCCTGTTGGAATTAGCACTCCTAAAACATGGACCTGGTTAGAACTTGGAGAATATACAGCTTCTTTTTAATGCTATTTGTTGAAAAAGAGTTTGCCTATAGCTATAAATATTTCTTATTACCATCTCAGAAAGTTCCAGAGGCCCTGGCCTTTCCAACCAAATATGGGATGCTTCTGGGTTCAGACTGTCATCTACCTTTACACTTTTACTGCCTGGAATGTTTCAGGGAAATGTTCTGAAACACCATGAGCTCTCTGGCCTCCAATAGCACCCTAATTCCAACAGTTAAGAAATACATAATTATTAAAAGTTTACTCTCTGCTTAAGATTGAGCTACGAAATACAGAAGAGAGAGAAACAGTCTCTACTCACAAGAAGTTTATAATCTGGGATCAGAGACAAGACTCACACAGATGGAAGAATTTGTAAGCGAGACCATAATAATAATAATAATATCAACAACTAATATTTGGCATGTATTCCCTAGTGAAAGGGATTGTTCTAAGTGCTTTACATGTATTATATCATTTTATTCTGACAACTGTCTTACAAGAGAGATGCTTGCATCATCCCAGTTATATAAGAGAATACCTAGGATAGGATAGGTTGAAAACCTTGACCAAGGTCACACAGCTGGATGGTGATAAACCTAAGATTCAAAGCCCAGGCAGGCAGGTCCAGAACCTGAATGCCAAACCTCTAACCACCACTGCCTTCAAATACATGCACACGTGTAAAGGTTAACACACATTTGTGTACATATGGAAATATCTATGTGATCATTACAAACTGAGAGCAGAGCTTATCAATTCAGTCCAAATAGACTCAGTACTTCAAGATCTTCCATGCATTTTAATCTATATTTGATTCGAAAATATGTATTAGGTACTTGTTACAGGCAAGTGAAAAAGAGCTAAGGCATAATCTCTGCCCACAAGGAGTATAAGACAAGGCTGAAAATGCTCTCACAGTGGAAGGAAGGAGAGTATCACACAGTGCTGGGGACACAGAAAAGCCAGGATAATTGAGCTGGGTTAGAATTTCACAGGGATGGGAATTTGGGAGAGTGGGATGGCATTATTTATGTATGTTTATCTATAATCTGAGGGAAACCATTTCCATAGCACAGTTTTGTTCTATTACTTTCCTTCATGTTATTTTTCTGTACACCCTCTCAATTGTTTACTACACCTGCGGGCATCATTCACCAAGATTGAAAAAGCAGTTGACCAGGACAGAAGAGGAAGACAGACTTTCATCCAGAACCTACGATGGACCAGTTTCAAGAACACAAAGAGGGTCTGATATGGACAAGTTCAGGGCAGCAGCTTCCACAAAAGAAGCATCCGTTGCATAATAACTTACCAGCACTCTCAGTTTCTCCATTCAATTCCTCCATTCCTGCCTCACAGTCTCCTCTGCCCCTGCACATTCTGCCAGTTAGAAGGTCCCCTTTAACTGAGCAGTTTCTGAAATCTCACTCCTTGCAAATCATCTTTCCTAATATGAGAATATTGGCAAATTCCCCTTTGCCTCTCCCCCTCTAACCATGAAACTTTCAAACAACCTACTATCAGGACATCCAGTTTTTAAAACTATTCCCCCCACCATCCAAATGTAGTTCTAATATACTATCAGAACAACAGAGGCCTTCAAAAGGGAAAAAAGCAAAAAATAACAGTAGTAATAGATTTTAATAAAAGTCAAATCTAAACAAGCCTGGGGAACCCATCCGAGACCTGGAAAGCCAGTGTTCCCATTACTCTCAAGCCCAATTCCCTAAAATAAACCACTGTATTTATGTTTTAGCTCTTAGGTCATCCCTCTGCCCCAACCTTGTTTTTAAAAACACATATTCCTCCTGAAACACATCTTCAGTACGCCTACTGTTCACTCATTATTTCTTCCACTAGCCATGATTTCTCCACCTTTCTAACCACCTCGACTCTCTGTACTAAATTTTACTGCCACACTATGTGTCTCTACTCTGTGTTACTGGATCCTACATGTTGAAAGCCCCTTGCTTCTTTGATGGGGCCCAGGTCAACTTGTGTAATAAAAGGGGAAGGCTGATAGAAGCATCATAAAAGCAGAAGATGTTATTGAAAATGTTTTTTCACTAAGTAGATACAACCCCAAAACACACACAGGGAAGATAAATAAGTGTGTGGCTCTGGAAAAGGAAATGAAACAAATATGGAGATTTGGCGACATCAAAGGAAAGCTTGCTATCATGTCCAGAATGGAAGGGCTGGGCAGAAACGACTTAAACATCAGTAGAAAGGCAGAATTCACTATGCATTTCTCTCAGATCAGAATCTTATACTTCTGGACATCTGATGCATAACTAGGACATTTGCATTTCAACAACGGGTGATGAAATGTACCTGGCTTACCCCATACCGGTTTAACACGTGAAGACCACATTGGAGTCAACATTAATTACACTGTGTCACGTACTCTGCTAGACCTGGATTACTAGGAAAAGTAAATGTACAATAACTAGTGGAGGCAAAACAATGTTTTGAATATATTCTGATTTTCTGATGTCTCCAACAAGAGATCACTTGATAAAATGGAATGTGATCTCTCGGCAAGTAAATTATCCAGCAGCAAGTTCTGAAGAAGGGATTTTATCCATCCTCATTCTAAGAAGGAAAAATGGATTCAGTAAGTATGGACATTCATGTGCCCTAAACAATGAAAAGTAGAAAGTAAGAAAATTAATGGCCACAAGTAAGGAAATAACAAACAAGTTTTATCTGAATCATGCTGATAACTGTCATCAAAAGAGAATGAAGCAACCTAGAGATGAAAGTAAGATAATGATGTTCCTCAGACATATGTAAAGAAAGCAAAGGTTATGTAAACCCCACTCAGGGGAGCAGCAAGGATACTTTATTTACACTTAGGAGTTTAGCTTTCTATCTTTGTTCAGTGACATTATATTCTACTAGTACAAAAAGTGCTGAAATTAATTATAAAAATTCATTGTTACAAATAAATCAGGAGAAATTGGATAAAAAAAAGTTTACTTGGTAAAGAATTAGATTTTTGTAAAACAAATACAAATGAATGTGTTAAATTCTGGTTCCCTAAATTATGCTGAAAGAAAGCTTAAGACCTAAGTGGTCATAACCATTAAATGGATGATGAAAACCACCTGAAAAAGAAGGCAACCTCAGCCAGCAACCTATTCATTTCCTTAGGGTTAACCTTTCACTCTTCTACTATTTTGTTAACAGAACTCATCATTGACTTATTCAATTAAAACACTGTCTTATCTGGTCACTTTGGGAGGCAACAGCAGTTCATGAAATAGCCTAGGTTTTGAAAAAGCAGATGGATTCTAATGAGGGAGCTGCCATTTTCTTACCCAATGACCTTGAGAAATTTCTATAAACTCACCGTTTCCCCACATGCAGACTAAAGGCAATGAGACCTTGAGAGTGTGTTTGGAGGTTCTAGCAGGGGAGCACAGGGGCTTGTATACCCTTGACTGAAGAATGGTCCTCTTCTATCAGGGAAGGGCATCCTCGTCGACAAGGCACATACGTGGGGAGCAGCGAGGGAGGAAAGGGGCACCCGCCTAGCCAGCCGGATCAGATGAATCAACCCCGGTGATCAATGTGGGGACAGATGTCACTTAAGGGTACAAACTTACAATTACTAGCATAGTGATTATAGTCAACAATACGGTGTTATAAACCTCAAAGTTGGCAAGAGACTAGATCTTAATTGTTCTCACCATGAAAAAGAAATTACAATTGTGTGTCATATCAGAGGTATTAGCTAATGCTATGGTGGCAATCACATTGAAATATATAAATGTATCACATCAACACTTTGCACACCTTACACTTACAAAAGGTTATATGTCAATTATATCTCCATAAAATTAAAAAATAAGACCACCTTGCAGGATTCATCTCTGGCTGAAATTAGATAAATACTTACAACATAGCACTTAGCACAAGGTAGGTAGTAAATATTACTTAATTTTTTCTTTCAATATCTTGCATTCCCATCATGATAAAGTCAAAATTCCATTCTAGGGCATTCAAGATTCTTCCAAATGCAGTACTGGCCAACCAGGACTGGAAAATGCTTTGCAATATTACCTGATGTTTCCCCTGCATTTTTTAATATGTTGGACCTTTTTCAATACTATGCTTGATCCTGACTACAGCTAGAATCTGCTGGGGAGCCAGTTAAATAATACCAATGTCTGTGCTCTACCCCAGGCCGATTAAATCAGAAGCTCAGGAAGAAGATCTACTGCACTTGTATTCGTTTTTAAGCACTCAGAGTGATGGTAACGTGCAGCTGCGATTGAGAACACTGATCTAGAACTTTGCAGCTCCTTTACCTCAGGAAAAGAATTATAAGGTAGAAAACAGGGAAGAATGGAATCTGTTATTGGCTTTTGGGTTTCAAAAGCTTAGCCTTCAGAAGGGATGAAAAAAACACAGGACAACATTGCAGCACTATTTACAAGAGCCAGGTCATGGAAGCAACCTAAATGCCCATCGACAGACGAATGGATAAAGAAGATGTGGTACATATATACAATGGAATATTACTCAGCCATAAAAAGGAACGAAATTGGGTCGCTCGTAGAGATGTGGATGGACATAGAGACTGTCATACAGAGTGAAGTAAGTCAGAAAGAGAAAAACAAATATGGTATATTAACGCATGTATGTGGAATCTAGAAAAATGGTACAGCTGAACAGGTTTGCAAGGCACAGATGTAGACTTTCATTGGAAAAACTCATCACTCTTCCTCCACGCTCCCCTCAAAGGACTCCCCTAGCCCCTTAGAAAACTGTAAACTACGTTCACCCAAATGGCTGGGAAGGGGAGCCATTAAACATTATATATACATTATATATGAATGTATATGCATTTACACATGAATGTATACATGCATATATACATTCATATACAATATATATATGTATACATATACATAGGTTTGTATATATGGCCACCAAAACACTTAACACATCATGTAGTATCTGGATGTTTGCCTGTCTCCTCCACTAAATCGTGAGCCCTTTGGAGGCTGGGATCATGTCACTCTCAACTTTATATTCCAGCATCTTGCACGTAAGAAGTGCTCAACAGTTTGCTAAAAGAATGAACAAAATCATTAATTAATATAATAAATAGTTATCACACACAAGCCACAGTGCTACTTTTTCAAAATAATAGAAATAGAAATAATAGAAATTTTTCCAGAGTGTTACCTTTGGCAAAGATTGAAATGGAGCAGGACCCTATGGTCCTTGCCCCCCATGTCCTCTGCCTGCCTTTTGTCTGTGGTAAAACTTTAGCCAAAGAATAAGTTTAATCAGAGAAGTGAGAAAGTGCAGAAACAAAGGAAAACAGTCAAAGGAGACCGAATAATAATAGTTTAGTCATTAAGCATAGTCAATGACCTTTAGTTCCTCCTTAAGTGTTATAGATAATATTCTCAGCCATATCTTGTGAGCTGTCTTATCGAGACTGAGACCTCCACCGGGTGGAAGAAGTGAACTACATGATGCCCTGACTGTAACCATGACATAAGCTGCCACAATTCCGAGAATTGGCCTCAAAGGAATGGAAACAAAGCGAACCTGGAACTGAAGATTAACTGTACCTAAAACAGTCAAGATGACGCTGGTCACACCACTGATGACCAATTTCAAGAATACTGTCAGAGCTGACTGTATTGTTTCTGCGTGTAGCCCCCTCCCTCTGTCTATAAAAGCTCTTGCCCCCTGATTGTCGGTGGGAGGGTGGAGCCGGCCTTTGGACAGGTGTCTGCCCTCCCCCGCCCCCCCACCCCCGTCCCCGGTCCCTGGCATCGAAAATAAAGCAAACTTTCCTTTCC
Source organism: Delphinus delphis (assembly GCF_949987515.2). Classification (NCBI taxonomy): domain Eukaryota; kingdom Metazoa; phylum Chordata; class Mammalia; order Artiodactyla; family Delphinidae; genus Delphinus; species Delphinus delphis. The sequence goes on along the minus strand of NC_082683.1, from coordinate 142,865,967 downwards.
ACCAACCTGGCCTCGTTATTGAATTTTGAGCGGTGAGCCTGCGTCTACTTTAACCAGAATAGATGAACTAGCTAGGTAATCAAACCCCAAGAAAATCACTTCCATTTTAGACTAAATGGAAGTTATTTCCGTACTTGTATGGAATACCCCTGCCTCTCATCCATTGGTAGAATACCAGTTGAGTAACTGACTATAACATGGGCTTCAAGAGCGGTAAATGCCTAATTTGCCCCCAGTAACAAACAAAAAAATTTGCTCCATGAAATAGCCATACAGTGGCTGCGTACCCTCGAAATTCAATTGAATTGTTAAAACATGTGTAGTGTCTTTTTTATGTTTTGATTTCAAGGAATTAGCCAAAGTGATAAATATGACCACCACGTATACAAAGGCAAACTACACCCTAAATGAAGTAAATAAAATGGAAACAGAGCATTAAACCAGCTTCTGAGGGAACATGTCTATTTATTCGAGATATTAAGAGTGGACAGGTGGTGTACGCACGAAGGCTGAAGGATTCGTTCTTTTGAACAGGCTACTATAAAACGACTACTTTGATCATCTAACTTTCAAGCTGAGGTATCTTTGAGCTATTCCACGTAACTGTGTGTTTGTTGTAATGGAGACATGATCATAAGCCCCAAGTCCCAACTGTCCATAGTAACTTCTTTCATCCCCAGCTGGCCCCAAACTGTACCCTGTCCTTCAGGATGAAGACCTCACCTCTCTGATTCACCCTGGTCAGCCCTCTGGCCTGGGAAGTGTCAGTTCTAATAAGCAGGAGGAAAGGACTGGGATTCTTCAGTGAGCATATGCGAGAATGGAGGGGCGCCTGTTAAATGCCATTCATGGCTCTAAATAGCCATTCAGATTAGTGGCCTTGGTTCCTAAAGGATGGGTCCCACACTGATGTGTGTGCAGACCCCATTCAAGGTCAGTGATCCATGCAACCTGAGTGGTAATGGGATCCGACCCTTAGTGTTGAAACCTGCACCGGTTAAGGCTCGGAACAATGGGTCATTCTGAAGTCGGCCAGTGCAACTTGCTCTTTTCCAGACCCGTGAAAAGAATCTCATTTCTCTCGGAACTTGGTGATCACCAAGTAAAATACTTTGGCGCTATTTGCCAAATAGCATACAAGCCGTGAAAACGATGCTGTTACGAATGTAACACCACAGACCTGCTAGCCTCACATTATGAGAATAGTGGACATTAATCGTGTCTTCCTTCCATTTCAGTGGACTGTGAATTAAACTCACACGAATGACTTGGAAGAGGAGCATGAATGTATATATGTGACCACGGCAGGGGGAGGAGGAGGGGCTAATTAAAAATATGTGAAGGGCTTCCCTGGTGGCGCAGTACTTGGGAGTCTGCCTGCCGATGCGGGAGACGCGGGTTCGTGCCCCAGTCCGGGAAGATCCCACGTGCCGCAGAGCGGCTGAGCCCGTGAGCCGTGGCCGCTGAGCCTGCGCGTCTGGAGCCTGTGCTCCGCAGCGGGAGAGGCCACAACAGTGAGAGGCCCGCGGACCGCAAAAAAAAAAAAAATGTGAAGAGCACATTGACTCATAATTTGAAGCACTGGGCCCCAGTCTCACTTCTCTCAGTAGGTGTCTGACCTTGGGTAAGTCACACCATTATGCTTCCCCATGGAATGGAGAGAGTTTGACCTGAGAGCGCTGTCAGAGCTCAGGATATGTACCTTCCCTCTGCTTTGCTTTCCGTTTTATCATCTATTAAAGCTTTGGATTAAACCATTTCTAAGGTTTCTTCTAATTCTAAAATTCTATGTATTTAGTTCCTTGCTTTGTTCTATGATTCAAAACAGTCTTAAAAAATCAATCCACACACTTCTTACCACTCAGCAGAATTCTACCCCTATAGTACACCATTGATTAAAATGTATATCAAGTAGTCACCTGAATCAGTATTTTCTAATTTTTCTAAAATGAGCATTGACTATTTGTGTCATTTTTAATTGGCTTAAGAAGCCAACAGCTTCAACCGCCATGCTCTGAAGTAAAAAAAAAAAAAGAAAAAGAAGAATCTTGCAATACTAATTTTGAGGCATGAAGATTCCACATCTTCGCTTCGTAGTTGGTATTAGTTTGTAGGCACACTTCAGCACAGACTGCCTGAACCTTCACAATCCTGTTTCCCTTTTCTTCCTGGTAGCAAGCTAGACTGCATTTCCTAGACTCCCTTGCACTTGGGCACAGTCATGTGACTTAGTTTTGGCCAGTAGAATGTGGGTGAGTGTGATATGTGCGTCTTCTAGTTCTGCCCCATAAAATCCTCCCATGTGTAATCCTCCACTCTATCTGTGTGTTTAATGAAGAGGATTCCAAGGACCTCAAGAGGCACAACCACAAGATGGAAGGTTCCCATGTCCCCTTTGAGCTTTGAGGAGAGCTACCCGGGAAAGCTGCATGACAAGGAACATCCCTGTTGGATTGTTGTTGAGCAAAAATAGAGTCCGTTAAACCTCTTAAATCGGGGAGTTATTACCAGCATTGAATAACCCTGATTCATGCTGTCGTGTTAAAGGGAAATTACTTTGACGCATTGGTAGCCTCCAAGTATATCACCAGACAAACTACCTTTGAGATCGTAGAACAGAAAGACTCACAGAGCAAGCGAACATGTTCCAATCATGTGGTTTATTGAATTAATTTAAAACACACAGGAAGAAGCAAGGAGAAAAGAGAGGGGGTAAGGATTGGGACCATACTAACTAAGTCTTGGGGTCCATGAAATTCCTATGTCCTGCCTCTATCTCTGCTTCAGCAAGTTGTGCTGTTGTGATGCGGTCATGAGGACCAGAGCTGGGGTTCAAGCAACACTCTCACTGAACCCTCTCTAGAGCCCACACACTGCCCAAAGGACCCTCATTGCTCCCTTCTCCTTTGGAACCCCCCACTTGATTTACCAAAGCCAATCATAGGAAACATCTAGGCCCAAGCCTTGCCACCCAAAAAATTTGAAGTTAAAAGGAGAAATATGAGGGCCCTAAGTCATCCAACCTCCCTCTAATTTCTCCTAGTCCTGAAGAAAGGGTCCAGAAGATGGGCCATGCAGTCCTTTTGCCAAAAGCTAGTGTCCCACCAAATATCAAGGAGGTGGCCCCTTCCTGTCATGAAATATTGGCTATTATTTTCTTCCCTGTTAGTTAGCTCTGTGAAATCCTCTGGAAAGCCTTCTGTCATCTCCAGCTTCTTTCCTCAAGACAAGTCAAAGTATAATAAATGGTGTTTTGCATATTGAGAGGACCACGGCAATTGCCCCCAAAATTCCTCTTTAAATTATTCTAAGTTAACCTAATTTACGTGCCTTTATTAAGATGGGAGTTTATAAGAAATTACTCACCCTGCTATTAGAGTTTGCTCAGGAATCTAAACTTATAGCATTGGTGTAGCCTTCTTTAAGAAAAACTCCATTTTTAAGAGATCTTATTTTTACAAATTTACGGGACCATGTGAATACACTGGTAGGACCCCCTCTCAGGACCTTGAAAGCCGCCTATAAAAATGAGAAGCTCCGGGGCTTCCCTGGTGGCGCAGTGGTTGAGAATCTGCCTGCCAATGCAGGGGACACGGGTCCGAGCCGTGTCTGGGAAGATCCCACATGCCGCGGAGCAACTAAGCCCGTGCACCACAACTACTGGGCCTGCGCGTCCGGAGCCTGTGCTCCACAACAAGAGAGGACGCGATAGTGAGAGGCCCGCGCACCGCGATGAAGAGTGGCTCCCGCTCACCGCAACTAGAGAAAGCCCTCGCACAGAAACGGAGACCCAACACAGCCAAAAATAAATTTAATTAATTAATTAATTTTAAAAAAATGAGAAGCTCGGAAGCTTAAGCTTAATTCATTCACAGTAAACCCACCTCTGACTGAGGGTCTTCTTGAGTGGCAGATTTATTCTACAAGTATTTGGAGTTCTGTCTCTTCCTGCAAAGGAAGCTTGAAGAGAAAGGGCCAGGAAGAGAGACAGTCTGGAAATTTAAAAACTGAACTTCCATAGTTCCAAGCAATTAAAATCACAGCTGAAAATGGATATTTCAATAACATTCAGTTCACAGCTATCCTTTATTCCTCAGAAATAACCAAATAACCAGATGATATTTAAAACGCCTTCAGCAAAACTGTTGGTGGGCGGGTGGAAGGTTGACATCTCCAACTCCTAGGAAACAGACTTTGCGTTCTGCTTTGTGACACTGTCTGAGGTATGACACACACACATTCATTATGCCTCAGAAATTAACCTGAAAAGAAAATGTGAGGGCTGCAAAGGTATTCGCTTTCTCAGCATAACCCCTTTTCAAGCTCGCCTGCTCCCGTCCCAGGGCTACTCACAGGAGGCGGGGCTATGGGAAGGAGACCAGGCACCAGGTGGACCAGGTCATTTTCTCGGTGCTTTGTCCCTGGCTTTTATTTTCTGGGAATCCCACAGAGTCAGCACAATCAGGATAAGCTGAGCTCATGTGCCAACAAAGAGCAGGCTTAGTCCCCTGGGTGCAGGGCTCTCCCATTTCCTTGACGTGCTCCTGACGGGAAAGGCAGGGGAAGGTGGGAGATGAACGTTAGAGAAAAAACTTTGGGTGCCTCTATCATTCGGCCCAGATCAATTCTTCACATCGAAAAGCAAACGTGATAGAAGAACAGACCAGGGACTCCAGAACAATCGGACGGGAAGTGTGACAAAGAGCTGGCTTTGTATTCCCAGTGGCAAACTTCTGTGTGTGTGGAAACATCTGGAGAGATGACTGAACTCAGTTTTGAACCAGATGTTAGACACTGTATCGATGTGGCCTCTACCACCATCCTTCGTTTCCGTATGCGATGGTTTACCTAGATCCTCCCAAGGGACCTGGTACCCGAGCCCTGCAGCAGCTCAGTCCTTGCTTGCTGTGTGGAGAGGGTGGGGCTGGGGAGACACACAACGGCAGCTCCATCAGAAGTGAGACTGGCACTGGAGCTGCACCGCACGACTGTCCCCTTTCTTCCAAAGGGCAGTCTAAAAACGACGGCGTCTCACTCTCCTGGCACAGCATCAGTCCTTCATGGAAGGGATCTACTGTCGGGACAACTCAGCAGCTTCAAAGGCCTGAGGGTTCCTGCGGCTGAGAGCAACCCTGTGCATGCGAACTCCAGGTCACCCCACAGTGGCGAGCACGCTTGTTCAGCTCCTCGCTGGCTGCCCGGCCCTGACGGAGGAAAACGAGTCCCTGCTTTTAAGCCAGAGGAACACAATTACCTCCTTATCCATTTTTAAACAGCCTCTTCCCTTGCAAATCTCTGCTAATAAGCACAGCTTATCTTTATTTACCAGGTAGCTCCTTTCTCTTCGGAGATACCACCAGGCCCGATGAAGGGAAGCAGACAGAAAAGCATTTCCTACAAAATGACAAGGAGACAGCACTTTTCCATCTAAAAATACACAGATGTCCTTCTCCTTGGTGGATGCTGACTTGCTATAGATAGTAGGAGACAGTGTTGGAAGAAGTCTTAAGAGAACTCTGTGTGGTCTGTAATTGATGGGCGTCCCCATTTAACTGTTCTGTGTCCTGCTCATCCTTCCACCAAATGAGCTAAACAGCAAAAAGCAAAAGAAACTTGAGGGCTTCCCTTCCCTGGTGGCGCAGTGATTGAGAGTCCGCCTGCCGATGCAGGGGACACGGGTTCGTGCCCCGGTCCGGGAAGATCCCACATGCCGCGGAGCGGCTGGGCCCGTGAGCCATGGCCGCTGGGCCTGCGCGTCCGGAGCCTGTGCTCCGCAATGGGAGAGGCCACAACAGTGAGAGGCCCGCGTACCGCAACAAAAAGAAAAAAAAAAAAAGAAACTTGAAAGCCAACTGGTCTAGCCCCTGCCTCTGAGCAGAGAGTTACACTTCACCCTTCAAAATCCTTAGATTAAAGGCTCTTATCAAGGATGCATGGTTTTGTTTTGTTTCCTTTTCTTTCTCATAAACCGGGAGTGACAGCCCTTATCCTGAGTCCAGATACTAGAAATTCCTTTTACTGAAGCGTGCACTTCATGACTTTTATGCCACTTTAATGCTAAAAATGCTACTTCCCTAATTAGGTGATTCCTATGCAGTATAATAACAGCTCTGTCGTATTTTATTTTACGGATCTTTAGAATACCCTGGAATATACAAACCACAGCCACAGGCATGAAACATATATTAAAGGATACAGCAAGGTGGGACCCCTAATCTCTAAATCTGTCCATTTGCATTATTATAAAGACTGAACAAGATAAGTTTCAGTCCTATAAAACCCATAGACCTAGTAAAGACTCAAACCTCTGTCTCAATTTCACGGGGAGCTAGAGGGAAGCACATTCCCAAAGTGGGTGTCGTTAAGGGAAAGTAAATACCCTCCTCTAGGTCAAAGTATTGCTCATTTCCCAGGCAAAAAAAATTTTTTTTCCTATTCTAGGAAAATAGGCTATATTCTGCCTAGCTCACCTACAAAAGGCTTCAAAGATCAGAAATGGTCCCAGGATGACCTGAACTGTGAGGTGCTCGGGGGTAAGGAAATGTATCTTATTCGTTTTTTTTAAATCCCTGACATTGCATAGAGACGGGTGGTGGTGATATGATGATGATGATGACAGCAACTAGGCTTTGTTCAGCACTTACAGTGTGCCAGGGACGTTGCTACATCCTTTATGTGCATTAATTCATTTATTCCTCACAGCAACCTGTGAGGCAGATACTATTAACAACCTTATTCTATAAACCCAGAGTGTCTGTTAAGTAACTTCCCAAAATCACACCTCTAGTAAGTGACAGAGATGGGATTGAAACCCAGATCTTTCTCCAGAACCTGTGAACTGAACTACTCTGATAATATAGCCTGGTGCATGTTAGATGCTTAATAAATGTATGTTGAAGAAAACTGAGCAGATGTAATGGAATTTGGTGGAATGCTTCTCTCCCTACTTCAAACTCCTGTCTGACTTGCAAAGGCCTTGTTTGTTACAGGCTACATTACTGTGATTATTATTATAGTCTTAGCACTCCAAACTAGACTACAATTTCCCTGAGGGCAAGGCAATATATTCTTCATAATGATAATAGGTACTGTACCAAGCTCCATCCTTTATATATATTTTTTAATCCTTATAATAATTCTGAAAGTAATATATTATTATCCCCATTTTTCAGATGAGAAGACAAATGCAGAGAGGTGAATGAAGGCTACAAAGCTGGTAGTGTGAGATTTAAACACCCTCTGTCCACCTCCAAAGCCAGTGCAATTTCCACTCTGACCCGTGGCCGCTTTTTTGACCTTTGTGTCCTCTAGGTGGCATAGAATACAATGCTGTAGCAAGCATGAATCAGAGAGTCACCATCAGATATATGCAAAATAAGAATCACTTTTATTTTTCAACTTTGCTCTCCTGAGAGTAGACATCTTACATTATCCATGTCTTGGAATTCACCATGATCCAGGAAATGTGGGTATTATCACCTCCATTCATAGCTCTGTCTCCTTGTTGGCCTTGTCAAAATCATGGAACTCTTGTTGAGAGGAGGAGAGGAGCTGGAATGTTATACTCTTGGTCTGGTCTGGCCTGGTTCTCTGCCTGATCTCATTTGCTTGGATGGGCTACAGAAAGTCAGCAGTAGGGGGTCAGGAGGTTGGAGGTCAGAGTCTGTTTATGTGAGAGGGCTAGACATAGAAGAAAACCCTTCACTTTTTTTGGGGGGGGGAAGATAATATATTGAATAGAAAAATATCTTTATTAACTTGGAGCTGTAGAAAGATATCTTAGATAAGACAAAAATGTCTATATATTAAGGGAAATGATAAACCCAACTGCAGTAAAATTCAGTGTTCCCAATCGTCAGAAGACACAATAAAGAGATAAAAGCCAAAGAATGGGAGAGAATATTTTACAATACATAGGACCGATAAAAGACTTGCATATGGAATATTTACCAAACAATGTTTTTTAAAAAGAAAAACCAATAGAAATATGGACCAAATATTTAAATGGGTACTTCACAGAAGAGTAAATCTAAATGATCAATAAAAATAAGTGAAAGTACTCAATTTCAATAGTAAATCAAATTTAAAACCACAACCACCAGATTGTCGAACATTAAAAATGAGGAAGTAGAGCAATAGGAATTTTCATATGCTGCAATATAATGTGTAAATTGGAGGAAACCCTTCACTTTCTCGGTCCTGTCTACTCTATATCCCAGGACTGGCACCGCATCACTGCTAACATTTACAGCATCTGCTGGCTCGGCTAACAGTGCCCCATGTGGTTTCCATGGCTTTGATGTCCTTGAGGGAGCCAGACCAATTTCTCTAGCAGCTCCAGCTCCCAGAGGGACAACAGTGGTTTCCTAGATCCTAACACTGTCACGTGCTATGTCCACTTCCGAGGTTAGGGTGTTCTCCCAGAATCCCTACCCCATCTGGCCATCCAGTCCCACCTCCCTACAAGCCTGAGGATGGATGTCTGGCACAAGGCAAGGGTGCTTCCTTGAACTTAGACTGTCAAGATGTACCACTTTTATTCTCAGTTGAGGACTTTCTCCTTGGGGTAATGACCAGTCACTGGGCGGGGGGGGGGGGGGGGGGGGGGGTATGAGGAAGGTTACCTTTCCTTGACACTTGGTCACTTTTTATGAAAGAATGCAAGAGTTAACCTAAAAACAAGAAAGATCTGAAAGAGTGATAGATTCCTTGGCCAATCAGCCCCTTCATGTCTGAAATCCTTAAAAGAGATCTACCTAAAAAAAATATTTTAGTTGAGTTCTCTGAGGACCTCCATGAAATGCATTTAAATAACAAACCCAGTTTAAACCAAGCCCTCCAAACTGTCTGATATCACTTAGTGCTCATCCGTGCAGTTGACTTTCCACTTGGACATAAGGAAGAGGACAGGAACCATATCTTCCCTGCACTCCCAGCCCTCTGTGTATCCCATAGTAGGTACTCAATAAGCATTTGTTGAATGAATATTGAAAGTCATCAGAGAGTCTCATTTGGCCTCCAGGAATAAAGTATACTGAGTAATAGAGGATAACAGAATAAAGGCACCCATGTGGTCCCTGGCTGTCAGTGGAGCTAAGCTCTTAGTACCTAATAAAAAGTAACAGGGCTCATTTGCAGCTACATGGATGGACTTAGAAATTATCATGCTAAGTGAAGTAAGTCAGAAAAAGAAAGACAAATATCATATGATATCACTTATCTGTGGTGTCTAAAATATGACACAAATAAACTTATCTATGAAACAGAAATAGATTCACAGACATAGAAAGTAGACTTGTGGTTGCCAAGGGAGAAGGAGACTGGGGGAAGGTGGATTGGGAGGTTGGGATTAGCAGATGCAAAGTATTATATATAGGATGGATAAAAAACAAGGTCCTATTGTGTAGCGCAGGGACTTATATTCAATATCCTGTAATAAAGCATAATGGAAAAGAAAAAAGAATGATTAAAAAAAAAGTAACAGGGCTCTTCTGACGGGACCCTTTGGCTTCTTGACAATTACAAGTGAATTTTGGGAATAAATATTTTGACATCTAGACCCGAAGCACTAGTCATTTGAGGACAAGTGAGATTGACAATCTATGATGGGACAGCAGAAATTAGGAACTTGGCATTAGGTTGTGAGAATGCAGTTCGGTAGGAGTTGGATGAGGCATGGAAGCCAGAAGACCAGCTTCAGACAAGAACCTTTCTTCCAAGTCCCACCAAAATCAGCCTTCAGCATGTAGCTCCAGTGCACATGGGCTGAGGGTGAGCCTTGCTCCTCAGTGTAGCTGCTTTATTCCCCTTCGTGTACATCTTGGCCTGGCAAAGTCCCCAGCTCTACCCGGTCCCGTTGAAACCTAGTCCCAGCTCTACCATCCCATTTCTTGTGGGGCAAGTCACTCAATTCCTCATCTATAGAATGGGCACAATTCATATCTGCTGTACTTGACTCAGTGTTCCTGAGGGAAATCATATGAGATTATTCATTCATCCTCTCAACAAATATTTATTGAGCAGTTGCTAAATGACATCATACTGTGAGTGAGATTGTGAGAGACACAATGATGAATCAGACTGGCTCTTTCCCTCGGGGATCCAGGCAATGTGCGTGGCAAGGCAGGTCTATATTCCAAGGTGGAAATCATTAGTCCAAGAGAGGTCTCGATTCTGGGCTATGGGAGCTCAGAGGGAAGATGGATTATTCCAGAAGGAGGTATGAAGGAAGGCTTCAGAATGGAAGCTGCAGCTTTTGAGCTGAGTCTCAAGAGTTAAAATGGAAGCAGTTTGGAAACAAAATTCCTATGCAAACATTGGGCATAGGTTATAAATAATAACTAATTTATGAAATTCACTGTGTTCCAAAGTAACACCTGACTAAACTTACGCAGACTTCAAGCAAATGATAGATAGCTTTTATCTAGAGCTTGCGAGGCACCAGTTACTGTATCCTTTACATTTGAGAGCTCATGTCATTTGAGCCAAAACCCTGTGGAGCAAGGTCTAGTATTAGCCCCACGTTACAAACAAGGAAGCTGCGGCTCTGAGAAGTTGAGTTCCTTGCCCATGGTCACACAGACGATAAATCGTAGAGGCAAGATTTAAACTCAGGTGGTCAGAATTCAAATATTGCCTCTCCGACAAAGGAAAAGAAATAACAAGGGGACTGCTCAGATAATTCAGTCCCCTCAGAACTGTGATTTTGAGAGATATGCATGTTGGATCCTGGTGAATTACAGCACAACCTATCCGGGAAATTACATTTCAGACTGGGAAGGTACAGGAAGAAAACGTCCTTCCTCATGGGTATAATCTCAAGGAACCCCGGAGTAATTTGCACTGTGGCCAGTAGATGGCAGAAAGTGACAAGAAAAGGACTGGAAACCACAGCGGGACACCCAGCTGGCTCCCAGTTTATACCACAAAATGTATTTTGCCTACAGTACGGTTTGTTTAAAGTAACAATTTTTTTCCTCAGAGCGAGCTAGCTCCCGAGTACAAACTGTAATTGATTGAAACTCTCCAGTCACGGAGTCCCAGTACCATGAGGAGGGACTACCTCAGCAGCTTCCTCTATAAAACTTTCATCCACCTCTGGTCAGTGCTGACCAAGCCACCCCGGGCATCATCCCCAGCCTCTTTTTTTCCTGCAGGAAATCTTGGGGCTGTGCAAGTGATAATGCCTGGAAAGTACTTGGCAACATCTGAAGAGTTCTATGCCTGCTGAGTTAAGACAAAAGCCAGCAGCGTATTCCTTCAACAAGGTGTGTTAAGCCCCTATTGTGGGCCAGGCTCTAGGTTCAACCCAAAGCTTGCGGTTGCTATATATCTCCTCCTGGTTCTGCAGCTGCTCACTATTGCAAAATGAGCTAGGAAAGTCAGTGCTGTGGATTCATTTCCTGAGTAGCTCTGCCACAAAACTAGGAGAAACCAAAGATATCCTGGAAACTTGAAAAGAATTACAAGATATCTGATTGTCATCTTAGAGGATAGAAGACCTAATTATTAAAAAAAAAAAATTAGCATTCAGAAGCTATAAAGGAAAGTATATTATTAAACTTGATTATATAAACATTTTAATCTTCTGAACTGCAAAAAGCATTTTAAAAGTCGAAAGAAAAAGACTGCAAAACATATGACAAAGAACTAATATTCTTAAATACAAATATGCTAAGAACTCATAAATTAATAAAATTTGTATATCAGTAACCCTTCTGAAATCAGTAATATGGGAAAAGGCAGGCAGGTCACAGGATTTTTTAAAAAATGAGAAAACAGCCAATAAAACGTTGGAAATTGGCTCAATTTCATTTATAACTAAATAAATGCACATTTAAATAGCTTACTTTTGAGTGTAGCCCTGTCTCAGGCTATTGATAAGTATAAATTAGCAAAACTTTTCCAAGAGCAATTTGACAGCATTTAGAAACATGTCTGCATGGCCTTGACTCAGAAATCTCAGTTTTCTCTGCTTCCCTCTCTCCCTGGGTGCACTCACCCAGTCCCATATTTTTAAACATGTCCTATAAGCCAATGATGCCCAAACTAGCCAGCCCTGACCACTCCTCTGCCCCAGGCTCCTTTCTGAACCGGTCCCCCAGCTGTGTGATAGACACAGAAAACCTCAGTCTACACAGGGACTCTTCTTCCCTGCCCCACCTCCTCAAACTTGTCCTTCCTGTGCCCCCTCTCCCACCCCTTCTCAAGTAAGTAAGCATTTTAGCAAAGTCTCCAGACCCAGGAGTCATCCTTGATACTCCTTTCTCTCTTTGACCATGCCAGAAACATTTTCATCTTGGGACCTTTGCGCTTGCTGTTCTAGAATGTTCTCTCCCTTGCTGTGTGATGGAAGCGCAGATGTTCAGCCCAATGTTCAGGTCTCTCATCAGAGAAGCCTTCCCTGACCACTCTCTCTGAAACAGCAACGCTATTGCTCTCCACTTCCTCGCCCTGCTTTGTCGTTCTTAGCACACATTTTGACATATATATGCCTATTTATTATCTTTCTATCCACTAGCAGGTAAATACCATTAAAACAGGACCCTTATCTGTCTGCAACACAGTGTTCCTAGTACCTAGAACATTTCCTGGCACATAGCAAACTCTCAAAAATAGGTGTGGAATAAGTGAATCTAGGACTTTATCCTATAGATGCTCATTGCAGACAATATATATATATATATATATATAATATTTATAAATAATCTGTGATAATATTTAATATATATTCAATTAAATGTGCCTTAATAGGGACTAGTTAACAATTAAATGAATTATAGTTTTTTAAAAAAAATCTTCAGTTTCCTCATATGGAATATAGAGGGGATAGAAGTTCCTACCTCCTGTGGTTTTTATGAGACTAAAATAAAATGATGCCCAGTAGTTGGTACATAGACACACCCAATAAATGCCAGTCACTGCTTAGCAGACATTTTCTTTAAATGAGTGAAATCAAATGTTCTGATGTGGAAGACGTCTACAGCATGTTGTTAAATAAAAAGACTACAGTTGCAAAGCAGTATGATGCTAGAAAAAAGCCCAGAAAATATCTGGGAACCACCCCTCAAGCCGATGATGACTGTGGCAGCTACCTATTGCAAATAAAGTTCTCAGAGAAAGACCTGGGGAAGAGAGCAGGAACCAGGCACATTACTGTTTTATTTAAATATACTTCTGTATTGTTTGAATGTTTTGCAAAACATATTTACTACTTTTACAATACATTTTTTTTAGTTTTGAAAGAAGATGGTACATGGAAACCAGAGGAGTCAGAGCTTCTCAGAGAACCACTCCATTGTTAGGCTGCAAGAGGGAAATGCGTTGACCTTCCGGAAAGCTGAAGTCAGCTAGTAAAGGGATTTTGACCCCAACTTGACTTGCATTTTCAGAGATGAAATCTGATACTATACTAAAAGTTTGAGACAAATGCATTCCACTCAAGGCTGGTGAGAAAATTTTAATTGTTAGATTTGAATTTTAAGCAAGCTCACAGGATGACGATGAGGATTAAATGAACTAACAAGTTTGAAACACAGAGCCTTGTACATAATGAATGTCCATTAAACACCAGCTGAGTCAGAATCTGATGCAGAGAGGAACATGTGTAAGGACTGGAGAGAGTTATTAAACTACATTTACCGTTTGCTTCTTTCACTGACCAAATGATAATTGAGCATCTACTATGTACAAGGCACTGGGGCAGGTATAGGATAGAGCAGACAGACTTCTTCTTTGCCCTCTGGAGAATGCCTTCTCTTAGTTCTTACACAGCTGCAGGGCTCCTGGGGTTAGCCAGGACTTGGGGAAGCTTGGTTATTCACGTATCATGCTGTATTTTTTTGTCTACAATTAAGTATATAAAGCAATAGAAACTCAATGGCTATCTTTAAGCTTAGAAATTTAATCTGTGTCACAAGTGCGTTCTTGAGCAATGAAATGGCATGAAAGTTGTCCCTAAACAGCAGTATTTCAGAAGGGTAATTTGGATGAAATAACATACTTCACAAATGTCAACAGGTTTATTGAACCGTTCATGTAGCAGAAATGGCAGCTATGAGGGCTCTAAGGAGACAGGTTCACACTTTTGGTGCAAAGTAACCCATTACCTAAGGAGGGGACTCCCTACAAGTAAAATTGAAACTCACATTGCTACACTCATGTACGAGAGTCAAGGTTCCCATGGACCCTTCTGGAACATTGTTTACTTGAAGAGGCCCACGCATCCCAAACACCAGCCCAGGGAGGAGGCATCGATGGAGGGAGGCAGATTGGGATACAATTTCAACATAACCTCCCTGAGCAGCTTCCCAGGTCCAAACTTGGGGGACTCTCCCAGAAAGAGCGTAGTCCGCACAAAAATTCATACACATTTGCAACTGTCTGCTTACATGAGTTTGTTGCGTTGGCCCTCCATCCATTCATTTCACAAGAATTTCTTTAGAATCACTGCCATTCACCTTTTTGACTCCTCTCATGGGGAACAATCCAGCACCATGCTCAGAGAGGATGCTCCCAAAACCATCTGTAGATGTTAGGAACAAAAACAAGTGGGCTTGAAAAAGATTTAGATAACTCCTTTGAACAGAAAACATTCTAGAGCTTTTCTCTGTGTTTCCGCCACACTACCTTGTGCTCAAGCAAAGCACTGAACGGAGGACACGGCAATAGCAAGGTTGGCCATGTTATTGATATTTGTGGAAGGGGGCTGAGCAAGACTAAATTGAAGGCCATTGAGACTCACAATTCTGGGATGGCTTCCGTGGAAGCAGGAGACAGGAAGAAGCTAGTTCTGGTTGCCCAGTTTTGGTGACGCTTCAGAACTAACCTAATTCCATCAGCTGCTGCTCCTTATGGGGTGTCCTTTCTACCTTTGGTTTAAACTAAACCAGATCTCACCAAAAGCTGGTTTTGTTTTAAATCTTCTCCCTCCTTTTAAATAATGAGCTAAGTCCATATCACCTGTTATAGGAAGTTGCCCCCAAAGACACTCGGTAAAACTCAACAATAAGAAAATAAACAACCCAATTAAAAGATATACACCCATTTGGTGTGTGCTTTCACCAAAGAAGACATAAAGATGGAGTACGAAAATATACTCTACATCATACGCATCGGGGAAATGCAAATTAAAACAACAATTTTACACACCTATTAAAATGGCTAAAATCACCGACAACACCAACTGCTGGCAAAGATGTGGAGCAACAGGAACTCTCATTCATCGCTGGTAGGAATGCAAAGTAGTACAGCCACTTTGGAGGTCAGTTCGACAAGTTTTTTACAAAATTAAACATGCTCTTACCATAAGATCAAGCAATTGCACTCCTTGGTATTTACCCAAAGGAGTTGAAATCTTATATCCACAGAAAAAGAAAAAAAACCCTGCACATGGATGTTTATAGCAGCTTTATTTATAATTGCTAAAACTTGCAAGCAACCAAGATAACCTTCAGTAGGGGAAAAGATAAACTGTGGTATACCCAGACAATGGAATATTATTCAGCACTAAAAAGAAGTGAGCTATCAAGCCATGAAAAGACCTGGGGGAAACTTAAATGTATATCACTAAGTGAAAGAAGTCAATCTAAAAAAGCCACATGTTCCATGCATGACTCCAACTACATGACATTCTGGAAAAGGCAAAACTCTGGTACAATATTGTGACTCATAAGAAAAATATATATTTGGTAGTTCAGATGACAAAAAGATATTTCTCATATATATTTGGGCTTTGGCCATGGTTCTTGGCTCATAGGTCCCAAAATCTTTAGAATTTCCTAAATGCTGAGAGTGTTCAAGGTGCCTTTTTTATGTTAATGAGGTGACTTTGGGGGGGTGGTAAGCATCTAAGGATGGAGGTTGATTGCTAGTGGAACCAATTCTGTGATTAGAGGGTTGGAACTTGCAGTCCCACACCCCTGACCTCCAGGGAGGGAAAGGAGGTGGACTTTGAATCAGTTCCAAATGACCAATGGTTTAATCCCTCATGCCTACATAATGAAACCTCCATAAAAACCCAAAAGGATGGGATGCAGAGAGTTTCCAGGTTGGTGGAAATGTGAAGAGAGCATGCCCAGAGAGGGCGTGGAAGCTCTGCACCCTTTCCTCATACCTTGTCCTCTGCATCTCTCTCATCTGACTGTTCCTGGGTTATATCTTTTTATAATAAACCAGTAATCTAGTAAATAAAATGTTTCTCTGAGTTCTATGAGTTTCTCTAGCAGATTATTCGAACCAAAGGAGGGGGTCATGGGAACCTCTGATTGATAGGCAGTTGAGTAGGAGCGCAGTTGATTAGGAGCCGGGGTTTGCGATGGGCTTCTAAGTACTGAGTGGTGGACAAGTTTGTAGGACTGAACCCTTAATCTGTGGAATCTGATGCTATCTGTGGGTGGATAGTGTCAGAAATGAGTTGAATCGTAAGACACCCAGCTGGTGTCTCAAGAGTTGCTTGTTGATGTGGGAATCCCCACCCCTACATTGGAAATTGGGTCCAGGATTCCATTTACATGGATACAGTAAAAAAAAAAAAAAAAAAGTCAGTTGTTGTCAGGAGTTACAGGGGGAAATGATGAATAGGTGGAGCATAGAGGATTCTTAGCGCAGTGAAACTATTCTGTTTCATACTATAATGGTGAATTCATGCCACTATAACTTTGTCCAAAGCCATAGAATGTGCAGCACCAAGAGTGAACCCTAATATAAACTATGGACTTTGGGTGACTCTGCTGTATCGCTGTAGGTTCATCAGTTGTAACAAATATACTGCTCTGGCGGGGGATGTTGATGATGGAGGAGGCTCTGCATTTGTGGGGCAAAGAGTATATGGGAAATCTCTGTGTCTTCTCCTCAATTTTGCTGTGAACCTAAAATTGCTCTAAAGAAGTAAAGTCTAATTTTTTTTTTTTTGTAAATTTTGTGGTTGGTGAAGGGAACCCAAGGAGAAGAGAATGGGAGACAAGTCCTTGGCTATTTCTTTAGACATTAAAGAATACTTTTCAAAGCCAAGCCTGCTGTTCATTTACAGAAAAGTATGCCCAGATCCCAAAATTCTTTAGAAACATTTCTGTTCATTTCCTCCCAGATGTCTTACTTATTACTAATTCTAAAATTAATGTAGAACTTTGAGGGTGAGAATGATATTTCTGTTCATTTTTTAAAGAAGATATTTGAACATTCCTCTTCTCTGTAACCATATACATTTCAAACGTAAATCTTGAGTTAAAAGATAAACTACCCCTCATAAGCATCCCAAAGGATTTCCATTTAAATTAAGCAATTCCTGCATTTAACCTTCATTTCTTTGGATTTTCCCGACAGGTCTGCACATCATTTCCGGCCCTACCCTCAACTCAAGTCTCTCCCAGCCATCTGTATCTGTCTTAGCAGGCAGTTCTTTCTAAGGGCAGGTCAGACAGGAAAAGCTTCCATCAACTCAGCAGGAAACTGGTGGACTCATGTTCTGCCTCCTTCCTTGACCACCACTTTCTCCCCTGCCCCCAGCATGGAAAATTCAGCATAATTGTGGGAAGAGATAGAGAAGGATGAGATAGCTGTGGAGGAATACTTCACGGGAAAGTTATGGGAGGTCTGGGAGCATTCATATTACGAGGTAGTCAGTCATTCTACAATCTGCCTTTACAGAAGCCTTAGATGGAATAAGGGGTCATCAGCTGAGTCAGTCACTCAATACTCTGATCATCTATCTTGTGCCTTTGCTGATGCATGTGAGAAGTATCATCACAGATTTAAATTGGAAGACTTAAACTTTGCAAGAAGCTTATTTCAATTGGATTCATTTTACTACAATTGTTGAGTACCATTTTAGCAAACGCCTAGTGCTATTGCTAAAGTGCTGGCAGTGTAAAGATGAATTTAAACAAAAAGATTTTTTTTTTTTTGCCTTATGGAAACTAAGAAACTCCAGGCTACTGTTCTGAAAAACAGTCTCTTCCGGAGGAAATCATCATAGAAATAATTTAGAAAATTTAGGACAGAAGAAAATAACCAACACGAGGCTCATCCCGGTAAAATTTCAGAATACTGGGGGCTAAGAGAAGATCCTAAAAGTGTCTAGGAATGTGGGAAAACAGAGGATGTATTTATAATGTAATAATACTTATTAGGAAGGTTTAGGAATCATTGTAGGACAGTAGTATAATGCTTCAAAATTCTGAGGGAAAAATACTTCCAGCCCAGAATTCTCTACCCAGTTTGAAACTAACAAATAGATATGAGGGTAGAAGAAAGACATATTTAGACATTCAAGGTCTCAGAATTTTCCTTCCATGCACCCTTTCTCAGGAAGTTTCTAGATCAAGGAAAAGTAAGATGATGGATCCATGAAGAGGGGGATCTAACTCAGGAGGGACACAAAGGGAATCCCCAAGATGTTGGTGAAAGTAAATTCCAGGATGACAGCTCTGCCCCAGCTCAGAATGCAGCAGGTCAGAGTGCCCTCAGAGAGCTGTCTCCTAGAAGAAATGGACAGAATTCCTGGTGTGTTTGAAGGAAAACCAGTAACACAAGAAAAGAAACATAATAATGATATACTATATAGCTCATGTGTGAATGCCATTCGTATAGTCAAAATAATGTAAATACTGGATGTGGATCTAACCCAAAGTGTGATTTAACTATACTGGGAAAGTGAGTGGGCAGGAAGCAATAAGTGTATGATAGAAGTGAACAGTCTTCCATGGTGAGAATTCACTGGATGATGCCTAACTGAAAATTAAGAAGTCGATGAAAGTAAGAAAGGAAAAGCCAAATAAGCTGAAAGTGGTTAACAGGGAATGGTAAATAAAGAGAGAAATGCGGAAGGCATTGGTGGCTTTTGTAATAAGCTTTGCAGAACCATTTGACTTTTACACTATGTGTGTGTATCTTTTGTTAAAAAGATAAAAATATTTTAAGGACACATTGTCTTCTAGAGAAATTTCCATCTTCAATGGCCTAGAACCACTGCTATAGTTTTAGAAAGACCATATGAAGTAGCAATTAAAGCATGAGTTTTGAGTCAGACATAAATCTTGGACTCAAATCCTAGAGTGGCCAGCTAGTAAATTGTGACCTTAGGAAAGTTAGTTAACATTTTGAGCCACAGTTTCCTCATCTGTAAAGTGAGGATATTATTATTGTCACTGATAAGGAAGTGGGTAAATGAATAGAGAAGATCTAAATAATGGAAATAAAGTCTTAGCTGTGAATTAATTTATCTGACTCTCTGAAGCCTGCTACCCTTCATAATTCAGCACCTAGTACCTTGCCTGGCACAGAGGAATGGCTCAATGAGTATATGTAGAACAAATGAATGAATGAGTGAATGAATGCATACATGTGTATAACTCAGCCCCAAGCCTCTCTGGATATCCCAGAGCTAGTTCAACCACAGGGAGAGGTAATGCCATGAACCCTAGACTCATGGACTTAGCACCTGGAGCAGAATTCATTAGTTGCCAACAAATAATGTATCTTTCATTCCTTAATATTTGAATTTCAAGTTTTAGCCAGGCACGTGGTTGCCCTTGTGGAGACTACATTTCTCTCCTGCTGGCGTTTCTTACCTTCTGCTATTAGGACTTCCTGCAACACTGCTTCTTCTTTACCTGTTTAGTCTCCTTTTCCTGGCCTCCGAAGGCAAACTCATCCCACTATTGACTGAGCCCTGTTTTGATGTGCTGCCTTTGGCTGTCAGGACCAGTTGTGATGGGGCCAATATAATGGGAAGATAAGCAATTCCAGGGGAAGTGGACATCTGGCTGGTGCCATTGGGGACTTCTAGATTCAGCCAAATGTTGATGTCTATCCCAACAGATTTTAAAATGTCCTTTGGAGGTGTATGGCTAAATACAGTAATCCAGGTGACTTTTACCCAAAGTAGAACTAAATGATCTAATTCCTTTGTTGCCTTACTGGTTTGTCTATTGAAAAATCTCTATTCCTAAAATTTATTTTAAAATAGGCTAGTTGTCTAGGAAGGTTTTGAGGATTTCTCTTCCTCACACATTGAGAATACTAGGATTCAAGTTGCAGGCCAGCTCATGCACCTACCAACTCAAGCCTCTGGAACTCTTCAATATATCCATGATGGTAGAAGTAATAAAACTGATAAGAACTACAAAATGGATAGAATCCCCATGGGAAAGTGACAAAGAATCATTTTAGGTAGGAAAATCCCTTCATATAAAGCTTTCCTACATCAAATCTCAAGACAAAAACCATAGAAAGCTACTAGACCCTTCTGTGTCATTCACTAGATACCACTTTCAAAGAATAGATTCTATTTAAAACAGAAAACTTTCTTCTCCACTGTATTAGTTTCCTAGGGCTGCCATGACAAAGTACCACACACTGGGTGGCTTAAACAACATAAACTTATTTTCTCACAGTTCTGGAGGCTGGAAACCCAAGATCAAGGTGTACGCAGAGTTGTTACTTCTAGGCGTCTCCCCTTGGCTTGCAAACAGCCCCTTCTTGCTGTGTCCTCACATAGTCTTTCCTCTGTGCACTCACAACCCTGCTGTCTCTTTGCGTATGAAAATTTCCTCATCTTACAAGGACACCAATCACAATAAATTAGGACCCACCCTAACAGCCTCATTTAACCTTAACCTTAATTAACTCTATAAAGGTCTTATCTCCAGACCCACATTCTGAGATACTGGAATACCTGAGGGTTAGGGCTTCAACATTTGAACTGGGGAGGGGACACAATTCAATCCATAACATGCACTTTTCCTCACTAAGTGAATAACTGGGATCATTCACCATATGGAGAAGCAAGATGGTCATTTCACTCACAGGAAGCAGTGAGAAAACCTTGAGCACTAGAATGTGAAATGTTGGAGTCTGTGTGACAAATGGCAAGAAGTGACATGCCCAGAGTATCAGATGCCCGAAGAAGAGGAAATCATGGGAGAGAGGAGTGGTTTGTAACCAGATCCTGGAAGGTAAGGAATTGGAACATAGGTTTTTAGGCCGGGAGTGGTGAACTCAAATGTTTGTGAGGCCCAGGGAGGTTATGCAAATGAATGGAGCTGGGAAGTGATGCAGGTGCTTGTGTACAGTTAGAGTATGATGGAGACAGTGGATGCACATCACACAAAAAGGCGGTGCCCTCACTAAACAGGAAAGGACCTGCTCAGCTGCAAGCAGGCCCAGTGGCAGCCATTATCACCAGGTCTTGATATTCTCCCAAGAAGCCAAAATCCATGAGAATGTAAGTTGGGGCAGTCACTGTGGAAAACAGTATGGAGGTTCCTCAAAAAACTAAAAATAGATTTGCCATATGACCTAGCAATCCCACTCCTGAGCATATACCTAGAGAAAACCATAATTCAAAAAGATATATGCACTCCTATGTTCATAGCAGTACTATTTACAGTAGCTAAAACATGGAAACAACCTAAATGTTCATTGATAAATGAATCAATAAAGAAGATGTGATATATATATATATATATATATACACACACACATAAATACATACACACAATGGAATACTACTCAGCCCTAAAAAAGAACAGAATAATGTCATGTGCAGCAACATGGATGGAACTAGAGGTTATCATACTAAGTGACATAAGTCAGACAAAGACAAATACCATATGATATCACTTATATGTGGAATCTAAAATATAACACAAATGAACTTAACTATGAAACAGAAACAGACTCACAGACAGAGAACAGACTTGTGGTTGCCAAGGCAAAGGGGGAGTAGAGGAATGATGGATTGGGAGTTTGGGGTTATACTATGTAAACTATTATACAGAGGTTGGATAAACAACAAGGTCCTACTGTTTAGCACAGGGACCTATATTCAATATCCTGTGATAAACCATAATGGAAAAGAATATATAAAAGAATATATATATAACTGAATCATGTTGCTGTACAGCAGAAATTAACACAATATTATAAATCAACTATACTTCAATATAAAGAAGCCAAAATCTAGATTTTCATTTAAAATAAAAATCTAGATTTTTATTTTTATTTTCCAGATGTTTAAATGATAGCTTAAAATTTTTAAAAAATATTATTCAAGTCAATCAAAACTCATTTGCTGACCAAATTTGGACCACAAATCATGAGTTTTAATCTTACTCTAGATGCTTCTGAGTTAGAAAGTAACATGAGGGGAAAGAATAAATACTTGTATATACCTAGCACTGTTTCAGGTACTGAAAAAAATTTATTTTAATTAAGCCTTACAATTCTAATAGGGAGGTATTATTTTCCTTTATTCTAATGGATGAGAAAACTGAAGCTCAGATAGTCAGGAGCTGAGGCTACCTGGCCAGTCAATGGAAGAACCAGATTCAAACCCAGGATGTATTGGCTACAAGGCCCTTGCACTTCCACACCATCATTCCATCTTCTATATTAGCTCTTCCCAACCCTGGCTGGCACATGGAAATCACCTGGGGAGCTTTTAAAACTCTCCATGCCCAGATCACACCTAAATCAGATAAATCAGAAGCCTTGGTAGTAGGACCCAGGCTACAGAGTGTTTTTAGACCTCTTCAAGGTGATTCAAGGGGAACCAAAAACAATAATCACCTGAGATCTTGTTCAAAATGCACCCCAGATCTACTACATCAGAATCTGCATTTAACAAGAGGTCTATGCAATTTGAATGCACATTAAAATTTGGGAAAGATGGATCTAGGAGGGAAGCAATGAGAGCCTAAAGTAGGCTTCAAAAGTCTGGCTTCATCTTCAATATTTTGCATTTATTGATTATGCAAACTTGGGGGCTGGAGGAGAGAGAGGATTGGTGGGGGAGAACAGGAAAGAAAGAAGAGGAATTTACGGTACCACAATGAGTAAAACACACCCTTGGGTCTGAATGCTATGCTTTTACTTCTAGTGAGTTCTCAGGTGCCTCGTTTCAGTTCATTTGCTTTTGCTTTTTCCTCAGATTATCAGAAGATAACTGGCCCTCTCTTCTGTGAAAGAAAAATTTATTCATGATACTAAAACAACAGGGCAGACTTTATTCAGGGAGCCTATAAGATAGATATGGGGACTATTGCATTGGGGGTTTTGCAGTAGGGGAGAAAGATGAGCTCAACTCTGAATGCAATAAGGAAAATGGAGATTTTCTAGTCAATGAGAAGGAGGTGGAAGAGCCGGGAGGGGGAGGGGGAGGGGTGGAAATTTACTAAGAGGAAACATCACAGGTAAGAGGGGATTCTGGCTAAATCAACCTAACAAGGTTCTTGCTGAAGGCAGGTCAGGGTAATCAGACATCACCTGGGGGATGGTGGGGACTGAGGGATTTGGTTAGATATCAGGGGTGATCAGATGGGGGATTCTGCTAAACCAGCTTGACAGGAAAAGTCCAGGCCTAGTTGGGAAGAGAATTCAGAGGAGCCTGTCTAAAGTTCAGTCAAGGAGAGACCGTCACTTTCCAGCCTCAGACTGTCTTGAGAATAAGAAAGCAGAGAAATGACCATCAGTTAGGTTTCAACTAACTGTGGACCCAACTTCATACGAACAACTGGCATCCCACAGACATTCGCCACTCTCTTCGGGCCACTTAATCATCTGGGAGGCAGGTGAAAAGAGAAAAGGATAATGACCTGTCCAGAGCAGGCAATGTGGCCCAGCTTTGCAGGCCCTTCACCTCTTCAGCCCTCTAGGTTTCCCACGTGGATGTGGCGTAAATGAAGTCTGGAGCACATGTGATTCTTGGGCTCTCCTCTCCGTTCCAGCCTCACTCACACGGCCCAGCATCCGCTCCTTCCTCCCCTCCTGATACCCCTGCTCGTTACCCCTCACTTCGCCCTCCTCATCCTCCTTTTCCTCCTAGTTAGGGGCCAGGAGGCCTGGCTCTGGGGAGGCACCCGTACTGTGTGTTTTCACCTCTTTAATCCTGCCATATTATCTGCTGTTCCTACCACCAAGATCTTTGACGGCTGCTTTCATTGTGTTGTCAGGTTCCCCTTTGATGCCTAAATTAATACTAATGGGAAGCCGTCTCAGGCTCTGTGAGCTGTGTGCTTACTTTCCTTTCTGCTCAGTTTCTCCCAGTTGAATATTCCTCAGTCTGTGCTGTGTGCTCATCTGTCAGCCCTTTCTTGGCTCCAGTTTAAAAGAAACCTGAACGTCTTACACACACGGTTTGCCACTCTAGGGCCTGATAATTCAGAAAGGAGTAAGAAAGAAAATTATACTGAAACCTACCTGATTAGCCATCAGGACTCAGCCCACTTGAAACTGCAGACCACTGGCTTTGCCCCTTTGGATTGAATGAGTGTGCTCTCCAAACTTGCTAGTGTTTCTTATTAAAGGACTCTTCTAGGGGTCAATCCCTGTCATTTGAGGAGCTCACCAAAGGCTCACCTAACCCCAAATACTTTCTTTCATGTCTGATAATACCTGAAATTTTACCTCTTTAGAAGATGTTCTTTTAGGGTTGTTTTTGTTTGTTTTCATTTTTGTTTTTTTTTTTTAGATTTGAACCAAAGGAATGAACACAGTCAGCATTGGGATGGTTTGCATATGAAAGTAATGATGAGTATTTATTTGGATTGGGGGACTCTGTTGACAGATAGTGAGAGCAAGATAGAGGAAGAAGTTTTTTTTTTGTTTTTTGTTTTGCTGTACGCGGGCTTCTCACTGTTGTGGCCTCTCCCGTTGCGGAGCGCAGGCTCCGCACGCGCAGGCTCAGTGGCCATGGTTCACAGGCCCAGCCGCTCCGCGGCATGTGGGATCTTCCCAGACCGGGGCACGAACCCGTGTCCCTTGCATCGGCAGGCGGACTCTCAACCACTGCGCCACCAGGCAAGCCCAAGGAAGAAGTTTTGAGTGCTAATGTGGGGATGGGTGAGTGGGTAGGTGGGGACCAAGTGCCACTTCACAACTTTGCCTGTGAAGGAGGCAGCTGTGACCTTAAGGAAAAATATATTAGCCTCTCCCACTCCCCAAGATCATCTCTCATGTTTTCTTTCCCTCCCCAGGCAGCCAATATTCAATAAATACACATTAAAGGCTGAAAGTTATGGCCAGAAAGTGAAGAGAAAGTGCAACAGAGGGGTGAAAGTGAGAGTAAATTGGTCACCAATCTTAAATACCTTCTAGGTTCAGAGATACGAGCCACCACAGAACACAAAGATACAGATCTTGCCTTTAAACTTACAGTTCAAGGTAGGAGGAGACACAGAAGTGAGACAGGGAGGGGAGAGCATACAAATATATATATATATATATATATATATATATATACACACACACACACACACACACACACACACACACACACACACACATATATACACATACACTCACATACAGTAATACGTATTATATATGTATATTTCTCCTCAGATGTCTCTTCATACCTTAGACTGTAAGTTTATACACATACCTACACATAGTGTTCAATACATCGAAAGTCAAAATAATCACCTCTCCATCATTACTGATCAAAGTCTGAATCTCATGGGCTAGAGGAACTGCCCATCACCCACCATCTCCTCTTAGATTCCTTCAGCAGCCTCAGCTCAGCACAACTATCTCCTATTGTTTTATTATTGATTCTCCATCTCTTCTGTTTTGCCTTATATTCCTTAGTAACACGTTAACCATCCAGGATCTGTTCTCCAAGTCTCTTATCTTTTCCCTCATGATTGTCTTTTCTGTGTTTTTGTTTTAGTTGGTTGGCTTTTATTCTTTGCTTTAAGATTTTTTTCTTCCACCTGGTCTTCCAAATTATTCATTTGAATATCAACAGTGTCCATCCTCTCCTTCAAATTGTCTACCTAGCATTTTGGCTCACAAATCACAGTTTTTAGCTGGAAATTCTCTTTTGAGCTATCCTTGAATTCCCTTAAGTGGTCTTATCTTCTTCATTAAAGTGGTTAAATATCTCCCAGGCTGCTCTGCTTTGCTTGCATTGTTCTATTTGATCTTCACTTATCTGACTGAGGGGTGCCCTTGGATGTGTTATTTTTCTTTGTCTGCTCTTTGGGACCTCTCCCAGTTGTTGGAACTCCCATGGAGACTAAGGTCTCAATAGCTCTGAGCTGCCTGCCAGTCTGGCAGCTGTTTGAATCAGGACTGACAGCTAGGTTTAGCGTTGGGAATGATGAGGAAGTGGGCTGAGGTCAGGTTGCCATCTGCCCCAATTCCCCTAGAAATCTAGGGGAACTGAGTATTTAAATCACACTCCACTGTATTTTCAAGAATCCTAAACTTACAGTCAATGATCTGGATTTGAATGCAGTGTTTTCTTCACCATCTGAGTGATCTTGAGTGTGTCCTTCAAAACACAGGGTTTCACTTCCTCATGTATAAAGTCAAGATTAACCGTACTGACCTACTTGCCTCTAAGGGTTTGTTATGAGGATCAGGTAAACTGGTAACTATCAATTGTAAACATTGATATGTCTTTGTGCTTGCTACTCTTCCCAATCCTAGCTCTTTTTTCTTCTTTGACTAAAGTAATAAGGATGGAAGAGTAAAGCACTTGAAAACAATTTGAAATGCATGCGGCTCCTAGAACTCTATGGAGAATTGCCTACAAACGAACAATCATAACATGTTTTTTAGGGAACTACTAATTTACCTCTTTAGCACAAACTGAAGACAGGGAGAAGGCAGAAGAAAGGCAACTGCAGAAACACACCAATGCCTGCTCCCTCCCCCCTTATAAAACAGGGAGCAGGAGAGATAAGAGGAAGTGGGGGAGAGGAGACGACAGAGATTAGTATAGCAGTTTGGGGATCAGAGAGATGATCTTGCACACCAGTTACCATTTATGTGAACTTGGGCAAGCTGTTTTATCTCTCTGAACCTATTTTCTCTTTTGTAAAAAGGGCAAATAATATACTAGTATTGCCATAAGGGTTTTGTGAAAATAAAGCCAAATTCCTGACATCATTAAATTCTCCATAAATGGGATTGAATCGTATATGTATTTCCTTTTTCAGACTGCCCCCACTACATATGTTTGACTTTACAGGCTGACCTTTTTTCCTTTTTTTTAACTTAAACCCTCAACCCATTAGTTGCAGTCTAAGGTGGGAGTAGGGGGTGGAGAGGATCCCTTTCTTAAGTTATAAAACGACAGCCCTTCTGTGATGGGCTTCTGTGATGAGTCTTTCCTCTGTCAAGAATAAAAATAACATGAAATGAACATTCCCATTAGCTGAATACAGGCCCCAGAGAGACTGGCATCTGTCACTACGTCATTGTGAGGACACATTGACAAGCAGGGACACAGAGTGCCTGGTGCAACACTGTAGGTCTAATTATAGAATCTTTACTTCCCTGGCCTATTTTGGTAGGGCTGGCCCCCAGCACAGATCTGTGCAGACAAATAAAGCTTCTGCATCTTAACACTTGGCTTGACAGCCACGAGGCTTACTGAACACCTGCTTAGTGCTAAGTACCGAGCATTAGAGAGATGCTTTCATTTCAAAAGAAATTAAAGAGATGGTCAGTGCCCTTGAAGAGCTTATGGTCCGCATGGTCAAATTGCTTCTATAGTCTTGCCTTAAAAAATATGCACATACATATTTTTCACACAAGTTGGATTTTGCAGACGCTTATTTTAAAAACCTTAAATGTTGTTTCTCGATCCTCTCCATTTCATAGTTTAGGTAACTATGAGGCCTGCAGAGTATGTGTAGCTTGTTTATGCAAAAATTATATTATTTAAGGGACTAGAATAACTAAATGATATTTTCTGAGTACAGACCTAGTAGAGTTCTTAACAATCATATTAGCATCCTTCAGGCAGGCTGAATGGGGCCTGTGACCCAGTATTTATCACATCTTTGTTTTCCTTTGCACCACACACAGATACAGAAGAAGCCTGGCTTAAAGGAAAAAAGGGAAGCCTTTTCCAAAGGTGACAGTGCGTGAGCCAGCAGCCAGCCCCTGTGGTGGTGGTGGGAGATGTGCTGACCCCTGGGGTCTCAATCAGCAGCAGCCTGGCATCCACGCCCTTCCCCACTCGTGGAAGAGCTTCATGGAGTTGCTCCATCTTTGACCCTCTGAGCAATCATCCTTGAAAGAGCAGGTAGAGGGCAAGCTCCCTGAGGAGGGGGTCTATCTTATGAACTTTTCTGGCTGAGGCATTAGAAAAAGATAATAACAATTTTTTTGCAGAAACTCATCCAAAGCCTTCAAAAGGTTTTATTTTATTTAATCCAAACATCCCTACCCACGTTAACTCCCCATCCTCAGAACTCTCCACTTTTCCTCTCACTCGGGCTATAACTAAGTACTCCAAGCAATGAGTGATGCCTGCAGTAGGATAGACGTTTCCACACCGATTGGTTCTGTGACCAATTGCTTTAGACTCATCACTGAACCACTCCCACCACAAGTTTCCTAGTCTGTAAAGTTGGGATCACAATTTCTTCTCCAGGGACATTGCCTTGAGGGAGTAAAGGACCTGGCAGGAGGAGGCATTCAGGGAATGGCAGGACTTCTTTCCTCTTCACCTTGGTTTTCCCAGGTGACCTTCGTGTTGTGAGGGAAGTAGGTTCCTTTCTGGGGTCCTTAGTAGAAGCGTGCAGAGAAGCTCCAGGAAACCGCTGCAGACAAGGGCTGCCGGGTTCAGCCTTTTGCTCAGAATCACAGCCCTGGATGGCACTTAGTGGTCACCTGGACTTTTCCAGATGTGAAACCTTGGGCAAGTGCCGTAGACCGAATGTGTGTGTCCTCCCGAATTCATGTGTTAAAACCTAACCCCAAGAGGATGGTATTTAGAGGTGGGACCTGTGGGAGGTGCTTAGGTCATGAGGGCTCTGCCCTGTCATGTCACGTCCCATGTCATGACGGGATTGGCGCACTCATAAAAGAGCCCCCAGAGAGCTCTGTCACTCCTTCCTCATGTGAGAAGACAGTGACAGGAAGGCTGTCTGTGAACCAGGAAGCAGGCCCTCACCAGACACTGAATCTGCTGGTACCCTGATCTTCTACTTCTAGCTTCCAGAACTGTGAAAAATAAATGTTTGCTGTTTAAACCACTCAGTCTATGGTATTTTGGTGATAGCATCCCAAACAGACTAACTAACTTTCAAATGGAGAAAGTACTAGCGAGACTACATCAAGGGGTTATTACAAGGGTTTAAAGGAGTTCACTTACGCAGTGTTTAGAACAGTGCCTGGAGCAGGGCACTTGCCAGGCCAGTGTTTACTCTTAGTGGCATGTCTCCAGGCTCAATAAAGGGAGCTGCTGGTGGAGATGCAGCTGTACACAGATCTGATTTCTTGCCCAGTGCTTTTCCGCAGACCCTGTGACTCAGCTTTCCTAAAATGCACGTTCCTAGCTCTTTCTCTTACCTTGGAGAGGAATTAGATCTATTTCATGTAGCCGGGTAAATCGCCAGGTATAAATTTCCCACTGTCTGCAAATCTATGGTGAAATGTTAGCCCTAATCTGAATTAAGATTTAATCTAATTACATACAGTGTTTTTCAAGACATAGTTTTGAAAATATTTAGATGGTAATAAGAATTTAAGCAGTATACTGTGGAGGACAGAATGATGTAGCTCATATCTTATGCAGGTAGCCAGAAAGGAATTATAACGTCTAAAAAATATGATCAAATTAGTACCCTGAAGCCTTAAGAGTTTGGTTAATCACCATTTGCATTAAATTTCTCTTACGGAAGAGAGTATCAGGTTCAGCCCAACTTCTTCATGCCCAAGTGATGGGCATGACTGCCTTGGCCTTGGCCTTCGTTTGGAAGGACAAGCCAATTTAAAAACGGGCAGAGGATCTGAAGAACATCTTTCCAAAGAAGACATACAGATGGGCAACAGGTACGTGAAGAGATGCTCAACATCCCTAATCATCAGGGAAATGCAAATCAAAACAACAAGATATCATCTCACACCTATTAGAATGGATGTTATCAAAAAGATAAGAGAAAGGCCGGGAGGATGTGAAGGAAAGGCAATCCTTGTGCACTGTTAGTGGGAACGTAAATTGGTGCAGCCACTATGGAAAACAGTATGGAGGTTCTTAAAAAAACTAAAAATAGAACTACCATGTGATCCAACAATTCCACGTCCAGGCGTTCATCCAAAGAAAATGAAAATACTAACTTGAATAGATATATGTACCCCCAGGTTCATTGCAGCATTATTTACAATAGCCAAGATATGGAAACATCTAAGTGTCTGTCAATGGATAAAGAAAATATGGTGTGTGTGTGTGTGTGTGTGTGTGTGTGTGTGTGTGTGTGTGATATGGAATATTATTCAGCCATAAAAAAGAAAGAAATCTTGCCATTTGCAACAACCTTGAGGACATTATACTAAGTAAAACAAGTCAGAGAAAGACAAATACTGTATGATCTCACATATATGTGGAATCAAAAAAAAAAAAAAGGCTTATAGATTCAGAGAACACATTGGTGGTTACCAGAGGCCCGGGGAGGGGGGGGCAGGTAGGTGAAATGGGTGCAGGGAGTTAAAAGGTACAAATTTCCAGTTATAAAGTAAATAAGTCATGGGTAATACTGTATCGTATATTTGAAAGTTGCTAAGAGAGTAGATCTTAAATGTTTTATCAAATCATTACAATGTATACCTTAAACTTGTGCAATATTAAATGTCAATTACATCTCAATAAAACTGGAAAGGGAAAAAAATCCTTATTATGGACTAAATTGTGTTTCCCCTCTCCACCTGCCCAGTTCATACGTTGAATCCCTAACCCACAACGTGACTTTATTTGGAGGTAGTTCCTTTAATGAAGTAACTAAGGTTAAATGAGGTCCTAAGTGTGGAGCCCTAATCCAATAGGACTTTTGTGCTTATAAGAAGAGGAGGAGACACCAGGAGCACATGCAAAGGCCCTGAGGACACAGCAAGAAGGTGGCCATCTGCAAGGAGAGAGGCCTCAGGAGAGACTAAGCCAGCAACACTTTGATCTTGGACTCCCTGCCTCCAGAACTGTGAGGAAAGAAATTTCCATTGCTGTAGTCCCCCATCTACAGTACTTTGTTATTAGCTGACTACTACTAATCCCACCTGTGCCCTGAACTCTTTCTCTTCCCTGATCTTGAGAGTAGAAACACTAACATACATACATGTATCACGGAGCGGGAACCATGAAAATAGTCGCTATTTCCAGCAACAGAGAGTGTTTAAAATCATTTACATTAGCAAAAAGGAAAAAAAGAAGTTCTGCAAGGTCTTGCAAGTTTTGTGTAAAGAAGGAGGAAGTATAACTGAGGTATCTATCACCTACTTTTTTTTTTTTTTTTTTTTTGCGGTACGCGGGCCTCTCACTGTTGTGGCCTCTCCCGTTGCGGAGCACAGGCTCCGGATGCGCAGGCTCAGCGGCCATGGCTCACGGGCCCAGCCGCTCCGCGGCATGTGGGATCTTCCCAGACCGGGGCACGAACCCGTGTCCCCTGCATCGGCAGGCAGACTCTCAACCACTGCGCCACTAGGGAAGCCCTATCACCTTCTTTTTAAATTCATTTGGGTAACAAATGAAAAAGTCCATTTTGATGTTCAGAGGTGAAAAATAAATTGTTGTTTTGCACTATGTTTCCTGTTATATTTCCAGTTAGGATGTAAAATCTTGGGAATAAAGTGTTGGTTTTCCCAAGTGTTCATTTCATTCAAAGCAAATTAGTCAAAGAATCACAACCTGTATAAATCCATCATCATCAGGGCCCTTGATCTCAGAACACTACTGTGCTGAATCCTGAGATAAATCTTCATGCCAGAAATCCTATTATTTAGAAGTACAACAAAAATAACAATCGGAGATGACATCAGGACGGTGAGAACATTACACTCTTCTTTGCGTATCAGAAGAAGCTAACATCCGCTCATCACTGGCTGAAGCAACAGTACAGGAGCCTGAGAAATATCTGGTTGGCTCCAACATAAATAATCTTCCGTCCTCTGGGAAAAAAATCTTTTTTTCACTCCATGGCTTTAGAAAGACCATTGACATGGGCACACAAACATCTTCTGGAGATGGCATGGAAATATCATTCAGTGAGTTGAGGACAGATAAGGATGTGTGTTTACACTTGTGAAGTAGATCCTGCTTGGAGGATACCCAACACTTTTGTCAACACGTCCCTTCTCAATCCTTGGCCTCTGGCTTATTTAAAGGCTTTAGAGAGAGTATTGGTTGAGGGTGAGGGAAGTGAGCAGTTAGGTAGAAGAAATTGGCAAGAGTTCAATACAGATAAAACTGAAGAGATGAGGCAAGGCGAGAGGAAACATCTGGAGCACCTGGCAGGGGTCGTTTCAGGCTCCTCGCCTGAAGTAACTCATTACTGACTCTTCTTCATTGTTGGCTTGTAATCTGGTCTTTCCTGCTATTGCAGATTTGTCTAAAAACAATAGGAAAAGAGCAAATATTGCCCTTTGTTTTTAAGATTCACAAGATATCCTCTCATATCTCACGTGGAGATCCTACTTCAGTCATTCACAGCTAGTTGGGGTTTCTACTTAAACTGCCTCTCAAAATAGCACTTAACTTGGAGAACATGGAACAGGGAAACTACTCAGGGTCTCTCTGGGTCACTCATACCTGATCCCAAATCTATGAGCAATCCCTGCAACTGTGTTCCTTGGGCCTGAGTAGGCTGAGTCAAGAGACAGTACATTTACCTGGAATGTTCAGAGAAAGGAGTTGTTTAAAAATATATATATATATATTTTTTTTTATTGTGGTAAGAACACTTTAGCCTCTTAAATTTTAAGTATACGATACAGTTTTGTTAACTGTAGATACAACGTTGTACAGTAGATCTCTAGAACTTAATCATCTTGCTTAACTTAAATTTTATGCCCATGAATTAGCAACTCTCCAATTCCCCCCTCAATCCAGCCCCTGGAAACCACCTTTTCTCTCTTTGATTCTATGAATTTGACTATGTTAGATACCTCATATAAGTGGAATCATGTAGTAGTTATCCGACTGGCTTATTTCACTTAGCATAATGTCCTCTAGGTTCATCCATGTGACTTGGAATATGGATGTGTCAATCGGTAGAATCAAGATCCATTGGATACTGAAGCCCTGTGAACACAGGTAGACCTCTCCAGGCTCATCTAGCAGATGTTTTTAAGTCTCAGAGAAAGTCAGGCTCTATGCTGACCCTCAGTTAACCATGGAGCAATTACATAGAAGTAAGTTTGGTTGACTCATCATAGACATTGCTTTAGAGAACAAGTTTCAGATGTTTTTTTGTCATCCTGTCATTTTTATTTACTTTCTAAAAAATGAAAAATTTAGATACTTTTGTGACCCTTATCCCTTCCCTCCTATTCAGTTACCAATTTCTGTGGACATTTCAAGCCCAATATGTCAACCCTAACATATATATATATAAATATAGCTCTCTGGTGACTAAATTAATTAAGTGGACACTTTATTAATAACAAGAATAAGAAAAAGGAGTTCATGGGGATTTCAGTTTCAACCAATATCACATTACACTTAATTACACATAGAGCCAAGATGAAATTTATACCTATACATCTTTTACCATATGTTTTCAAGGCATTTCTTACAAAATATTCTCTATACCACAAACAATTGCTATTTATAAATTACTGAGTCAAAACAGGTCTCAGCAAATTCCCAACTCTCTATTTCATTGGAATGTTAGTATACAAAAGAGGTCCTAAAGTAAGTGGGCAATTAGCTTACACTTGAAGATCCATTTTGGAGATCAGAGATGCTAACCTTAGTCTTATTTGTTGTAATAGCTCCAGTTGAATTTTTCTTTTGTACAGATACCATTTTTATGGAATAAGTCATTCTGTAAAAATAGACTTTATTTTTTAATGAAAATTAAATGGTAATAAAATACATCAATGTTCCTCTTTAATCTGCTCATAAACTATAAAAGTATTAAATAACTGTTATGTTACCTTCTTTCTCTGTCAGTCTCATTTATTTTAGAAGACTGGCTTTTTTATTAAAACAATATATTTTACTTGGAAATGAGTGGTAATTGTGGGGATAGAACAGGCTGGATAGGGGATAGGACCCCATTAGGACTGATTATACAACACTGTCTGGGTACAAATAATCCCTCCTCTGCTACATAATGATGCTGGTGGGCTACGACTTCTCAGTCAAGGACACAACCCATATTAATAACAGCTATCCACGTTGAGTGCTCACCTGGAGCCATGCAGTGGTATTAATGTTAACTATTCATTGAATATTAACACCAAGCCTACAAGAAGACACTATTATACATACTTTAAGATGAGGAAACTGAATCCTAGTGAGATTAAGCAACTTGGCCAGTTAGTAAGCGACAGAGCCAGAATTTGAATCATAATAACAGGGGTTCTCATTATAGAAATGAGCATCTCTGTGACCAAAAACTATTTTCATAATAGTAATACTAATACTTTTTTTTACTTTCTTTCATGAATATCCAGGCAAGTTTTTCAGAAGCTATGTATGCACTGACAGCAGTACCCTGACAGCTAATAGAATATGGACTTGTGTATTCTTGTATGTAAAAATTATCAGTTTTAATTTCCAATATCCATTCATAGAAATAACCCAAAAAACAAAAGCTCTTTGGAGACCTAAATAATTTTTAAGAGTGTGTAAAGCAGTTCTGAGACCAGAGAGCTTGAGAAACAAAGAATTATATTGGACCACCTTCCACAGATCAAAGATACTCCAACTTCAGATTTCAAGTAGCCTAGTAAAAAACAGTGATCAAACTAAGGAAACCTAGTCAATAAGGTATTACCAAAATTAGCAAACAAACAAAAACACAAGGGTTTGTGTTACATTTTATGTGGTGAGAATTTTTCATTTCAAGGTTGAAGAGAACTGGTGGGTTGCTTCCCATAGTTTCATGGCAGATTTTCATCCAATCATTGATTCTCATTGAGATACCAAATGAGCTATCCTTGTGAGCCTCCACCTTGATGTCTAACAGAGCATTCCCTCCTCCTTGGGACACAAGTATAAAGCTTAACTGCCAAGGGGGAGGGTGGGGAGGGATAAACCAGGAGTTTGGGATTAACAGATACACACTAATATATATAAAATAGAAAAACAACAAGGACCTACTGGATAGCACAGGGAACTATATTCAATATCTTGTAATAACCTATAATGGAAAACAATCTGAAAAAGAATATATGTGTATATAAGACTGAATCACTTGGCTGTACACCTGAAACTAACACAGCATTGTAAATCAACTATACTTCAATATGAAAAAAGTATGCAAGGGGAAAAAAATTTTTTTAAAAAAGCCTGGTTAAGGATCCAGACTTAGACTGCCTGGTTTCAAATTCTGGCCTATCAGCTATGAAAGCAGAGGCAAGTTATACTTACCCTGTCTGAACCCATCTACTCATCTACAGTGTATAATAACACATATTGTTACAACTATAATAATATGTTATGAGGTTATTGGGAGGTTTAAATGAGATAATGCTTCTCAAAAGTGAATGAAATAGGGCTTCTCTGGTGGCTCAGTGGTTAAGAAACTGCCTGCCAATGCAGGGGACACAGGTTCAAGCCCTGGTCCAGGAAGATCCCACATACCGTGGAGCACCTAAGCCCATGCACCACAGCTATAGAGCCTGTGCTCTAGAGCCCACGAGCCACAACTACTGAGCCCACGTGTCAGAACTACCGAAGCCCATGTGCCTAGAGCCCGTGCTCCGCAACAAGAGAAGCCGTCGCAATGAGAAGCCTGCGCACCACAATGAAGAGTAGCCCCTGCTCCCCACAACTAGAGAAAGCCCACACACAGCAACAAAGACCCAACACAGCCCAAAATAAATAAATTTAGTTTTTCAAAAAGTGAATGAAATAAAAATCATTTAAAATGTTTAGCATGTAGTAAACAATCAATGCATTTCAGTTATCATTACTGTTATTTTTGAGTCAGTTGGTAGCTACAATGTGGTCTTATTTTTTTTCTTAAACTCCATGCGGGCTTCAGTGAACAGTTGGTTCTTTCTACAGCAAGGAATTAATTCTTCCTCTTCTATCACATTTTTAGCAATAAAGTGACAAAATAATCAGAAAAAGTTTCAAGAGGCAGCTTAGCTGGTTGCTTCTCCCTTTTGAAGAGCCATCTGTCAAAGATGGTGATTGTGGAGAAGATATAAATTATGGGCCTCACACTAAGACCGTTTGCTGAGAACTATGGGTATGATGTACAGTAGATCTCATCCTCCTCTGAGCCTCATTTTCCCTTATGAAAAGGAAGGGTTTTTTGTACAAAGTTTATAAAGATCTTTGCCACTGCGTCCTCCCATGATTATATACTTTCAGAGGTAAGCATTATTTCCCCCCTTAAAAATCAACAGACTATCCAATGTGTTCATGGAATTATTCTATGATATTATATTTAAATAAAATTGAGTAAAATTTGCAAACAAGAATTACAAGTATTACAAAATATCAACATAAATGTATTGTTCCCCACATTTTCCAGATAATACACAGATTTTAATATGTGCATGGTGTTT
Organism: Delphinus delphis; assembly: GCF_949987515.2. Lineage (NCBI taxonomy): Eukaryota > Metazoa > Chordata > Mammalia > Artiodactyla > Delphinidae > Delphinus > Delphinus delphis. The sequence goes on along the minus strand of NC_082683.1, from coordinate 142,829,493 downwards.
TATCCATTTTCTTGAGAATTTCTGATTTATCGTAGGAGCATAATCTAATCCTAGACATTTCCCTAAGGGATTAGTCAACATTTATTTTAATGCCTTTTAAATCTTTAGGTTCATAAAATCTTACATCTCTCAGTTTGAATCCAGTCTTGATTTCCTAGAAATCCTGGTTAATGTCAACAATCCCTTGAGTCCTTAAAGAGTAGCTGATAACTTGTGGAAATATTGGAAACAGATTAATTCTTAGTGATCACAGCTTTCCCACATGGAGAGCAGTATGTATATATTTTTTTAATATTGATTTTTTTTTTATTTGGTTGCACCAGGTCTTAGTTGGGGCTCCCTGGCTCCTTAGTTGTGGCATGCATGTGGGATCTAGTTCCGTGACCAGGGATCGAATCCAGGCTCCCGGCATTGTGAGTGCAGAGTCTTATCCACTGCACCACCAGGGAAACCCCCGAGAGCAACGTATTTTTAGCTTTGTTTATTCACACATTTTAATGAGGAAAACAAAAACAAACTTTTCAGTAAGTTAGTCATCAAATATTCATTGAGCACTTTCTGTTTTATGATGTTACAATATTAATAGGCTAATTTATTCAATTCCTAATCCCGTAAATCTAAATGGTGTAAATCTTTCCTTTGTTTTTTTCCTCCAGACCATTGTTATTTATGGAGATTGCATTTAGACTCATTCATTCATAAATGTTCTTTGGAGCATTTCTATTCCAGCTTTCTATCAAGCTGTCTTATATTTATTGTACTACTTCCTCCCTCCCATCTCTCATGGGATAATAATGTTGTGCACATTGGGAAATGAATAACCATCACTGACTTATTGCTGCCATTTTGGATACCAGAGCACCATTGCTAAAGAACTGAACCCAAAATCTATGACATTTAGCGGGAGGCTCTGGTGGCATTAGGTAGACGTGATGGGGTAATAACCATTTACCATCATCACCATTACCATCATCGAAATTATCATCAATCAATTGTAGTGATCTAGGAACTCCCTGGGTGGATTATCCTGGGATGACATTTGGGTCTGATTCATTCATTTGTGTTCCTCTATTCAGGGAGGCTATAGGGGCAGAAGATCATGGAAAAGAAGACAACCCTATAGTCAGGCCTCTTCTCCATGGTTTTTAGAAATATCCCCAGAAGCTCCTTTTTTGAGAACTGGTAAAAGCCTGGAAGAGGGGAAAGTGAGAAAACACATAAAGATGTAAAAAAGAATTTGCAAATCAGAATGGCGATCATTTGAACAAGAGAAAAGGAAAAACAGTGAGAAAAGGAAAAGTATGCAAGGAAACCTGGGAAGGAAGTGGACAGATGGAAGCCAAAGGTAAGCTTGCAGGCCTTCTTCCAGTGTCTCAACGCCAGTGTGGATTGGTTTATGCAAAATGAGAATTCTGTGGAGTAATTATAACACCATACCTTCAGAAATCTTAGTTTAGACCTCTAACACTCTCTTCTATAGACTTTTAAATAATTTTAAATAGAAACTGGGTCTAAAATTGTACAAGAAAATGTTTGGAGATTTTGACTTGCTGCCTATAAATAAGAAAAGCCCCTGTTTAATTAGGAATTGTCTACATGGCCAACAGGGCCAATCAGATCAGAACAGAAAAACCACCAATGCAGAATTTCCCCAAGGTAACATGGGTCTAAGTTCTTAGTCACCCCACAAATGTCTATGGCCTCTTTGACCTTTAGAAAATGCTAGGCCTCCCCTCACCGCCAACGTACAAACCAAGCAAACTATGGCTCTCCAATGAACAGCAGCTTCAATGTCAAGGACCAGCCTTAAAGGCGGCATCAAAAGATGCAGTAGTTCTTGGCTGCTGACAAACTATGCCTGGAAATAGGTATCAGAGCATTCTTGTTTCATGCCCTAAAGTACTATGTAGATGATAAAATAGAGGGTGCACCAGAATTTCCCAGGTTGCTTATTGAAGCTGAAGATTGCTTAGAACTCCCTGCCCACTCGCCAACCCGTCCCCGAGCTACTGATTCCTCAGGTCTGGAGTGTGTCTAAGAATCTGCACTTTAATCAACCTGTCCAGGTGATTTTGATGCAGATGATCTAGACACTTGAAGAAATATTGCAGGCATAGCCCCAGCATCTTTTTTTAATGTCTTGCTGTCTTAATGTTTGCCACATTTTAGGTTTTTCAAATCTATAAAGCTTAACCCTAGGAAATCAAAATCTTTACCATAGACACTAAACCCTTATGTCAACTTCAAGGAAAATGTGTGTAAGTGTAAGTGTGTGTGTGTGCGTGCGCGCGTGCGCGCGCGCGCGCACACGCGTAGAGAGAGAGAGAGATTAGTGCAGAAGATAAACCATTCAGAGTCCCTTCAATTGGGTTCCTTGTGACTTCACATTTGGACTGTTCTCTAGCTGCCCCTGGTGTTATGGGAGGAGAAATACACTTCCCAAAGTGATAGCCCTGCATGAGGGAAATTAAAGCATTATTGCCCGGGCATGGAACCACATTAGTAATTCAAAGTGATGTCAAAGGGGAAGGATTATGACTATTTCTATTTCCTGAAGGTAAACAAGCTAATTTACATTAGAAAAGAGGACTTTTCCCAAGGACAGCCTGAAAAAATATATATCTATAAAAACAACGTGTTGGCTTCCCTTCATTCATTCACACTGCACTCAGAGGAAGAGTGCAGGAAGTCGGCTGCGGACATGTCTGTGGGCCTCAGCTCTGTGGCAACAGCGTGTGTCTCCAGGCTTTCTGTGGTCAGGGCTGAGGACCCACCTGGGAGAAGCTGGTGTGTCTGCCTAGATGAGACAGAACAGGGAGCTTGGGCACTGCTGCCTGCCCAAAACCTGGGAAAGTGCCCGGCACATAATAGGTTCTCAATCAATATTTGCTGAATGAATGAATGAACTCTCTGATTCTTTGGTTGTTTATGTTCTTTTTAAAAAGAACTTAAAATTTTAAGATCTTTGTACATGTACACATATACACACACACACACACACACACACAAGAAATTTGAAATTTTTTATACCATTCTAAAGTTCCACCACTGTGTTAGTGTAGACATAGATATTTTCATATGGTTGTAATTGAGTGTGTGCTATTTACAATTCAAAGGTTATTTCATGAATCTGGGTTTCTTCTCCAAGAATGTTCTCCATGGGCTCCAGGAGGCCTTTTGCTTCTCTCATCCATCCATGACATCCTCTTCCACCTCCAGGACGATGCTGCTCTCCTCCAGACCTCCAAGAGGCTCATGTCCACCTGCCCACAGCCTGTGGCTTTCAGAACACTTCTCCATAAAACCGTATCTACAGAGAATAAAGGGGAAAGAGCTTACTTCAGTTGCCTTAGGGCTGCCTGGGAATTTTCCTTCGGTACATCTAGCCAAAGTGATTATGTAACCCTTTCCTCCTCCTGTGCAGCTATGTGAGTTTTAAGAAAGACTGATCACCCTCTCTCCTCAGCTCAGCTGCTGTCCCCCAAACATACGCATGCACACACACACACACACACACCCCATAACTGTCCAAGACAAGGTCTAATTAATTGCCTCTGGGAATATCCCCCCAAACCTTCATCTTTCCTTCAGAAATATTCTCACCTGATCTTGCCATCAGTGACAAAAACTGTTGCCCCAATTTAAAACAAAAACAAAAAACCCTTCTGTTTCCTGTTTTCTTGGCTGTAGCTCCTTGCTAGTTTTTATTTTTTATTTAATGTGGTTTTAAATCCACAGTGGTCCACACTATATTCATTTAAAAAGAAAGGAAAGTGACTTCCCTGGTGACTCAGCGGTTAAGAATCCGCCTGCCAATGCAGAGAACACAGGTTCGAGCCCTGGTCCAGGAAGATCCCACATGCTGCAGAGCCAACTGAGCCTGTGCACCACAACTACTGAGTCTGTACTCTAGAGTCCATGTGCCACAATTACTGAAGCCCGGGCGCCTGGAGCCCGTGCTCCGCAACAAGAGAAGCCACCGCAATGAGAAACCCACGCACCACAAATGAAGAGTAGCCCCCGCTCACCTCAGCTAGAGAAAGCCTGCGTGCAGCAACGAAGACCCAATGCAGCCAAAAATAAATAAATTAATTAATTAATTAATTTATATATATAAAGAAAGGAAAAACTGGCATTTTCATCTTAGATTGTATATTTTAAAAAATCTTCATTAATAGTAATTTCCATCCCATGTGACTTTATCAGGTGCTGTCTGCAATCTTGCCCTCTACCTGTCACAACTGCCCAGAAGGCCCAGCAGTGTCCCTGTGGTGAAAACAATCTAGTGTGACTCCAAATTTTCCTATTTAAGAAGGACAGAAGTCACCATCTAATTATCAATGATGGCAAGAAAGCAGCTGGGTAAACGTGGCTCATTCAGGTAAGATGAACAACTACAAATTTCCACATTACAATTAGCTAGAAGACTAACAATATGAGAATCCCATAATGACCAGAAGGATCATATATGCTACCTCTTACAGTTTTTTGCTCTGTGTTTTTATTTTCTATTTTTTTGCGGTACGCGGGCCTCTCACTGTTGTGGCCTCTCCTGTTGCGGAACACAGGCTCCAGACGCACAGGCTCAGCGGCCATGGCTCACGGGCCCAGCCGCTCCGCGGCATGTGGGATCTTCCCGGACCGGGGCACGAACCCGTGTCCCCTGCATTGGCAGGCGGACCTCTCAACCACTGCGCCACCAGGGAAGCCCTGCTCTGTGTTTTTACTCCTTTGCTTCTCTCCTCTCTGACCTGTCAGTGTGAGTCTCAGAAGACAAACATAATGCGGATGGGGAGAATTATTGTGAAAAACCACACAAGATAATGAGGCAAAGCCACACAGTACACAAATGCAAGCGATTACAACAACAGTCACTGCTTCCTCTGAAAAGTGTATGAAACAGTATTGTAAACCAAGCATGATTTTTTTTGCCTTACATGATCATTTCAAAGATGCATTCTCTGTACTTCTAACAGGTAAAGTCTTGAAAACTCCCACGTCCTTACTTAGCTATCAGAGAGTTAATGCTAAGTAAACACTTAAAAGTATTAAAGGAGCTTTTTACCTTAAAGATTCTTGAAGACGGAAGGGTCTTCAGAGCTCATCTAGTCCACTGGTTCTCAAACCTGCTTTTGCTGGACCCACAACTAGAGATCTGATTATGTGTACGGGGCAGCAGCCTGGGAGTGAATTCATTTGAAAAGTCCAGAGTTGATCTGATATCCAGCCAAGGTGGACAAATTGAGTCCAAACATCTTATTTTTTTATATGAGAAACAGAGAAACTAAATGAATTGCTAATGAGACATTTGAATCTCTCCTGAAATAAAATAAAGAGTTTTCATTATTCAACAAACATTTATCACATTCCCACCATGTTCTCTGCTCTATATTAGGCAATGATAGGATGAAGACAAACAAGATGTGAACTTTGCTCTCAATCATCTTACCTTGTCAAAGCAAATAATCACCCTCTAGTTATTAAATGAGTTAACACATTTTAAAAGCATTTGCACACAGTGAATGTTAGGGAGATATAATGTGTAATTATGGCTTCTCTGCATTTGGACCCTGGAATTCTATGTAAAGCAAATAGCTCTGCACTGCTTTTTCTTTGCAGGAAATTGTGGTAACCGTTTTAACATGTAACCGAACACCTAAGGCATCCATATCGTCAATTTCAGAAGATTGATAAATGACTTCTGTATAGCCACTGAACTAACCAGCCAGAAACCACCGTGGTCTTGCCCCAGTTCACCTTTGTAAATAGACTTGCTCATCAACGCAGAGAAGGGCAAATGAAGAGATTGTAGGCTTCAACCTCTCCAGAACTGTTCTGCTGCCTCTGCCTGCTGTCCTCTGCAGAGGACATACGGGAACAACCATCTCGGTACGTGTTGAGATTCTGAACATGGATGTCTTTCCAACAACAAATCAATGCTTCTGCTCAGTACTGTCATCTCAACTGCCCCATTTCTACTAACAGGCTCCACTGTGGAAACTATGCTGCTTTGGGTATTGAGCTGGCCAGCCCTTGAGTCACCTTTCCATTCCCGTGGCTAGTGCGGATGCATTTACTCCCTAAGAGAGTGCTCTGGAAGATTAGGAAGGCCGTTCATTTTCCGCTAACCACACAGAAACACTGCTGAGCCGGCTCGGGCTCACCGATGCCTCAGACAGTTCTGTCACCCAAGTTTGCTTCTCACTCTTCTACGTCTTTTCTTGTGCCATTTGGCACAGTGTCTCAACTCCATAGGATTGAGAGCCAACTAACTTTTGGATTTTTTTCATTTATCTTTAGATGCTCTTGTTTTCCATTTGGGGCAGAATTTTCCTAATAAATGCTTAAACAGCAACTCCAGAATTTCAAGTGACTTTTCTATGCCGGAATAAACTCTGACCAAGTAGTTATATGAGTAGGTCCTTGACTGGCTTAGGAAAAATCCATTTTATTGTTAAGAACAAATGATAGAAGGGAAATTGCATGTTGACAGAACCATAATGCTCAGTAAGGGAGCATTAGGGATATTATATTTTGGGGTACAATGCTAACATTTTGAGAACAGCATCCCAAAAGACAATGATCACCCTCTTCTACAAATTATCCTTGTGTTCCATTTTCTACGAAAAATCTTGAGAGGGATGGACCGTAAGCCTCACTTAAAATTGCCCAATGTGCTTGTTTTTATGAAGGAATATAGATACAAATATGGACTTCAGGCTCCCCAGAGGTGAATGACTTATAGGTTTAAGAGGTTCAGTTACCCTACAGTTGACTTTGCTCACTTCTTTATTCTTGTCTGTATTCAAGATGAATTAAACATAAATGAAATTACCCCAGACTAGGATGTGGTGGAAAGTTTAGCCTCATGACAAGGAATCCTTTTCATAGCAGTTTTTGTTTTTGTTTTTGTTTTTGTTTTTGTTTTGCGATACGTGGGCCTCTCACTGTTGTGGCCTCTCCCGTTGCGGAGCACAGGTTCCGCACCCGCAGGCTCAGCGGCCATGGCTCACGGGCCCAGCCGCTCCGCGGCATGTGGGATCTTCCCGGACCGGGGCACGAACCCGTGTCCCCTGGATCGGCAGGCGGACTCTCAACCACTGCGCCACCAGGGAAGCCCCTTTTCATAGCAGTTTAATCATGTGTTCCCCCCTAGAGGCAGAGTGTGGGGATGGAGGAGCTTCCTCAGTGACGATTCCTCCATCGGTCACTCTGTCTCAGAGCCAAGGTCTTATCTCAACTTCGCTCTCCAACACGACGTACCAAGCATCCGTGGCCATCTTTCAAGCTCTTTTCCTGTTTATTGCCTTAAAACTGGGAAATGACTCGCCGAACAAAGGCAGTTCCCCAAGGCCAAGCAGTAATAAATATTCAAGCCAATGTCTTTCAAATGCTATTGTGAATCATCTTTCCCTCCTTCCTTCCCATGGTTCAGTCATCTTGCTGGCTCCAAATGTTCACCTTTTGTGTCAGGCCTCAGCTGCCTTCAGTTTACTGCCTAGGACTGCAATTGTCTTTGTCTCCTTTATCCGCTTCACTGTGTCTTGTTTTCCTAAAGTATCTGGCACCCACTTTTCCACAACATTGTTCCTTTGTTCCAGGAAAAAAAAAAAACAATTTGGGGAGGCAGCAGAAATACAGTTCCAAAGGCCACAGGGTGACATCCTCTCTCACCTGATCTTTATTCATATCTGGGTTTTAATTGCATTTTTTTTCCATTTCTCAAGCACCAGACACCTCCCTTCCTCCCTGACAGGAAGGAGCATTTTATTTCTCATTCAAAATGCTTTCCTACTGATCCCTATTCTTCAGAAGCTCCAGAGGCCCCTTGTTACCTGTTGGTTTTTCTCATATTGGTTGATCTGTTGGCCTTGCTGTAGTTTATTACCTTTTCAACCTTTTTTTGCCTCTTTCCGAACTTAGGCCAGAACTTACAACCTGCTGTCTTTTCTCATCTTCACTATCATTATCCCCAGACCGAGTCTTCCCAAAACGGATTTTTTTTTTTTTTAACCAACCCCGTGCTCTTTAAAGAAACAAAGAGGAGAATTATGCGATGGTTTCCACCGTCCGAGTGTCTGTGGCTTTGTTTGAGCGACAGCTTCAAATCCAAAGTTAAACCTTGACTTAACACACAAACCCAATTGAGGAGAGGAGTACCCGTGTTGAAGCCCACCCATTGGCCGAGGACACAATCAGAGGGTTATTGGCAGGTATCTTCTTATCTCCCTGGTGCACTGAAAAAACTCAATTCATTAAAATAATAAAAAAAGATCTTGGTCCCTCATGTGAGCGGCATGTGATTTTTCCATGAACGTTCGGCTCAGAAGGCATCGTGCCTATTATACATTCCATTTATAAATCAAACGCCCCTCGCCCAGCGGCTGCACGCTGACATGTCAGCGAGGTTTGGGTCAGCCGCATACACTTCCACGTGCACAGTAGATTAAGGCAAAGAGACAGGGAAGCGGCTCTTTTTTGCCCCCCTTTTCCACCAGTAATAGGCAGCTTGAACGTTAAAATTGGGCTGAGACTCCAAAACCAAAGTCCCATGAACCATAGAAGCAAAGCGACTTGAGATAAAAGAATCTGTCTGTTCTCTGGGATCCATCACCTTCCTTTCTCTCGCCTTCATCATGTTCACTGGAAAGGAAAGGATACGCATGTGTGTGAATTAAAGAATATATCTAGGAAAAGATGGGATCAAACCCAGCCCAAGAAAGACTTTGGTTTCTAAAGCTTGGGAAAGTGGTTTGGAGCCTGGAGTCTAGGTCTCTGTCCAGGCCCGGCAATGAAAACAGAAAGAAGACTCGCAGGTGGCCCATCGGAAGGCCGCGAGGGCCCCGCTGAGTAGCTCCACCATGAAGGCAGCACCTTCCAAGTCAGCCCTGCCAGCTTGTGAGTCACTCAGCTGTTCCTCACTTCACGTGGAACCAGTTTCATCTCGTAGCCTCCCAACCATGTCAAAGGCAGGCGATTCACCAAGACCTGCTGGGGAGATTCTGTTAAAAAATTTCCTACCCAACAAAGTCCATCAAAACTTTCCAGGGTTTGCTCCCTTGCCTTCATTCCCATCACCCATTTCCCTATTACCTTTCGTCATGAATAATAGAAAACAAAATGAGAGGCGAGCAAAGGAGAAGAAATCTACCTGTAATCTATATTTCCTTTGGACTTTTTTACCCACTGTACTCTGAATGAACAGGGAAGAAATGAGTTCAGGGGATTTAAAAATCTACAAAAAAAAATGAGATTCTGAAATTGTACAGTATCTTTGGAAAATGACTACATATGGTGGGCATTGATCCTACCTATAAATGAGGGAAAGCCAAAGGGGAAAATGAGATATTGAAAAGTGGTGGTAAGATAATTTATTACCTATGTTTTTCATATGTCATGTCCTAAGACATGGATCTCCCTGTTCCCCATGCTTTGAGGGATATAGAATAAATAATTCAGTAAAACCTCTTAAAAAGGGAAAACAATGAAGATGATTAAAATAGACTATAACAAGTTATTTTCCTTAAAACAATGAAATACTGTCAAAACAAGTAGCCCATGGCTTGGTAAGCTAACAGGGTATATCTCTGACATTTCCCTCCCAAAGACCCTAGAGTAGTGGTCTAGAATTCAGATAGATTTTAAGGTAAATTGGTCATGTCAGAAATGTTTCATTGAAGAGTTTAATTATCATATAAACCAGTCTTTTTCATCTTTGGTTGACAGTGGAACCTGCATTTAATGTAGTTTTCAAAAAATATAGATTGTAGACAGGTTGAGCAAAACATCAAGGGATAGGGTGTGGGAAACATGAATTTGATAATAAAAAACCTCAGACTGTTGCAGTGTATATCAAAAGGTGAAAACCACTGAGGTAATGACTTGGCCTGTGTACAATTTAAGGGCTTTAAATAATAAATCATGTGTGATTACCTGAACATGTGGTTGACATTTCAGGTTACTTTTCCTAGTAACAGGAATGGATCAGTGTTTTCACCTGGTTCCCTTTTATGGCATGACATTTGCTAAAAGTGGTAGAACTGAGGAAGGAAAAGCTGGTTGTCCTCTAACTGTAGGTCAACTCCCCGCCAGCAGAGAGAGATTATACAGCCTGGACTCACCAAACAAAGCAAGCACAGTATGGCCTGCCTCATCCTTTAAGGCCTTTTAGAGCCGGCATAACTCTTAGTATTAGAGGCAATGTTTATTACTGTTTTCATTAAATACAGTAACTGAAATGAGCATATTTTTCTTAGATGGTACATTATGTATATCCACCGAGCATTTTTATGTTATGATCTGACATCATTTTCAGGATAGTTTCTAATTCTTTAGTTAACTGAGTATAGATGATTTATGTTTTCAAGGCAGGTATTCATCCAGTTTTGCAAAATCAGCTTCTGACTTGGCCTACAGTGTACAGTGTGTTACATCTGGTGTATTATGTCTGCCACTAGAAAATTATTCTTGAGATTTTTTAAATGTCCAATAAGACTTGTAAACTTCAAAATAGTTTACTAAGAATGGAAAATTATGTTAGCAATCCTTGTGTTGCCACTGATTTATTTCAAATTTAAATTTTATATTTATCAAAGTTATATATACATATTCTAATATTTCAAATTCATAGTTCAAAGCCTTACTATTTTTAAAAAAAGAGTCCTCTGACCCCAGGACTGCTATCCAGAGGCAACTTCTCTCAAATCTTTGAGCTAATATACGTTAATATCATCTTTCAATAACGTTTACTTGTATGTCATGAATTTTCAAGATTAGGCGTAAACAATTGCCTTCTCACCATAAAACTTCAGGATTTAGCTTTTTACCAACAATGATGCACCCATCACCATCATATATATCATCATATGTATATACTTTCCCTTCCCCATTCCTCCAATATAGTTACATCTTAACTTTTGATTAGTTTATATTCAGTGTTTATAGTATTATTACTATGTTTATCCTAATCACAGCTGAACTACTTTATTAAATAATTTTTTCTCACATTTTAACATCTCTGAAATCTGGATGTGTCTTTCATTTATGGTTAGCCAGACAGCTATTGTAATAATTGTCACTGTATATACACAAGTCTGGTCAAAGCTGTTGATAATGTCATCACTTCAGTTGAGATTGTACATGAGAGGAACTACACATGCTGAGTTTAACTGCCACACAAAATATCTTCAAACTATTACAGTATGAATTGACATTAAAACAAAAAGTTATTGTGTACCTAAAAAGGCAAAAAAAAAAAAAAAAACCCAGAGTAGTGGAGCATAAATTTATTATTAGTGAAGCAAATATCTGTCATTGGAAGAATGACAGCAATTCAATATTTTCTTGCAAAGCATAACCTAGTGCTTTGTGTAGATCTAAGAAAAAAGATGCCTACAGGTAGATAAACCATGTTATGTTGATTAATAAGAATATGGGAAGGTATCTTATCACAGTAATGCAAATGAAGACAGGAAAATATACCAAATCCCTCCATACAGAAGGAAGAAATTTCAAAGCAACAAGAGACTAATGTCATTGATTCATACCTCACACAGGACTAACACTAAGTAATTATGTCATCATTTGATTGCAGAGATTTTTCTTTCTTAGTAGTCTAAAATGTTGGTGGATTTTATAATTTATAGCCTCTTAGAGTCAACAAAATATGGAATGTAATAAATTATGATGATATTTATTTTTTTGAACATTTTGTTTTCCTTAGAGTTATTATTTCATTGTTTTCATTTGTATTGTTTTCTAAATGCTTATCACAAATTCATCCACAAATTGTTCTCTAAAAGTATAAATCTCTGAAAGAAATCAAGATCAGAAATACTCCCAGTTTCATCGGATTAGCTGCAGTCTGAACTGGGTGTTCTGATGTCTATTGCACAGCTGATGTCCTATGATCCTACATCACTAACCTCCTAGGAAACTTCTTTCTCCTTGAGTATGTGTCCTAGATAACATATCGTTCCCTTTGACTTATTTCCTTATTTTGGTATACCACATCCCCTAGTTAGTTCTGGGCAAAGGATTTATAGACTTCATATTTTTTGAGAACTTCTATGTCAGAAAATATCTTTACTCTGAATGATAGTATGGCAGGATATAAAATTCCAGGTTGGAAATCATTTGCCCTCACACTTTTTACATTATTCCATTCTCTTCTAACTTCCGGTTTATTATTAACTCAAATGCTATTCTGACCTTCTTTGTATGTGACTTGGTCCCCACCTTCCACTCCCTCTGGAAGCTTTATGGTTTTCTCTTTGTCTCCAGTGTACTAAAACTTTAGGGTGATCTCTCATAATGTAGATAAATCTATTTTCATCCATTATGCGAGGCTCTTGGTGGGTTCATTCAGTTAATAATAGAAAATTTCATGTTTCTCTGCTGATTTCTATTTCTTATGTTTGTTCATTTTCTCTTTCTGGAACCCCTATTATTTAAACATGGGAATTCCTAGACGGATATTCTAAATTTAAAAAAAATTTCTATGTCTTGTCTTTGTCAAATTGTTCTACTTTATTAGAAATTTCCACTATTTCATCTTTCCCCTTTATTTTTTTATTTCTGCAATCATATTTTTAATTTCAAGGATTCTTTTATAGTTTCTGAATTTTTTTATAGCATCATGTTCTTATTTCATAGGTATAATAACTTCTCATATTTCTGAGACTAATTTTTCTCCTCACAGCTTTCTTCTCTACACATGGTCTCTATTTCCTCCACATTTCTTTTTCAGTTATTTGGTCTGTCTTTCCTGTTAGAAGTTTTCCTCAAATGTATCTGTTCATACCTTATGATGGAGAACGAAAAAAAAAAACAAATTGGAAGTTGTAAGAGAGCGAGGCTTCATGAATGATGGACTTCAATCTAAGATAATTTTCTTGGTCTTTTCATTACTGGATGCTATAAATACTTTTGAGTCTGTGCTCTTGGGCTAGTCAAATTCCTCAGAGAAAGGACTTCCAATTTCCTGCCTGGCTCCTGGCATTTATCCCCTGTAGAGGGGATAAAGTTGAGATTCTCTCCTTTTTTATGATCATTCTAATCATCTGATTTTAGAGGTTACCCCTCCCCTCAGCTGTGCTGGTGTCCTCCAGTCCAGAGCTCCTTGGGTTCACCTTTTCGGAAAATAAAACTCTTCCCTTCATATTTTGGTGTGGAGGAATGGAGAAGGGGAGCAATTGCCAGTATGAGAATACTGATCTGGGGCTTAACTGATTCTTTAACAGCCTTGCAAACAATTCCGTTCTCAGCCCCATCTATACCTGAACTTTCAAAGACACCTTGTACTGCCAGCTCCTGCACCTTTTGTGGTTTGGAAGTTCAAATCCAGTTGCTTCTGTGCTTTTTTCCACCGCAAGCTTTCAGTTTTCATGGTCTAATACCTGTGTGTTGCCTTTCTAACTTCCAACATTGCGTCATTGTTGTTATCTGCTCTCATGTTCTCTTTGTCCTTGATGATCTATGCCTTTAAAAACACCTTTATTTTCATTTTAGTATCATTTTTGGAGGAAGCTGTGGTAATCACATATGTTCAATTCATCAACTAGTTGAAGTCTCCTCTCTCCCATTAAACTGTGACATAAATATGATGTCTTTCTCCGAATCACCCATATAATGAAACTTGAAGGTGTTAGAAATAAGCTTCTCTTATAAAAATTTGTTAAAAAACATCAGTGACAGAGAAATGTTCATATAAAAAGGATTTTATGTATCTGTTGCTCTGGTAACAGAAAAAACAAGGACATTATACATGCAACAAAGACATTCTCTAGAGATGCAGCAAGACATTGACTGTTTATATTGACTAGCAGATGAGGAAAAGGAAAAGTTTTTCCTCTTGTCTATGTCTCCTGAGTTTTAGTTAATTTTTTTTCATAACTAGATATAGTCGGTTTTCTGTCACTACCAAGTGGAAAAAGGCCCTGAGCGAGAGCAATATAGTCAAGGTTAGGAAGCCGAGTCTCAACGATAAATCAAAGTGGAACATCGGTCGAGTTTGGATCTCTGCATGATTCAGGCCCGTAGATCTTCTGTGATGGCTGTCTCCCCAACAACGTGCCACTCCACCCCTGCTGTGTAGCAGCCCACGTGCTTCAAAGGGCATTGACCCTTTGACATCTCCAAATATGTAAGCGAGTCAAAGGAATCCGATCCCTGGGTCATGGAGTGACCTGGGCCTTAACACCATCCTCACATGGCATTCTGCTGGTCACAAGGATTGACACTAAGCTCAGATGACTTGCCTACTAACCGAAGAAGGCATTCCTTCTCCTGAGGCATTTTCAAGAAAGCAAATAGCCGAGCTATCATGGCAGCCTCTCTAAGCCTGTCAAAGCCAGCTTTGGGTTGAAGACAATATATTAGATGGCAGAGCAGAGAGGCAAGAAAAACCCCAATATCAGAGTTTTGATAAACAAACCCAGAAGCCTGACTACCTCCATATTTTCTATTATATACGAGTCAGTAAACTCCCTTATTTTTAAAGTTGGTTGAGTTTGGGTTTTTCTTTATCTTATCACATGCCTATATTTTCTAGATTGCCTAACCACTATTATACAGTTCACTATGAAAAAAAAAAAATGCTCCTGAGCTTGCCCACATTTACCCAATTAACTATAAAAGAGTATAAAAATAGTTCTGACATTAAAATTCAGATCTTGACAGAATGCATTTATGCCATGGGCTTATTTGCAGTTGAGTGAACTCTTCATCTTCATGAATTGTCTTTATTAGATAAAACAACAAATATGTTTACATATTTTTATCTTTGCCTGGAGACAGCATTTCCTTCTCTCTCTCTCTCTCTCTCTCTCTCTCTCTCTCTCTCTCTCTCTCTCTCTCTCCTTGATTAGTAGTAGCTCCGCTCAGGCAAAACTTTTAGAAGACATTTACTATATCATCAAAATGAGAACTGTCAAGTCATAAGCATTAGAAAGTGAGGAAACGATAATCATATTCCAACAAAACATTTTATTTAAATTCAGAAAATAAATAAGATGAGGATTACTCCACCTCAAGGTTTACTTGAAAGCATTTTTGAACTTTACTGCCCTAAAGATGAATACATTATTGATTAAATAACACTAGTCTAAAGCAGCTCAAATTGTAGCTGTCCTAGTATCTGAATAATGCAGACATTTATAGAAAATCAAACAAGATAATTGATGAAAATTAATATACTTTGCAAATGTGATTATTTGATGGACTGCCTTCAGTAATTTAGGTAACTGTCAATTTTCCCTTTTATTTTGGGCAGTGTAATATTTTTCTAAACAAAATGAGAAACAAAACAAGTATAAACACATAAAACAGAATAATTCCAAGGCACAGTCCGTAATATTCTTCTCTTCTCTATTCACACTCACTGTCTTGGTGATCATACCCAGGCTCATGGCTTTAAATAACATTTGTACACCAATTATGAGCAGTTTTAAATCCCCACCCCCGACCTCTCTCCAATCTCACAACTTCTATCTCCAAATACTTTTTTGGCATCTCCATCTGGATGTCTAATCATTTAAACTCAGCATGACCCAAACTCAACTCTTGCTCTTCCCCTCAAAATCTGTCTGACTTTCGTCTTTAACCTGACTTTCGTCTTTAACCTGCAAGGCAACTTCATTTTTCCAGTTACTCAGGACAGAACACTGAGTCACCCTTGACTCATCTCTTTCTCCCAAACACAACATCTAATTTATCAGTAAATCTCTCCTGTTGGCTCTACCATCAAAACATACCCAGAATTGGATCACATCTCTCCACCACCAATTCCATTTGCCTATGTGGAGTCACTGTCACTTCTTGCTTGGATCATTGCAATAGCCTCCTAATTGGGGACCCTCTCCCACCTTTGTCTCATAACTTACAAGACAGATCCTTTTCAATGTTAAGTCACGTCATGTCAATTCTCAGCTCAAAATCATCCATGGCTTCCTATTTTTACTCAGCATGAAAACCAGCACCTTCATAATGACCACTATGAATAGCCCTCTACTCCCTCTCTGACTTCATATCCTTCTATGAATTCCCCCTTGATCACTCAGCTCCAGCAACACCAGGCACACCCTCACCTTTGATGGTCTTTCTTCCTTTTCTTCCACTTTCCTTCCAGCTCAGTGTGAGGTCATATTTGAATGAAACCCACCCTGGGGAGCCTCTTCAAAATTGCAACCCTCTTCTCTGCAACCACCTGTTCCAATTTCCTGCCACACTGTTCTATTTTTCTACTTTTCCTTGGCACTATCACTGTCTAACATTCTCTGCACTTTACTTAGTTATCATGCTTATTGTTTCTCTCTCCTGTCAGAAGATACGCGCCATGCATTTAGGGATCTTGGTTTGTCCACTTGTGTATCTCAAACACCTTGATCAGTGCCTGGAAGATCGTGAACATGCAATACATATTTCCTGAACAAATAAATAGGAAACATAGACTACTATACATGCCTTACTTGTTGGAGACAAAAATGGAACAATCCTAAGACTGAAATTAGACCTTTTTTAGTTTTATAAAGGACTTTACAATTCACTTTATCTATTTTCCATTGCATGGAAACATGAATTTTTTTGAAAATACATACTGATGCATGTAATACTAGTACTAATAGAAACTCATTAATAAATAAGCTTTCACACCTCATACACCCACACATAACACATGTCTACAGATTTCAAAGCTTGCCTATGGGTTCCAACCCCAGCACACTTCTCTTATTTGTCCTAACTCAGTCCAGGCAGATATATTGGCTATATCCTTGGCTGGCTTTTACCTTGAGATGAAGTTTATTTCTCCTCTAATTTTTACTCCCCCAATTCTAAACCTACAAAAAAGTTTTAAAAATAGTATATACCCCTTTATTGTTGTCAATTTTTAATATTTTGCCACATTTGCTTTCTTTCTTTCTCATACATATTTTAATTTTTTTCCTGAAACTTTTGATAGCAATTTGCTGATATGATGATATTTCACCCTAAATACTTCATTGAGCATCACTTAAGAACAAGAACATATCCTATATCACCACAATAAATGAATCATACTCAAGGAATTTAACATTAATATAATATTTTTACCCAATATAGTCCATATCGAAATTTCCTCAATTTCCCAGTAATGTTGTTTGTAGTCTTGTTTTTTACATTTAGGATATAACCATAGACTCTGCATTATATTTAGATGCCATATCTTTAAAATAATTCCTCCTCCCTCTCGCCTTCTCCCTCCTCCTCTGCCTCTCCTCCTTCTTTTTCTGTCTGTGATGTCATTGACATTTCAAAAGTGTCCAAGCCAGTCACTTCCTCATTACTAGATTCAGGTTAAAGATTTTCAGCAAAACCTCTCCCTTAAAATTAGGCTCTTGATGGATACTTTAATAGCTATAAAAGTGGCAGTTCAATGAAGTGGTTACAAGCCTAGCCCATGCAGCCAGACCCACCTGGATTTAAATCCAGCTATACCACTCATGTACTGTGACAAATATTTAGTAGTTTTTTGCTTCAGCTCCCCTATTAGATGGAGATGATCATATTACTCATAGCGTTATGTAGATTAAATAGGTTAGTGTATGGGAAGCACTTAAATAGTACCTGGCATTTGGCAAATGTTCTGGGTTAGCTCTGCTTAGTTTTCAAAAAATCTGGACTGATTTCTATTTAGTTGCTGAGAGGGGGACACAGGAAAACTATGAAAGGCCTAGCTTAGAATTTAATTGTCCCATTATTGTTTCTGGAAGTTCAGAGTCTTTTTTACCTCATCCCCTCTTGACAAACGGCATTGGTTGGAGATTCAGAAAGGAGAGTAAGGGTGGCCTCTGTGTGCAACCCAGGGGAAAGGTTCAGAGATGAGCTGTCATCATCTGACACGCCTCTAGAGGGCAGCAGAGGCACTAGCGGCTCTCGGCTCGTTGCAAGTGAACCCCACGTGAGTCACTCCATAACCGGGGTAGGAGGTTGGCTGTACTTAAGAGAATAAAGAGGTGTGCGATTCTTTACTTGGGAGATGGAGCAAATAACCACAAGTAACACCGACGTACATTATCATTTTGGTAAGAAAGCTAAACTTAGATTTAACTGTTTCTGAAGACTAAATATATCACACTAGTGTGCCTGCCTCATCCAAACCATGGTAACATGAAACTCACTAGGTCTGGTTCCAGCAATTTAATTCTTAGCAAGCAGCTGAGTGTTGAGAGTGACTCTGATATAATTGCTGCCGGTGCCAGCTCCCCAGGGGCAGGGAATACCATCCTCTCCCAGCAGAACAGAGAGCTCATCGGCACGACTGCCACCTCTTCTTCTTCAGTTTCCAAACACGTACAGGGGTTTTCTACTTCATATCAACTTTGACCTTACGGTTAATGTTTCTAACTATCAGAATTCAAGTGTTCTCCTATAGCTTAGCTATTTCCAAGTGTTGAAATGGAGGTCTCCTAAAAATCTTTCAGAGCATTCAAAAATTGATTAAACTACAAATAATTAATTATCAGCAACATTGTTAGCACATCCTCAACACTTCAGATGGACAGTACAGGGTCATGGGTAAGGTCATGGACTCTGAAAGCAGATAACCTGGGTGTGAATCCCAGCTCCACAACTAACTAGCTGTGTGGTCTTGAACAAGTTAATCTCTCTGTACCTCAGTTTCCTCTTCTGTAAAATGGGGATATTGATAGTACCTACCTCATAGTGTTGTTAGGAATATTTAAGGAGTTAATATATGTAAAACTCTTCGAACAGTCCCTTGTACTTAATAAGCACCCATGGAAGTGTTAACATTTATTAGCTAGGGTCTCAGGATCTTTGCCAAGCATTCAGGCCTTTCCCTGCCCCCTTCTCCCCTTCTCAACAACCATGGTGGCAGAGCAGCAACTAGGATTCAACGCACCCACAGAGCATTACTCTGCACAGGTATCAGCAAAAAAGGAGCATTTCTCCTTTCACCCAAAACACACGGGAAGAAACTGTACAACTTCAGCATCTCCTAAGCCTCCTCCTTTAAGTGCCCTTGATCCATCTAGTCCCTTTCTATAGGCTCTGCATCATCTTCTCTGGACCAGCAAGGTTCTGGCTGATTTTCTTGATGGAGGTTTGGTTATCACTTATTTCTCTCTTGATCACCTGCTCGAGCACAGCCATTCTAACCTCTTGAAGGAATACTTAATTGGTCACCCACCACTATGCACTAGCTTTTCCCCTCTTTTAACCAAGCAGAAAGAGATAGACAAGAATTATACATATTCCCCATGTGAAAACAGAAAAATAGAGTTCCTTTTGTAAAAATAAAGTGAACTCCTTTAAAATTTTAAAAAAAGAATTTAAAAATGTTTTGGAAAACAGATATGGTTACACCAAAACCAAAAAAAAAATCACTTTAGTGATTTAGAGAGGAAAATAAACTTTGTTTAAAAAATGGGAGATTAAGAGGATGATGAATATATAGAAAATCAGATCAGTATTTTGAACTGACATTATCTTATGTAAAAACAGGATCTGTGTGAGTACATCTCGTTAAGAAAGACTTGTGGAATCACTTTTTACATAATTTTCTGAGAACCAGGCAGGTTCCATTGGTTAGAGTGGTTTGGGAGCAGTACAAATACACCAATTATCTAGGGTTTTGTTTTTCGTTTTTTGTTTTTTGCGGTACGCGGGCCTCTCACTGTTGTGGCCTCTTCTGTTGCGGAGCACAGGCTCCGGACGCGCAGGCTCAGCGGCCATGGCTCACGGGCCCAGCCGCTCCGCGGCATGTGGGGTCTTCCCCGACCGGGGCACGAACCCGTAGTCCCCTGCATCAGCAGGCAGGCTCTCAACCACTGCGCCACCAGGGAAGCCCCCAATTGTCTAGTTTTTTAGCTTGTCCTCTGAGCTTACCTTAGGCTTGGGGGCTTGGGTATCTGAAGCTTAGCTCAACAAATTATTGATTGCTCCTCAGATATACTTTCAGCACTTCTAGAAACCCAACAAAATCAAAATAGTTTATGCTATATAGTCCATTGTGAAAATTGTAATAATACCATAGCACACTGTAAAGGTATGATCTTTCCATTGCAACATAGTGGTTTAAGCACGCGGCATTTGGAATCGAACTGCAGCGTTTCAAATCCCAGCTGTTCCACTTAGAAGCTTTGAGATCTTGGGCAAGACGCAGTGGCCTCAACTGTCCCATGGAGATAATAGTACAGACATACCTCGTTTTATTGTCCTTTGTTTTGTCGTGCTTTGCAGATACTGTGTTTTTTACAAACTGAAGGTTTGTGGCAACCCTTCGTTGAGCAAGTCTATTGGCACCATTTTCCAACAGCATTATTACTATTTTTTTTTTTTTTTTTTTGCGGTACGTGGGCCTCTCACTGTTGTGGCCTCTCCCGTTGCGGAGCACAGGCTCTGGACGGGCAGGCTCAGCGCGGCTCACGGGCCCAGCCGCTCCGCGGCATCCTCCCGGGCCGGGGCACGAACCCTCATCCCCTGCATCGGCAGGCAGACTGTCAACCACGGCGCCACCAGGGAAGCCCTACAGCATTATTTTTAAATTAAGGTATGTATTATACGTTGTCTTTTTAGATATAATGCTACTGCACACATAAAAGACTCCAGTAGAGTGTAAGCATCACTTTTATATGCACTGGGAAGCCAAACAATTTGTGTGCCTCACACTGTTGCTATATTTGCTTTATTGCAGTGGTCTGGAGCTGAACCCACAACATCTCCGAAGTATGCCTGTACCTACCTGTAGCAGACAATGTAGACATTTCCGACCCATCACCTTTGGTAAGCAGCTGATGCCCTTCCTTCATGGATTCTCCCTCCACCACACATTCCCTGCCACTCCTGTTGGTTGTTAACCAATAACTCTGGGGGAGGGTGGAAGCCAAGCTCCCTTTCCTAGCAGTTACCCCAGAGTTGCCCCCGAAAGACTTTGGCCTGGGCTTCCCTGGTGGCGCAGTGGTTGAGGGTACGCCTGCTGATGCAGGGGACAGGGTTCGTGCCCCGGTCCGGGAAGATCCCACATGCCGCGGAGCGGCTGGGCCCGTGAGTCATGGCCGCTGAGCTTGCACGTCCAGAGCCTGTGCTCCGCAGCGGGAGAGGCCACAACAGTGAGAGGCCCGCGTACCGCAAAAAAAAAAAAAAAAAAGACTTTGGCCTGATATTCATCCTTACTTGGCTCAACTCCATTTCCTGTCCTGCTTCCCCCATTCCATACTGGTCTCTTCTGGGGCAACCTCAGGGATAAATCCCTTCCATTTGAACCTCATCTCAGTATCTGCTTCTGGGGACCTAGGACTTCACATTTAACACTCGTAGAGTTTAGAAAGGTTAGAGGGGGATAATACACCCAAAGCACCTAAAACAGCATCTGGCATATGGTGAGTGCTGTATAAGTGTTAGCTATTGTTCTTATCTGAGGTTGGACCTCTAGTACCAAGAAGAGCCGAGGGAGCCATACAAGGACTTCAAACTAGCATAAGGCCACAAACATACAACCTCTTGAGAATTGTTGAGGGAACTGAATAATCCACATAACTGCTTTCATTTGCATCACTGGTTGCACCCGTGGCCTTAATTACAAGGGAATAAGTGCTTCTGGCTGAGTTGTAATATAAAGAGGCTGCCACTGTGTGCTCCCATGAGACCCACCACAGGCATTCAATTTAGTTAATAAGTATGGGTACTGAAGACTTGAACGTTCTCACTCCCATGTGCTACTTTTTTTTTCTTTGTAAGTGAAAAGTCTTTGGTTCCTCCTTTAACTGGGTTTCATGGAGTAGTTTCAAGGTTGCTTGTCTGAAAGTAAACAGCAGGAGTCTTAAGAACTTAATTTTAAGAAATTCAAAGAGCAAAGGATGCACTTTGTTCTTCGAGTTTCTTAAACCTATATTTCATATCCTTTCATAATAATTTGTCTTTTATGGATAAAATATACACAAATCACTTAGAAAAAAAGACATCTAAAATGACCTTGGGAGACCAAATTCTGTTTTTAAATGGCAGGCACAGGGTATATTATTAAGATTTCTAAATGGTAACATTTCTAGCACAGCTCAGAAAGAGCATTTACCATTTCTTTATTATTCAGTTCAAATATAAGGGCAAAGAAAGTTACTCATAGGATTTCTTTTTTTATGGTTTTCATTTATCAGCTCCTGGAAAAAAAAAAAAAACTGATATAGGCAAAAATCCCAACATGATAAAACCAGAACTAAAGTAATAGTGGTTGGGGGGAACCTCTAAGTGAATTATTATGATCCTAGGTCCTAAAAAAAATTATTCTTCTCTGGTTCTCTCATCTGACCCCACTACAGACTGGCTTTTGTCCACTTCACAGCACTTGAGCCATTAATGATCTCTTCCAGGACAAATGGAATGTTCTCTCTTCTACCCTTATTCACTTTAATCTATCTGTCGCCTTTGTTCGACTCAACCACTATCTTCCTCCTCCTCCATAAGCCTCTCCTAATTTTGTCTGATCCTTTAGTATTTCCTTTCTTTTCAATTTTATTATATATTTTAAAAATAAAAATGAAAATGACAATAAGAGGTGAGGGGGAAAAAAGCACCACCTCCCCGAAGCCAAACACTGTTATTTCATTGGATTCCTCAGGTTTTTTTCTTATTGGTTTTCACATACTATGTATAGGATTTTGTAATCTTTTTCTACCAAATTTTTATTTTAATTATTTCACATATTGCCATATAATCTCCATAACCTCCATCCTTAATTGCTTTGAATAATTCCATCTCTTTCTTTGACTCGCTCCTCTCCCCAACAAATCTGCTGACGAGCCCAAGACTACTTTATATCCCACATTCTCCTTTTACATTCAACTGGCTCTTTTGTTCTAATGAGATGAATACTATTAAGGAAACAAAACTCCAGGGTCCCACCAAAATACTTGTACCAAAATACTACTTATTCTGAAACTTAATCGGGCAATTCAGATCAAAGATGTAATCTTCTGAAACACCTAAAACATAGGCATTTCTTTAAAAAAAAAAAAATCCCAAGATTTTTTCAGAGTTCCTAGAAAAATGACAGGTAGGTACAGACACTTAATTAGCAGTTTTTAACCAGATACTAGATTAGCATTTTCCAAATTCTGCTCCAGATAAAATCAGTGAAATACTAGTAGATGTTCTATTTTACAAAGGGGAAGGGAGTGAGAGACATTTCCATTATTAAAAAAAAGTTGGAAAATCTTAAATTAAAAAAAAATTTAGAGGGTTTCCTTACTGAGAGAATTTTCAGAGCCTTTAATATATTAATCCCAGCACCTAGCACAGTTGGTAGGTGGCCAATAAGTATTTGCTTAATACATGAATGTGCACTGTGAATCTCCAAGAAATAATACTACATGTGACATGTAAATTGCTAAAGAAAAGCAATTTATTTGAGATATTTAAACAACAATTTAAAAGATTGTTTATTGCGGCATTGTTTAGACTAATTAAAAACTCCAAACAACCCTAACGTCCATCAACTTAGAGGTTGGTTGAATGAATTATGGTGCAATAGAAGGCCATGTAGCCATGACAAATTATAATATAGGTTAATATTTATTGACACTAAAAGATGTCAACGACATATGAGAAAAAGTAGATTCTAGAACACTGAAATTTTGTATGCTATCTGTCTAAATAGACAGATATATCATATATACATATTTTATATATATATATATATATATGATGACAAGGATATATACCAAAAAGCTTATAGTAATTATTTTTGGTTGGTGCAATGATTTTCACTTTGTATTTTATATCTTTATTATTGTGTATGATGCTTTGTGCAATGAACATGTCTTATTTAGTCAGAAAAAGCAATAAAGCTATTTCAATATTTAAACAATAAATAAATATAAGCAGCATCGATTGAAATTACACAGCACTTGGTGGCCATCAGTATAAAACTGCAGATAATAAACCAACCTTTTAGAAAGCTCTTCCAAGCTGAAAAGTTTCATCACAAAATTATTTTTAAATACTCTATCTTGCTAATAGCAGCAATAACAAAATTGGTGAAACTTATACTTAGAATCTATTTACTTCCTCACATCCCAATTCTCAGTGTTACTTGAATATCTAAAGAACAATTTGAACTTCATGAGCACCTTGGGAGCAGAAGACAGCACCTGGGGCCAGGATTGGATTGGCTCTCTCCTTGTTAACTATTACTGTGAAGAGGATCTGTAACAATTTTAGCTTCAATTTCCTGAACTCTAGAATAAAGCTTAGGGACTAGATGATATGTAGGATTCCTTTAGCCAAAGTTGTATGATTTTATCTAAGATGTCTCATCTTAACTGTAATGAAATGCAGGGAATGCTATACAATGATTTAAATTATTTTTCTATCCCCTTCACCGATGGTAAACATTACAATAAATCATCAAATAAATATATACACATATTTTTACATCAGTTTCACACAATGTATCAAAAGTTTTATAAATTTGTATGTGCTTTACCCAGCAATTCCACTTTTAGGATTTATCTTAATGAATTGTTCAAGAATGTATATAAAGATTTAATTTGACAAAGATGTTCATTTCAAGATTACAATAGAAAAAAAAAAAAACAACGGACATCGACAGTATCCAACAGGAACTAGTTAAATAGATTACTGTACATTATAGAATACCACAATAGTCATTAAAATGATGTAGAAAAATATTTGTCATAGAAAGAGATTTACAACACGTTTTTAATTTGAAAAAGCAGGTTATAAAACAGCATTTACAATATAATCTGTATTTGTTGTAAAATATTTATATGTTCATAAATAAAGGTATGGAAGGATCTACAACAAAATTTTACCTGGCAATCACTGGGTTTATATGGGTTTTATAAACTATATAAAGTTAATATACATTGCTTATGGAGCAATAAAATCAGTGGACTTATGAATTTTTTCCATAGTTTGTTTCCCTTAGCACTCCAGATAACATAAATAAATCACTTATTGTCAAAAAAAAATATGACTCAATAAAACTATATCAGTAAATTCTTGCTTAAAATGGTAATGTTAATAACACCATCATCAAAATGCCTAATCACTTTTCTAAAAATAATAAAATTGTGATAAGCACAGAAATGAATTTTTAAAATGCCTTTGAAGAAATGATAGTTTCAACTGAATGTGGCCTTACATTTCTTGATCCACAGTAGTCTGTACATTAGATGGTACAGACAAGCCCCAGGGTTCATGACCAAGAGGAAAATAAAGAAAATCAAGGTGCCGTAATTCTGAATACTTAGCATTGGGTTATTTGAAGACTCACCATTCTGCACTAAGGAATAATTCCAAGTAGTCTCTGAAATGACACTGTAAAGCCCTTCTTAACATTCACACCTCTAAATTTCACAAAATAGTATAATTTATTAAAAAGCTGATGGGATCCCGAGAAGACTGACAATTTTTATTTTGCCTAGAATATTCTAAAGAATATCACTTACAAATATTTGCAAATGAAGCAACTGACAAAGGATTAATCCCCCAAATTTACAAGCAGCTCATGCAGCTCAATATCAAAAAACAAACAACCCAATCCAAAAATGGGCAGAAGACTTAAATAGACATTTCTCCAAAGAAGATATACAGAGTGCCAACAAACACAGGAAAGAATGCTCAACATCATTAATCATTAGAGAAATGCAAATCAAAACTACAATGAGATATCATCTCACACTGGTCAGAATGCCCATCATCAAAAAATCTACAAACAATAAATGCTGGAGAGGGTGTGGAGAAAAGGGAACCCTCTTGCACTGCTGGTGGGAATGTAAATTGATACAGCGACTATGGAGAACAGTATGGAGGTTCCTTAAAAAACTAAAAATAGAACTACCATACGACCCAGCAATCCCACTACTGGGCATATACCCAGAGAAAACCATAATTCAAAACGAGTCATGTACCAAAATGTTCATTGCAGCTCTATTTACAATAGCCAGGACATGGAAGCAACCTAAGTGTCCATCAACAGATGAATGGATAAAGAAGATGTGGCACATATATACAATGGAATATTACTCGGCCATAAAGAGGAACAAAACTGAGTTATTTGTAGTGAGGTGGATGGACTTAGAGACTGTCATACAGAGTGAAGTAAGTCAGAAAGAGGAAAACAAATACCGCATGCTAACACATATATATGGAATCTAAAAAAAAAAAAAAAATGGTCATGAAGAACCTAGGGGCAAGATGGGAATAAAGATGCAGACCTCGGGCTTCCCTAGTGGCGCAGTGGTTGAGAGTCCGCCTGCCGATGCAGAGGACACGGGTTCGTGCCCTGGTCCGGGAAGATCCCACATGCCGCGGAGTGGCTGGGCCCGTGAGCCATGGCCGCTGAGCCTGCGCGTCCGGAGCCTGTGCTCCGCAACGGGAGAGGCCACAGCAGTGAGAGGCCCGCGTACCGCAAAAAAAAAAAAAAAAAAAAAAAAAAAGATGCAGACCTACTAGAAAATGGACTTGAGGATGTGGGGAGGGGGAAGGGTAAGCTGGGACAAAGTGAGAGAGTGGCATGGACATATATACACTACCAAAAGTAAAATAGATAGCTAGTGGGAAGCAGCCGCATAGCACAGGGAGATCAGCCAGGTGCTTTTTGACCACCTAGAGGGGTGGGATAGGGAGGGTGGGAGGGAGACGCAAGAGGGAGGAGATATGGGGACATATGTATATGTATAACTTATTCACTTTGTTATAAAGCAGAAACTAACACACCATTGTAAAGCAATTATACCCCAATAAAGATGTTAAAATATATATATATATCACTTACAGCCTCCATCATTTAAAAAGAAAAGATATTCTAAACTTAAAAAGATCCTAATCTCAGATTTTTTTTTAAGTCCTTTAGGAAAAGTCACTTTAGCTTTATAAATATAAGCAGTACATTGTTCGTGTTTGTCTCATTTTACTGTAGACTGGTGAAGGTTGAGCAGGCACTACCACTGCTTTCTGAGTCAGTTATCGAGTAAAGAGGTTCCTGTTTAAAGAAAACAAAAAAACAAAACCCAGGACAAACACTATGTGTATTTAGTCAACTATTCAGAAAGTTGTTGAGAAACGATTCAGAGGATTTAAGAAAGTGAACTAAGTTTAATATTATTTAGGTTAGGTAAGGACAATTTTTTTTCCACTTGAAGTTCATTTAAATAACAACACAGTAAAACTAAAATGAACTTAATCATCTTTCTTCCCATTTCCCAAACATGTCATTTATGTGTTGTATTTACAAGGTTTGTCATATTTGCATAACACCTCTACTATTATTTATTAAATATTTTTCCTTTCAGCCTCTCTCCTAGGCAATAATACCTATGAAACCAGAGATCTGATGGGCAAGTGTACACATTTAACCATTCTGCCATCTAAAGGA
Organism: Delphinus delphis; assembly: GCF_949987515.2. Classification (NCBI taxonomy): domain Eukaryota; kingdom Metazoa; phylum Chordata; class Mammalia; order Artiodactyla; family Delphinidae; genus Delphinus; species Delphinus delphis. The sequence goes on along the minus strand of NC_082683.1, from coordinate 142,802,099 downwards.
TCTTGCATATTTGTCTCCACAAACACTCACCGAGTCTAACTTCCTCATTTCACTGAGGAGCAGCATGTTAAATAGTGTGCTTTTTACTTATGTGTTCATGATCTTACTTGAAGAGCGTGGCAGAGCAGTTGATGGACTTGAAAAACAATAGCAACGCACAGAATCTCTTCATGGCCGGTCAGCTTAATTGTCTGTAAGATACATGTATAATTTTAAAGATACTGCAAGTTGACCTAACTCTCCTATTACCAATTTCAATTTTTTTTTATGGTTCTTAAATGGCTCAACACTCTCTACCTGGTATTATCCATTCATCCAACAAATATTTCTTGGGTGCCCAACTTGTATCTGGCACTGCCTGGGTAAAGCAGTGGGTAGAACAGACAACATTCCTTGCCCTCATGAGGCTTACACTCTAGTAGATTTTTGTTGCTTTCTAAGTGTATGTCATGTTTCCTCTTCTAGATTCTAAGTCCCTAGAGAACAAGACCTGGGTCTAATTTAACTTTGACTTCTCCATAGCACCCAAGGGAGCGCTTTGCACTGTTATATCAGTAAATAATTGACTAGGGAAAGGATGCATAGCTCTTTGGTTTGTTTGACACTTTGACCCTGAGAACCACACTTATTAATCATTTTCCCTTTTTCACACATCTTTTTTCAGTTTTCAATTTTTCTGATTTCAATTTACAAAATCCTGAAGATGAGAAAAAACAGAGAGAAGGCTTGTGGTGGAGGAAAACTAGCAAATGATGGAGCAAAAATGCACATTTCATCTGTTGCATTCAAAGTGCTATAACTCAGAAATGTGTCAGTGAAATAAATGCCTGAATGTTTAAATTTGCATAAAAAGTAGCCTTTAAAATATATTCAGATAAGACAATGTTTTGACCTGTGTATACTTTCCAAAATCATTCAAAAAATTATTGGGGTCTTAAATTTGCTGTATTTTAAAAACACTGTTGCATACATTCATTTTGTATCCAGTAAAGTCACAAATCTTGTTTTTCCAGCTTAAGAAAATATATTGTATTTAACTTAAATTTTCATGATTTAATAAACATTTAATCTTACTAATTTTTAATGCTTAATAGGAAAGAAAACTAAACCAAAGTTTTTTTTCAAAGTGTTGCGATAGCTCGCAGTTGAGATGATGACAGTCATTTTTGCACGGATTCTTCTTCAACAATTCAATTCACAGCTATCGACTTTTTTCCTCCTGTATTTTTCTTCCCTCTTATAAAAGAAATAAACTATACTGATATATTCAAATTCTGTGTAAAGATTAGACCTATAAGAGGGGTAGACTCAGGCTTTAAGGCTTTAAATATCATCTTTTTTTGGTGGAACTCTTCTGCCCTCACATAAATCGGTGGGGATTTTACACGTAGCACAAAACCCTGAAAATCTGGCTCCAGGGGAGTTGCTCAAGGTCATGGGCCTTTGGTAACAAGTCAAATTCTGTACCCAGCGCCCCTCCTCCAGCCACTTAGAGACACTGCTTCCCCCAAAATAAGAAAGTTGTTAACAGTTCTCAGTAAGACGGAAGTATGCAAAACCTCTAAACTTTGTTACAGTCGGTACTTTTTTTAAATGGGGAAAAAAAGGTAGCAAGAGATAAAGGAAAGAGTTTACAAGTCTAGATCAGGACCAACTATGTCAGTAATGGGCCTTTTCTTGGGTCTTTGCTGCCTTTTTAAAAAATTATTAATTTTTTTATTTTATTGAAGTATACTTGATTCTTAACCACTGCGCCACCAGGGAAGTCCCTTGTGAAGACTCTTGTGATTGCATTGAGGGCCCACCTGGATAATCCAAGATAATCACGCCACTCAAGACCCTCAATTTAACACAACTGCAAGACCCTATTAAACCATAGAAGGTAACATTTACAGGTTCCAGGGATTTGGGCCTAATATCTTTGGATGCCATTATTCAGCTACTACAGAACTGCTTGCATGTGTGTTGGTCTTTTCACCTTTGTATAATAAGGGTCTCTCACAGTGTAAGCACATCATGTGTCCTCAATAAATGAAATACACGCAGAGGTATAGTGGTATAGGCTAGGGGTCCACTATCAGTGGTCATTGGTATTCCTGCTTTGCTAAGGCTTTATTTCCCCAGGCCAGAGTTATTTCTTTTATATGCTAATCTGTGGTTGGAAGGATATTTTACTCATGAATCAGATCAACTTATAGGTTAGAGAAATTAAGTGAAAGGGGCCTTCATACTCTCATCGCTTCTTCTGAGCTATGGTGAGGCAAAGTAACCAAAAAACTCCATTCAAACTCCATTCCTTTCAAGCCGTGGGGTGAGAGGTAGTGGAAAAGGTGGAGGGGCCCTGGCAGCTGAATGGCGACTTTCCCAGAATGTGAGAATGCGGCGTAGCTGGCTGACAAGCATGAGCTGCATTAAGAGTTGTCATCGATCTACAGGGCTGGTGAGTTGCCATTCCTTGGCCGTTTATTTTAAACACAGTATTCTTCATAAGGTAAGCTCCTAAATTCATGGCTATTACTTAACTGACCATTTCTCCAACTCGAGTCATTTGAGTTCAGTACAGGCATTTTTCTGAAATGAGGCTGTTTCTTTTTCAGTGTTCTTAAAATCATAGCCACCTTCACCATAAGAAGAAGTCTGTTCCAGCCACGACTCAGTTGGAAAGACAACTCAGCCGTTACACGATTGTTTTGCTCAGCTGTTGGAAATCTTTTTCAGTGAAAGAGGAAAAAATGACTGCAATAAAGTGAACAAGCAGATTACTGTGCACAAGTAATCCTTGAAACAGTCAATTGTTTACTGCATTATAATTGTTTGTTTACTTCTATGTTGGTTTTTCATCTTTGTGCTGGTTAGAGCCGCCAGGAATCAGAAAGTTAAAAAAACTATAGAGTCCCCAAATATATCCAAGATTTGCCCAGGGTGGTGTGTATTTGGAAACTTCTGAGGCTTGAGAAAATTCTTTCATTAACATACAACATCCATCTGTAATAAAACACAATTGTCAAAATCGATTTAGGTGATGGCGACTGGCATAAAGCTCATCTAACGTAGTCTGGCACCTGCCAGAGGTTTCTTTGATCAGAGAGGATTCCTTGTAGGTTGTCCAACAGGACCTACTTACCTCCTAAAATCATCTAGAACAACACTCTCCCTCTAGCCCTGCTCTAGTCACCCTTTCATGGCGGTCATATTTCTTACAGTCAATGAAACTTCGGACATGTGTTACTAAACCAAACTTGGATCTGCTTGCCCATGCACCGTAAAGCCAATCTGCTGACACTGGGTTGTGGTGAAGGAAAGTGCAGCATTTATTGCAGGGTGCCAAGCAAGGAGTCTGGGTAGCTAGTGCTCAAAAGGCCTGAACTCCTCAGTGACTTTCAGGGAAAGGTTTTTAAAGACGGGGGCATTGGGGTTGTGGGGATGCATGCTAGTGGACATTCTTCTGATTGGTTGGTGGTGAGGTAATCGGGAGTCAACATCATCAACTTCCTGGTTCCAACCAGTCTGGAGTCCATGTGCTTGTGGTGAGCATGAAGTTAATTAACTTCTCCCTGGTGGGGATTTCTGTATCTGCAAAGCAGCCCAGAGGATATGGCTCAGAATATTATCTATGTTCCTCGAGAAAGAACTAAAGATCCTTGACTTTGTTTAATGGCTAAACTATTATTATTTTGTCTTGCTTGACCGTTTTCCTTTCTTTCTGCATTTTCTCACTTCTCTGATTAAATTTACCGGGGGAAGGCCTAGAAGGCTAAAGTTTTTCTACAGACAAGAGGCAGGCGGGGGGCCCTGTGGGGGTGGGGTCTGTTCTGAGAAGGCGCCATAGGGTCCTGCTCGATTACACACGCTGCTCCCTCTGCTTAGAATGCTTGTCTCTCCTCCTCTTCTCTCAAGTTCTATTCATCTTTCAGATCTTAGTTCAGTCATGACTCTCTGAAAAGCATTCCTAGATTAGGTCATATCCTCTAAGCACTGCCCTAGCACTTGAGACTGTGGACAGTTTGTATTTGTTTATATGATTGTCTGATTAATGTCTGCTTCCTTTGCCAGACTGTACAAAGCTCTGTGAGGACAGGGAATAAGTCAGGTTTTTGTTGTTGTTACCGTTATATCGCCAGCCTTTATCACTGTTGCTGGAACACAGTGAGCATATCATAAATATTTAAATGTTGAACGAATATGTCATGGAATCTCACACTAGCTCTGCCACTGGGTTATTAGGCAAGTTATTTAACTTCACAGGGCCTCACTTTCCTCATTAGTAAGAAAAAGCCTCTTACATTCCCCAAACTCTAGGATATTTATGGTTCCTGTTTTGAGCCTCCAAGATTTACTAGGCTAGAAAGCCAGCACTGTTAATTGCCTGCCGTGGAGAAGCCATATGCCAAGCTAGAAATTAGAATTAGCCTCGACACCTTTGCCTTTTTCCCTAATGCCACCGCCTTGATTTCAGCTTTCCTCCACTCTCATTTAAAATACTGCAACTGCTCTCTTTACTGGTGGTCCTGTGTTTGGTCCTCTCCTCTTCCAGTCTATGCAAAGCTGCCAGCAGAACTGTCTGTAACACTGAACTGATCGTGGCACCCCTCTGCTTAAACACTTTCAGTGACTTCCACACCCCCTGGGACAAAACTCACCTCTTGAGGAGATGCCCTTCCACCGCTCCTGCTTCACCTCCTGCCCTCTCCTTGAGAACTCATGCTCCACGCAGAACTCCTCAGGGGGCTGCAACTAGACACCTGTTTCCCACGCAATTCTCTCAGCCCAGAAAACTCTCCTCCTCTCCTGCACTTACAAAGTCCCATCTACCTTTTAGACTCAGCTCAAACGTTACTGGAATGTGGCCCCCGCCTTGACCAAACCCTCATTCTCCAGGCAGAGTTTGTCACTCCCTGCCTGTATTCCCACAGAACACTTTGTACAATCCACCATAATAACACTTAGAGAGCTGTCTTTGTTTGCAGAGGGACATTTGGGTTAAGTGCATGGGCCTCAAATTCAGACTGACTGGAGGTTGAAACCAAATTGTGCAACCTAGTTGTGTGGCCTTGGAAATTATTCTGAGTTTTAGTGTCCTAGTTTTGGAAATGGGAGATATGTAACACCTAACTCACTGGGCAGTTGGAATTACAGATTAAATGGGATAATGTGTTTAAGGCACTTAGCACAATGCCTGGCCCGTAATGTTCAATAACTAAGGGTAATTGTTGTTGGACTGTAAACATGTCAAATGCAAAGAACCAGGCCTACATTTTGCCCATCTTTGTATCCCAGTGACTGGCCATAGTGGATGCTCAGTGAATGCTTCTTGAAGTGCCTAAATGGGAAAGTATCCATTATTATTTTTTTTTCAGGTAGGCCAGAGGCTTATTCATTTTAGGAATTTTACTGACGTTGTCAAAAATTCTCCTAACCTTATGACATACTCCAAATCACATTTATCTTTCCCTTTGCTAAACCAGTCCTTAACTTACACATGCAACATAATGAGATCAAACTTGAGTTTTAAGTATTAGTGTTTTTTGCTAAATTCTCTCTTCATACATTGAGTCCTTACTGCACGCATATCAATTTCAGCCTTTACACATTCCTCGGTGAAACAGATTATATCCTTCTTTCTCATATCGCATGCAAGTGTATAGGACTTACGTGCTCAGCCCTGTTCTATGAGCTTTGCGTGTCTTAAATCCTCTATGAGACTTATAACCGAATTGACTTTTCTAAGACGACAGTGCGTGGTCAAACCGATTAGAACCACCGCAAATTCTAGCCGTGTGTTCTGGCCACAGCATGGCATCGCCCCCAAGAACTCTAAGTCCCTTGACTGCAAGGTTATATCCTTCCTTCTCCGCATCGCTGCCTGTATGCAGAGACTGAGTGAGCAAGCCTGACCAGTGCATTTCCTTTTCCGTCTACGTAAGTAACTTCCACCAGAGGGGCAGAGGCAGAGTAGGTTCACAATGAATACTTGAGAGACTCTCTGGGAGGTTTGAAGTGTCACAGGGTTTAAACACCTTTAACCTTGGGGAAGCACCCTTTAACCCTCAGCACGTCAAACTTTGCTATTGTGGTTTCTCTTCGGTGTCCCCTGAGGACTCCTTCTAGGGTCCTTGACAAGGACAGAGGAACTGAACTTAAGGTTGAGAAGCATCTTGGGCCCCCCCCCCCCGCCCCGCTTTCAATTAACCAAGCGCGGGTCACGCCACGGGGTTCTCCGGGAGGCGTTGTATACCTGACCCCCGGGCGACCCCTTCCCGCCCACCGGAAAGCCGGCAGCGTCCAGCGCTCTCCGTGGAGACGCCGCGGAGGCGCAGACGCCTCCCGCCCTCCTTCCAGGAGCCGCCTGGGATGCAGATCCTGGCAGCTGCCACACCGGAAGCGGCCCCGGGCGCGTGCGGGGCGTTAGCTGAGGGTCCCGCACGCGGGGCGGGGCCGCCGGGCAGGTCCCCCGCCTCCCGGGGGCGCGCGAGGGCCGGGCGGGGCCGCCGTCCCTTCCGGGTAGCGGTGGCTGCCGCCGCGTCCGCCGGGCAGCTTCCCACCCCGCCCCCCCACGGCTCTAGGTGACGCTTCTCCAATAACAGCTCGCGGGGAGCCGTAGCTGGGGGCTCCGCCGGCGCCGGGGACCCTCCGCGCCAGCCCGGCCGCCGACATGAGGGCCGAGGGCGACGGCGGTCTGGAGCGCTTCTGCAGCCCCGGCAAGGGCCGGGGGCTGCGGGCCCTGCAGCCCTTCCAGGTGGGGGACTTGCTCTTCTCCTGCCCGGCCTACGCCTACGTGCTCACGATCAACGAACGGGGCAACCACTGCGAGTTTTGCTTCGCCAGGTAGGGCGGTGCGGGCCGGCGGCGGCGGCGGGCGGGAGCCTGGGGCGCCGCACGGACGGGCTGGCGGACCGCGGCGGGAGGAAGTGCGTGCGGCCCGCGGGGTCCTAGCGCCGGCGGCTCGCGGGGGAGGGGGCGGGCTGCGCCCTTGAACCCCGGACCGGCTGTGCCACGTGCGTTAGGAAAGACCAGCCAAGTTCTCGCCGCACGTCCTGCACGGCATGTTTTCCGAGTCGCTCCCGCGGGATGTGCAAACTGGCGAGGTGCAGGGTCCTGCCCTCACACGTGGGCTTGGAGCCAGGCTTCCTCCCAGCGCTGGCACGCACTGCCCACTCGGTGCGTTGCCAGCGGAGCCCCAGGTTCGCGCGGCCACAGCCTGTCACCTTTAACTTGTGCTTCCTGCGATGTGTTCTGTGGCCCACAGTCTTTTCTGCCGCAGATTTGCCGTGTTTCCTCCAAGGAACTTAATGACACAATATTTCATGTAAAGTACATGGCCCCTCTTCTTTCTTGTCACCCTCTGCACTTGGTATTCGGAGAGAAGCCAGAGGAGTACTGACCACACACCCGTGGTTCAGAGGGGCTGCACTGGTGGGACGTATCTAGCCCTGGTTTGGGACTGGGAAAACATGGCTGCTGGGGGGATGAGGCAGAACGTATGGCTGGAATTGGTATTTAATTGTAGCATGTCATGTATGTGTGTATATGTGTGTATCTTCACATACACTAACACATAATTATATCTTCAAGCCTTATGATAGTTCCAGACCTGAAAGTCGTGTTAGAAGTCATGAATGCAACACTCTTTCCATTTTACAGGGGAGAAAACTAATGCCCAGAGAGGAAGTGTCACTGTGTATGTCTAGTCACACCCATAGTTAAGAAAATGAAGTCTGGTGTCTTCAGTTCTGCCCATTTCCTACCTAGTTAAGTGCTCAATAAAATTGCTGAGGCAGGAAGCATGGCATTGGAGTTAAATTCGTACAGGGCCTTCCAGGACCCTGCTTTACTTTCTTTGAACCTCAGTTTCTTCATCTTTGAAGTGGAGATTCCTGGGCTAGATTAAGCCCACCTGAGGTCCTGCGGGTACCTTTGGAATACAGGTCTCAAGTCCAACACACGCTGAAGTACTCAATCTCCGAGACGTGTTCCTCTCATTCCACGGTAAGACAGAGCAAAAGAAGGGACAAAAGCTAAATACTATAGTAGTCTTGTCCAGACTCCCTGCCAGAGCTGTCTTCCGCTTGGGGGGACCTGGAAAGGAACTAGACACAGAATCATGCCGTGGGCAGCTTAAGGGCTGTATGTGATGTGGCTCTTTGAATTGGTGAGCCAGGAGCTGAAGGGTCATGGCACCACTTTGCGACGTTTGAGTGAAGTGAGCATTGGGTTTTCCCAAAGTTAAAAAGGCTGCTGTGTCTGGTCCCTTGATCTTCTGAGCCTTGCTGTGGCTCAGAGTCTGAAGCAGTGTGGGTGTCTGGAGTGGCAGGAGCAAAGCAAGGTCACCCAGCACAGAAGGGGCCTGCCTCCATCAGGGATCCTGGTGATTCCTGGGGTCCAGCGTGGGAGAGAAGACTGCGGTACCACGCACATAGTAGGTGCTCAGATGGTAGTTGCCTGACCACTCCTCCAGTGAATGAAAGATCAAATCCAGCTGGGTTCTCAGTGGAGAAGCAGAGCTGAGAGATTCTTCTCTTTTGCTGTGAGCCTCCACACTCTATGTACTACACACACCCCCGACCTTAGAACAGGAAGGTACAGTCAAGGTGCAACTTGGCAAATCACCCTGCCATATGGGACAGTGTTTGCCTTTGTTTTCCCTTTTTCTGAATGACATTCATCAGTGTCACTGTTGCCTTAGATCCCTCACCAGGGTTACCCCCTCCCTGCATTGGGGTGGAACTGCTGCACCTCCCCCCCGCTTTTCTCTGGCTTAGGTGAACTTCTGTCAACATCCACAGCTCCTTTCCTCTTTCCCCAAGGACTCATTTGAAATCAACTAAAATAACACACAAGAAATGATGACATCATGATACCTGTGAAATTAGAGATATATTTGTACTCCACTCTGGTTTCCATTAAATGCGATTAGTTTGGAATTAGTGGCTAGATCATTCTCATAGATTTAGCACCGTTTCCTCTGTCAACTGTCTGTACAGACCGAGGACAAATTATTCTGTCCAGCTGTACTAGAGGAAGGCATATATGTCCCCACGATTCCCCCAGGGGGTAGGAGCAGAATTCTCAAATACTGAAGCATACAGAGCAAAATCCACGACTTCCCCTCCCCTCCCATAAAAAGAAAACTACACCTTATCTTTTCTTGTACCAGAAGTTGAAGGTAAATAACGTTGCTTAAGACAAATGAGCCACTACAGATCTTCCCTATCATATTAATTGTATCAGGGTTTGACTTATTTTGAAGGAAAATACGTGATTTTTTTCGGGAATAACTGTGTTCTATAAGTTGAAAAATAATGGGAATTCTCTTAAGTCACAGTGGAGTGGGATTCTTACTGTCAGGGCAGTGCAGACAGGAGTTTGTATTTGTGTCACATTTACTCAGGGTGACACTTGGGAAGATGTGTATCTTGCCTCAGCTGCTAGAAGGCAGCCCCTAAAAATATACATGTCTTCCAGTTGGGAGCTGTCCTCATCAGACCTCTCAGATGCGTTTTATGTACACACACACACACACACACACACACACACACGCGCGCGCGTACGTTGGCCTGGCCAGCATTTTGTGGCACAGTTTTTACATTATATTTCACTTGGTATTTGACATCTCTTAACAGTTGCTAGTGTTTGTCTCAGAAAGGAAAAAATCTGTAACCCTGGGTGCCATGAATATTCATTGTGTGTGCAGTTCCTCAGGAGGGCGGATGTACCCCTCTTGATCTTTCATTCTCTTGACTCATGGGTCATTTAAAGGCAGGAATATTGTCTTTTGTGTCTGTTTGTTCAGCGTATCGGGGCAAAGTAGGAAGGCCCATGGAACCTGGTTTCAGGAAATTTACATTCTGTCTGGCTCAGTCAGAGTGGTTGACGTAAATATTAAAATGTTTGCACGATCAAAATCCTGTGATTGAGATGGCCTGTTTCGGCAGTTATACAGGTGTAATGTCCCCCCGATTTTTTTTCTGTAGCAGCATTCATCTCTTCCCCACTGTTTTACCAAACTGAAGTCATCTTTCGTTGATCTTAATCAGTATTAAGAGATGTGAACCCTTGATCCTGTTCTTAAGGTTCTCTGAAAGAGCCCTGGGCCTGAAGCTGTTCTCAGAAGGGGGTGTCATCCCCAGGGCTGCTGTGATTCTGCTTATTCCGAGAACATTCTCTGAGACTTGGACAGTCTCTGACGAGAGAAATGGCTTCCGATTGTTCTCAAATTATCTTGTTCTCTGAATGAAAAATTGGACACACATGCTCCAATAAAGGATTCCCTCCATCTTTTTACATGTATTTTTAAGAAATGGGTAGGAAGATTAAAATACACAGACAACAGATTTCCTCTAAAAAAGTTACATGAGAGAGTATAAAGTTAAACCATCTGTATAGTAGATAATGAGGTATTGGGTTGCCATTTTCAACATTTCAGTATTTCAAGTTTTTCGTTTATTTAGAGACTACAAAGGAGGGACTTCGTGGCCAGATTGACTGGGTTTGAATTCTGGCTTCATCCCTTCCCGATGGTTTGTCTTGAGGCAAATTATTTAACCTGTCTGAACTCCCGGCTTCCTGTATCTGTAAACTGTGCACATTAACACCCACCTACTGGGCTGGCCCTGAGACAGTGAAGTCAAGTGCCTAGCACGGCCCGGACACTTCGGGAGCTGTCAGAACTGGCCCCGTGTCTCGCTTGTAGGGACGTGTTTGATAAGCTCTCTTGGCTAAATGTTAAATAGTGTGATAACATAGTCTCACTTCAGGGACATTTTTTTATGGTGGTGGCATTGGGGTGGGGAAAATGGGGAAGGACATACTGTATCTTGTTGACCAATGGAGTCATCATTCAGATGGCATGTTGACCCAGAGTTAAAAGTGGCAGTTCTCAACCTCGGGTCCCCCAGCATAATAATGGGCGTCTGGAATCAATTTTCAGTGTTTTTCGAAACCTGACAGCACTGACATGATTAGCCTACACAGATAAAGCTTTTTGAAACAAATGAGGCTCGTGTATCTCCAAAGTGCGTAGATACTTTAATACTCTTTTACCGTGGGATTAAACAAATGTTTGAAAAGAGAAATGGAGGAAAGCAGAATTTTCCACCTAGCAAGGATACCGTGGCTCCTCTCTGCTCTTTGCTTCCAGCATGATTCTTTCAGCTGTGGCAAGGAGCCGTCCTGCAGGACTTCAGATGTGCCGAGTGCCAGCACACGCACATTTTTCATACGCGGGAGCAGAGTTTCTGTTATAGCTTATCAGGGCTCAGTGACCAAGCTGCACATTTGGAAGCGATTTGAGATGAAAGAGACAGAACGGCAGCAGGATATCCTGAAGTGAAATTCAAACCCTGGTGAGTTAAAACCACCATCTAACACCTTTCCCTCCCAAAAGCAATTGCACAAAATCCTCTCACAAAAATGTGAAGATCCCACATAAAATGACGTTCCTTTAAATCGTGTTGCTCTTTGCAGCTCACAGAGCATTCCAGATACATTCTTATTTTGATCCTCCCAAGGATGGCCTGTGTAGAGAAGACCTTATCCCATTTTATGTAGGAAGTAACTGAGGGCTGGAAAGCTTGTTTCCTTGAATTTCACATTTTTGGGGTCAGATATTGATTGAGCGCGTCCTAGGGCCAGCCTCTGTGTCCTTCGTGGAGGGAACCATGTCTTCCTATTCTGAGTGTTGTTTTCCTTCCCTGCCCCTTTTGACCTGAATCTACCGTGTGGTTCACACCTGGACACCAGGACTTAATTCACTTCTGATTTCTCAAGTGAATGCAATTTTTATCACCTCTCTTCTTTTGCTTCCCCTTCCCCCAAGAGATAATTCAACAGATTAACGCATTGTTTCTAAAAGTTCAACAAATAAATTGATTCAGCTGTCTTGTATCTTGTGCTGCTTTGGGTCCAGAGGTTTTTTATTCCAATGCTTTGGAATTTGCATAAGAGCTACATATATTCTTCTGTATTATCCACTATTACCTGATAAAATGTAAAAAGAAATACAAGGCTTTGGTCCTTTTGTGGGTTTGGGACATTTTTCAGTATGCTCGAGTTATTTAAGACGAGTTTACCATCTTAGTGTTTATAGCTACATGTAAAGAGTTTGTTTCTGTGCCCTCTGGTAGGGCAGCATGAGAGTATAAACCCCCTGTCCTTTTTTTTTTCCTTAAACATACCCAGTCTTCAGAACTCTACTCTGTGCAAGGTTAAATGGGCATGGTTTGGAAACAGAATTCATGGTGCAGCTGTGCTAAGAGGCCCCAGGATGGTATTCCTGTAGGACAAGCATATGGCGCACTATCTGTCAGAAGATTCTTTTAAAGATCCTCAGAAATGTCTTAAATTTCTTTGGGAAGATCCAGGGCTCAGGGCTGTAGCTTGGCAGCAACTGGTCTTCAGGAGGACGCAGAACGGGTGAGAACCTGGGACAGTGACGTTGTCTGTTATAGAATTTGAAATAGCAGCAAAATGCAAAGTTTCTACTTGATTTTGGTGTTTGAGACATACCTCTTTTGCCTGAGGTTCATTATCCCCTTTCTTTTTCTTGTCAATATAAAGAAAATATGAAATAATTACAATTTTAAGCCACTTTATTTCTGCTTCCCAAGGAGGCAATCAATATTACAAATATCCCTTATGTAATTGGAGTCATCAGTAGTAACTGAGGTCACTCCCACCCATACACACACCTTGTTTTCTGAGTTCAAGGCGTGCTTTCATCTGATCTGCGTAAGGACAGTTTGACTGAAATGAATTTCTCTGTTATTGATTCTGCATTCCCATTTCCTGTTCTCTCACAGCCAGCCCCTCTCTGGGTTTGCCTGTTTGTCTTTGCACCTGTGAGTATATATGCCCTGATCACCTCCAGGGAACTAGACAGACATGGAACAGGCCACCCTGATTGTACTTGACCAGATGCAGACTTTGCACCGTCCTTTGGTCAGCCTGGCGGCTAGGTGGTTTCTGGAGCAGTCCTCTTGCCCTGGAGAGGGGCCAGCTCTGGCACTAGAGGTCTCTCAGTCCCCTCTCAAGGGATTCGCAATATCAGCCTCTGTACACCACCATCACTCTCCCACTCACATCCCCAACCCTTGCATCTCTGGATTTCTAGCAAATCTGTGGTAGTTTAGGGGTGCAGCCCTCCAGCGGGGAATTGACTGAAGTAACTGCCTTTTCAGGGGCTGAACCCATGACCTTGGCCTCATTAGCACAGGCGCTCTAACCAGCCACAAAGCCACACACCTCACTTTGTGTAACTTCTGCTGACTCTGTTCCTACCACCCTCGGAGGCCTCCTTTTCAATTGCAAAGGCGTTCACACCAACACAATAGAACAGAAGGAAACCAGATCTCTTCTAGACTTCTCTGAAGGCCAGAAATATGCAATTTAGCAGGAAAATAATACCAAAACGTCTTGAGGGTTCAGGAAACAACTTATCTTTCTAGTCCATGCACTTGCTGAGAATCCAGCTGCGTGTCTCAGATTTTTCTTCAATCAAAAATTTAAAAATACTACGGAATTTATTAACATAAAATCCGGGGACAAAGTGGAAGGTTTCAGATGACTGAGTGGAAATATGGCATGTACGTTATTAACACGGATTGGGTTTGCTTTTTAAAGAAGGAGAATCCATAAGTGCTTATCTTTGGCAAGTTTATAGTCCCTAGAAACCAAAATAAACGCTCGCCTGTGATAGCTGAGCCACCGGCGTGTATCCGCAAGTGCACTATGACGAACAAGGCGTCTCAGAGCCCCGGGAATCTGCAGTCACTGTGGGGGAGAGGAAAACTAAGGGCGACGCGCTTACCAAGAAGCGAATTTCACACCGAGGCCTGAAGACATAGGCGTATCCTGGGGGGAGGGGTGGAAAGAAACCGGCTGACCAGCAAGATGCAGTTTTTCATCTGAGTCAAGTAAAATCTCAAGGATTTTATATCCAGGCACTTGCAAGGAGTTATGTTGCCATCTGTGGCAAAATGAAAAGATCTTGGACGGGAGGAGCTTTTTCTCCTCAGTCTGTGAGGACCAGGAAAGGCTCTTCAAGGGATATGGGCCCTGGGCTCACATCTTGTTGATTTTCCTCACCACAGCAGTGTTTGTACAGGAAACACCCTGGTGCAATCGGAGAAATCTCTTATCTGTCAGTTGCACAAATCTGTCGCAGAGTGATGATTGCTGTTCACGGTGATAGCTTCACATGTTCTTAAAACCTCAACAGTAAGAGACATTTAATTATGAGCAGATGGTAAACTCCCTGAGAGCAGGGATTCTCTTTTTAATGTATTCAGCAAATATTTATATTTATGGAGCCCTCGCTGAGTTCTGAATCCCTAGGAAACAACTGTGCAGAAAAGGGACACCCTCCCTCCACAGAGCTTATATTCCAGGAGGTTTTATTCATCTTTATAAACCCGGTGTCGACTGAAGAAAAGCACAACATGAGAGTTGTGAGTTAAGTTTTATTTGGGGCAAAATGAGGACTGTAGCCCGGGACACAGCCTCTCAGAGAGCTCTGAGGGACTGCTCTTAGCAGGTGGGGTGTGACGAGGTCAGTGTATATGCGATTTTGGTGAAGGGGTGTACATGCAGTCAAACACACATTTTGGCAGAAGGTTCCTGCCAGTCTCAGGAAGGTTGCTGCTAGTCACGACGAGCAGATGTCTCTGTTAATCATTTCAGTGCTTTTCTGGATATGAGAAGGTGTCAGAAATTGGGCTCATAAAATCTTCTGAAAATTTCTAACTATCTGAAGGCCTGTTCTGCCAGTTCTTTCCAGAGCACAGAGCGCCTCGTTCCTGATCTCCACCCTGAACTCCTTTCAGGGGTGTCGAAGGTCACCGACCGCGGTGGCTAGTGACCTCATCCTTGTAGAGGCAGATGGCAAGTGACAGATTTTAGTTGACACTGTAGTGCATTGAACTTTGTCATTTTAGCAGATTTTTTTGTTAAAGGCATAAGGTTTTGGGTTGAGTGTTTTCCTTTTATGGAACACTGATAAAGTATGTCATAAAGCTCTTAACAAAGAAGTTTAATCACACACGCTGGTTCATGACTTATGCAAACTAAGGGAGGGCTTTGATCAGATAATAGTTTGGTCTAATAAAATTGTGGCATCCCTGCATTGGGTTAAAACAGCAGCACTTTGGGTAGACATTTTTTAGAAGTTGATGAAATTTAGTCTACTCATACACCTGAATAAATATTTCTAAATACTACTTAAAAAAAAAAACCTTTAGGGTTTTTTCACCTTAAAAACTTTCAGGCTCCCCAAGTAGTAGAGATTTAGAAACAGTCTACTTATTTCACTCAATATTTAATTGATTTCGGCACATGTTCAGGCCTTTCAAGGCACCTAGCTGCTAAATATTTTCTAGGCACAGAGGGGGAAGCAGCCCACTGCCACCTTCTCTTTCTGCACATCTTCAGAGAGTGGCCCTGGTAGGACTCCACCGGAGGGTCAGTGCTGCCTGCTGGCACGCTCCGAGGGCTGGGCATCTGGGGTGATGTTTGGGTCCACCTTGCTCTGCAGTGTTAGTTTCATTTCAGCAGCCCCAAACTGCTTATAGTGGTACACACACACACACACACACACACACACACACACTCGCGTGTCCTTGCACCCATAGCACCTTGTGCATACTTCCTTCATACACTCGCTCCTTGACTCAGGAACCAGGTCTTACTCAACTTTGTAGCCTAGCACTTAGCCTGAGGCCTTGCACCCCGTAACCTCAGTAAATATTTATTAAATGAATAGTCTCATTTCTGCAACTTATTTTACTAGCGGTTCTTTGGACAGGCCTCATCACCTATCTATATATGTACATCACGTACCAATATATATACAACTCTGCTTGTTCTTAGAAATGAATCCTTATAAATAACCAGAGAACCCTTCATTGATCCCTGTTTTCTTCAGGACAAAATCTTGACTGCTCAAGTCCTCCGTATTCAGTGCTCTTTCCACCCTGTCTAGTGTTATCCCTCGCTCCTTCTTCATTTAAACCCTAAACAAAATCTAAGTGGTCTTTCCAGTACCCCACAAAAGTGCTGTGTCATTCCTCATTCTTCCCAATGTCCACTTGAACCAGGAATGCTCCTCTGTGCATTATTCCCCTACTTAACCCTCTAACTTCTTCCCTGGTAGGGCCTTCTACTCTAAGTCTGTTCATCCTGAACAGAGACCCAGCTCGAATTGCATCTCTTTTTTTTCTTTTTCTGGCCGCACCATGAGGCTTGCGGGATCTTAGTTCCCTGACCAGGGATTGAACCTGGGCCACAGCAGTGAAAACGCCAAGTCGTAACCACTGGACCGCAGGGAACTCCCCACATTGCATCTCTTTTTATGAAGCTTCCTCTTCAGTACTTCAGCCCACAATCTCTTCATTTTATTTAGTTAGTACTTTATGTTTATTTGACAGGAGTTTACTATTTACTCTTTATTTGTATCTGTTCAAACGATATATAAGTTGGAGTTATCAAGGTCTAGTCCAAAATCGGGGTAATTCACCTAAGTAAATTGACAATTCGATTTTTTATTGTTTGACTGTAGGAAAATGAAATGAAGAGGATGAGAGTGTCACCTCTTAAAATTCTTCTGTAACCAATTAAGGTGCACTTTCTTGCACGATTTAGAGCAGGTCACATGTTTCTGGGGCCAGGAGTTAATACTCAACGTTTGGCGGCAGAGGGCCTGACCATATTCTGGAACTCAGGCTTATCGTTAGGTTATAAAGGTATTTTTACATGGTCTCTGTGGCCAGAATGTTGAAGTGAGGGGTGTTGTTAGGAACATTTTAAGCTTTTAAATAGTTACATTTGTATGACTTTGTCGTTTTCCTTGATATTTAATCACCTAGGTGTTGTAGAACTTAGGGCAACGGCAGTCGTAGGAGGATCTAGTATTGTGCTCGTTACAAAGTACTGTTGATGGCATCTGTCATTTATTGTCCCATTGGAAGAAATGGTGGCTGTTGCTTATTGGCAGTTCCTAGATGAGAGAACTCGTTGGTTGTTTCTTTCCTTTTTTTTTTCTTCTTTAAATTGCATATTTCTTTTTTCAGCTTTAAAAAAACTGTGGTAAAATATACATAAAACTTAAGCGTTTTTAATGCTTTACAATCAGTGGTATTAAGTAAATTTGTGTAACCATCACCACTCTCCATGTCCAGAATATTTTCATCACCCCAGACAGAAATTTTCTATCCTTTAAACATAACTTCCCATCACCCCAGCCCAAGGGGCCCTCTGAGAAGGGTCGCTCTGGAGCGAAGCCCCTCCTCAGGGCCCTGCCTTTCCCCAGGACCCGGTGCCCCACTCGGCTGGCACCTGCCAGACACAACACCAAAACGCAGCCCCCAGCGGCAGCCTCCTCCCTAGCATTTTCTCAGACTTAAAGCCGAGAACAAGTTAAGCGATTATGTGCTTCTTTAACCTCCTCTCCCAGTACTGCACCTTGAGAATGAAAAAGTGAGGTGGACAGTTACATGGGATGTAGCATCCTTGATGGGATCCTGACACAGAAGAAACACATGGGGAAAAACTAAGAAACTCTGAACAAACTATGTACTCTAGTTAATAATGTATCAATATCACTTCATCAATTGTAGCAAATGTACAACTAATGTAAGATGTTAACAATAAAGGAAATTGTGTGTGTGCCTGGGTGTGTGTGAATGTGGGGGGCTGTAATGAGGGCATTCTGTACTCTTAACTTTTCAGTAAATCTAAAACTGATCGATTGCTTGCCACGTTGCAGGGCGTGCGGGATCTTCGTTCCCGACCAGGGATCAAACCCATGCCCCCTGCAGTGGAAGCTCAGAGTCTTAATCACTGGACTGCCGGGGAAGTCCCTAAAACTGTGTTTTTGTTTTTTTTCTTAATATAGTTATTACCAAAGAAAGTGAGGCGGGTCTGTCGTGATGATCTCGTGTGTCAGAGAGCCCCTCCTTTTGAGGGCCAGACATCCTAATGGGCGGTGGGTGCCTTAGGTTCTGGGGAAAAGGATCCCAATGTGGCTATGCCTAGACTGCCCAGGGGCAGGCCCCGCCCTGTATGGTGAAACTCACAGCTCTGGGCCCGTGGTTCCAGCATCCTAATTATGCTCCCAGAACACCACGGCCCTGTTAAGGTTTTCCAGACACTGGGGCTGATGATGGAAACAGGGGACGCGAGTGATGGGTGGGTCTCATGGACGAGGGCCGAGTCCCTTCTGGAGGCGCGGCACAGGCCCCCTTGGGGTACAGGAGCCACCTGCTGGAAGGCCTGCGGGTTGAGCAGGTTGATACCTGGGTCCAACCCTGGCTCCTTCACTCCAGGCTGTGCGGCCTCAGCAAAGTCTCCCTGTCTACGACACTGACCCCACACGGCTGCTGGAAAGATCTAGGAAGACAGCAAAAGTCAAGTGGTTCGCACCCAGAGGGTGCAGGCCCACCGCGCACCCACTCTCTACGGCTGGTGCCTGAAGTCAGCCGAGGAGAGGGGCGCTGCCCTGCTCTGCTCGGCACGTGATCCATGGCCAGCTTTCTGGGCAGATGAATGGGGTGCCCGCTTCCCCGGGCCGCTGCGTCCCGCCAGGCCTTCGCCCCGCTTCTAACTTGGCAGGGTATTCCATGCACCCTGCTTCACCTAGGCCCGAGGCAACCCTGTTCCCCTGGCAACACTGTACCCACGTCACAGGCGAGGAAACTGAGGGCCAGATCACGTTTTAGGCGGGCTCTTAATTCAGCAAGTGTTCGAACTCGACTTGCCCACGGCCGTGTGCGGAGGCCGAGACGGGCCGGCAGCCCGCAAGCTTCTGAGTTTAGGTCTCTCCGGCCCTTCGCAGCTGTTCAAAGATGCCACCGTCACCTCGGCCGAGTGCCCGGGAGTTGGCTCGGTCACGTGCCCTATGGCCCCTGTTTCTTTCCTTTTGACTTCTCAATCGGTAGGCATCAGGGAAGTCAAAGGCAAATTGCAAGGAAGTGTCATTCTCATCTCCCACAAAATTTGATACAGAGTTTCAGAGGAGAAAGTTAAATTTAAAAGCGCATACATCTCTTCTTCTGGCAGGATTCAACTGTTAGGGATTTTACAGGGCCTGCACGATGAGGCTTGGTTGTAGGTGTTGTCCAGTGGCTGAAAAGAGTAATATAATGTTCACTGTTTAGTAGGGTCAGTAGTTCTCTGCTCTATCCATAAGCCTCATGAATTTTTTTCTTTCTAAGGCAAAGGTAAATTTCATCTCAACTAGAGCCTGCATTAAAACAAATCCTAAATTAGCATCCTCACCGTTTTTTCATTGCTGAGCCTGACTTCATGAATCAGTGATGTGGAGAGTCATGTCTACAGTATTTCTTTAGCTTTACTGAGGAATAATTGACAGATATGATTGTCTGTATTTAAAGTGTACAATGTGATGATCTGATATACATAGAGGTTGTAGAGTGATTACTAAGGTCAAGATAATCAACACATCCATCACCTCACCTAGGTAACTTCCTTTTGTGTGGCAAGAATGCTTAAGCTCAACTCTTAGCAACTTTCAAGCATACAATACTGTCTTATTAACTGTAGTGACTGAGCCGTACAGTAGATCCTTATTCTTCCTACAACCGAAACTATACCCTTTGACCTGCGTCACCCCATTTCCCCCAGGGTCATCGTTTTATAACAAGGTCAACCACTCAGTGCTGACCACCAAGCCCAGCTTTATCCTTGTAAATCACAGCTCCTATTCCAATATTGGGGAAAACCTATTAGTTGCTGCCTTACTGCCCTAAATATTTCCCGCCTCCCCGGAGGCCCTGGGCTCTAACTTTTAACAAGCCTCAGAACAAAGCCTGATGCCCAGGGGAAGGTTCAGCCCTGCTCTGGGAAGACGTTCCCACAGCAAGTGGTCCCATTTTCACTGTTACATTGTGGATTAAAGTGCTATGTGGAGCATCTTTCACTGTTACAC
Organism: Delphinus delphis; assembly: GCF_949987515.2. Classification (NCBI taxonomy): domain Eukaryota; kingdom Metazoa; phylum Chordata; class Mammalia; order Artiodactyla; family Delphinidae; genus Delphinus; species Delphinus delphis. Next base: position 142,782,163 of record NC_082683.1, on the reverse strand, counting down.
AAAAACCAGTACCCTGAATATTATCCTTGTCCCCTGACCAGGGTTATAATAGGGTTCTGCCACAATTTCTCCAATTTTTATTTCTCTCAAATAGAAATTTGCTAGTGTAACCACCCTCTCTGGGTGGGAGGCTAACTTTGTTTCTGATTGTCTTATTTCAACCCGTGGAGAAGTTACATTGCGCCACCGGGGCTTTTTTCCTTTTCTCTTTTTCATTTGGCCGGGACTGCCTCTGTTCCACAGAGCCTACTTGTCATTTCTTCTGTCACCGTTAGTTAAAAGTAATTGTTATTGCAAACCCACTCCATGCCAGTATCATTCTCTTTCATGGGGAAAACCCACGAAGCATTCATTTCAGTAGCAGAAAGGAGGGAGCTTGCAGGATCAAATCCTTTTGATCTCCACCAACAGCGCCTGTGGCAACGCATTTAACTAGCAGGAGTTGTTAATTACAACCCTAACTTGTTGATCTTCGTGGCTTCCGAATTTTAAAAGCAAGAAAATTAAACACGGCGTGTTTCTCCTCCAGTAGAAAATGACAGGAGCGTGTCTTCTAAGTTCTGTCCCAGTCGCTAATAATCAGATACTTGCATTTTCCTGTAACATTTCTTTCCTCCCTTTGTGGATAGAACCATTTCTTAAGTTCAAAGAGCCCTTCCATTCACAGCAGGGTAGATGTTTGCCTGTAAAACAAAGGCTTTAGAAGCATAAATCCTCTAACTATGAGTCTGAGTGACATTGTACTGAAGATATTTCAGGAGTTGACATCACTTAAAAAACACACACACACAAAAGAATGAAGGCTAATTAAAAGTCTAGTAGTCCTAGGCTTCACGGGTTATTTTCTCATTTAATTTGCATAACAAACCTATGAGGTAGAAACTGTATCTTTACAGTGGAGGAAACAGGTTCAGAAAGGATTACTAATTTGCCCAAGATCGCACAGCACCTCCGGCACCAGAAAGAAGAAAGGACTTGAGATGGGGAAGTAGGAAAAGTAACTCATCGTTTTCATCCTACATTGTGAAGCGGGAATCAGGAGGAGGCGGAAAGAAAGCTGAGCCTTCCTTTTTTAAAATTTGCACCTGGCTTCTAGAATATTTTCTTGTCATAGTTCAAAAATACGGCATCTGCCACTTCATTCTGACCATCATCAAGGTAGCTAAACAACCTAATACATCCTGTGTGTGCCAGTCATTCTTTAAGAAGAGTTACATTGTAAAGTCTGCATTGCAGAGAAGAATGCTTCAGCGCTCTTCTTCGGCAAATTTAGCACTCAGAAACACTCAACCCAAATGGATGACCATAGGCCTAGGCCAGTGGTTCTGCATTCTGGAAGCACGTTGGATCCGGGTAGTTCTCTAAAACTCCCAACACAAATCAATCTGATGAGAACTGCTAGACCCAACCCCACCCCCAGACGGGCCCATGCAGCCGAGGTTGAGAGCCACTCCGAGAGGTTATGAGTGTGATTTCACCAGTAACTTTCCTTTAGTTCCCTTCCTTTTCAGTTATTTCACTTCATTCCTCCAAATGACCTTTATTAATCATTTCTTTGAGGGCAGCTTTCTTTTCTTGGTTTTTACAGTCTTTCCCCAAACCTCCTGGCCAATTCAGATCAGGTTACATTGCAAATGAAAGATTTACAGCTGTGTCTTCTGCAAGACCAGAGTTTATTCTAAAAGCCTGTATATTGCTACAGTGAAAATGGATCTCCCATATGAAGTTTCTCTCTGGCTAAACTTTGCAGTCAGCAATAGTCAAACTCTCACAGGAGCTCTCTCTTTCTCTCTCAAACACATACACAGTGCACGTTCCAGCTCAGCAAATTTTAGTTTGGGTTTCAACCATTAGACTTATGAAACGTGTACATCTCTCCCTATGAAAAGCTATGGGAAAAACTGAAGCACGTATCAGGATAATTTAAACAGAGCTCCCATCCCTACCCCACTTCATCGAGAACTGCTATTACCAAATAGATCAAAGTAGATTCTTATGCTATTCACTCTCCGCAATTGGCTTAGCTTCTCTCCTTTTCTACTGTGAAGGCCGTTTGGCCCAGGAGAATCTTTGCTAAGAAAATTCCCATGTAGCCAGGCAGATGACTCCATAAGCATATATACAGTAAAATCTGCCTGTGAGCCAGGCAGGGCTTTTCTGTTGTTTGTGAGAGCTGCAGTGTTCTATCACCCAGTTCCCAGAGGACACAGTCCTGCTTGGACTGGCCCAGTGTCTGAGAAACACCTGGATTTAGCACACTGAATGAGACAGAGGGACCTTCTTTGCACAGACTGAATACAAAAGTAATCCTTATTTTATTCCAGTCTGCTTCAGGTGATATTGATTCCTCTGGAACAGTTGATTGAGAGACCCTCTGTGGGGATGCTCCCTCCCCAGATCTCATTTTCAGAAATGATCCTGGATTCTCCCCATTGCATCTTTGAAGCCAAGTAGCATTAATGGGATACCACTGGAGCTGGGACATTATGCAGACCAGAGTAAAGAATGCCTCTATTTATACTTTGTTATTACTGTTATCCAGACACATAGATTATTTTTGTTTCATGTCACAGTACTCAAGGAAGGATATTTTTGCACGATGGAGACATAGTATGTACCTTGATGTGTGAATTCTGATTCTGCTACCCACCTTCTGAATGACCGTGTTGGGTTAGATATTTCACCTCTAGGATCCTCAATATCTTCATTTGAAAAGCGGGAATAATAACTTCTTCACAGCTGATGGAATTATTGCAAGAGATCAGTTTTCAAACTTTTTGGTCTTTTTTTTATTGGAGTATAGTTGCTTCACAACATTCTGTTAGTTTATACTGTACAGCAAAGTGAATCAGCTATACGTATACATATATCCCCTCTTTTTTGGATTTCCTTCTCATTTAGGTCACCACAGAGCACTGAGTAGAGATTCCTGTGCTATACAGTAGGTTCTCATTAGTTATCTATTTTATACATAGTCTCAATAGTATATGTATGTCAATCCCTATCTCCCAATTCATCCCACCCCCCTTCCCCCTTGGTATCCATATCTTTGTTCTCTAAGTCTGTGTCTGTATTTCTGCTTTGTAAATAAGATCGTCTGTACCAATTTCAGATTCCACATATATGCATTAATATACGATATTTGTTTTTCTCTTTCTGACTTACCTCACTCTGTATGATAGTCTCTATGTCCATCCATGTCTCTACAAATGACCCAATTTCGTTCCTCTTTATGGCTGAGTAATAGTCCATTGTATATATGTATAACGGAGGTCTTAAGAGCCCTCACTACCCTTAGAAATTGAGAACTCCAAAGGGCTTTTTTTATTTACCTTGGTATTTATCAATACCGTATTTGTATTAATAATTAAAAATAAAATAAAGTGTTTTATTTTATTTTATTTTATTTTATTTTAAAATGACAGCAACCGTTACTGTTAATGTAACATTTTTTTTTTTATGAGGACTGTTTTCCAAAACAAAAGAATTAATGAGAATAGTGGTGGTTTACAGTTTTGCAAATCTCTTTAATGTCTGGATTTCCAGAAAACAAGTGGATTCTCAGATATGCTTCTGAATTCAGTCTGGAGAATTATGTACTTTTGGTTGAAGTGTGCGAAGGAAATCTGGCCTCAAATAAATATGTAATTGGAAGGGAAGGAGTATTTTAATAACCTTTTCAGTTAATTGCAGATATTCTTTGATTCAACACTAGAACTTAGTAAGTGATTTTGTCTTAAAGACTAGTTGTAATGTGCAGCCTGAAGCCATCTGTGAATTTTATGTACTCTGATACGTAAAATCCCTTAGTCTGTCTTGTAGTTTGAATGCCTCTTTTACCCATGCGTAATTTTTAAAACATCATACACTGGTCATTTGGAAAACATTGGTTCACTAAATTATGCAGACCTTCTAAAACTTTATTTCATCAAACCATATCAAAAAATCATAATTATGAAAACCACCACCAGTCTCATCAGACGAGAGACTGTCAAGCCTAGGGCGACAGACGTATGTTCTGAAATTTTGACTTTTGCTCAAAAGCCCAAATTTTATCATTGGCAACAAATATTGCTAGTTGTTTTCCTTGATGTGATGGGCTCACTTCATTCATTTCCATAATATAGCTGCCAGATACACAAGTCTGAATAATCAGTTTGTCTAAAGTTGTTCTTTCAGGTAAAAGTGGTATTTCAAGAAAACAGTGGCTAGTTCAGTTTATGGCTCCGGGGATGGCCAAGAGCTCTTCCTTGAGACACAGCCCTCATCCTTCAGTAGGAGCAGAAATGCTTCCCGCCTTCTTCCCATTTCATCTCAGGATGTCAAAAAAAAACACATACCAAAGAGTTGAGGTTTAGTGATGTTAATATTTGTTACTGCTTCATTAGGGACATTCTTTTTTAAAAAATTTATTCAAGTATAGTTGATTTACAGTGTTGTGTTAATTTCTGCTGTATAACAGTAATTCCGATACATACACATATATATATATATGTATATACACATTCTTTTTTTTTTTTTTTTTTTTTTTTTTTGCGGTACGCGGGCCTCTCACTGTTGTGGCCTCTCCCGTTGCGGAGCACAGGCTCCGGACGCGCAGGCTCAGTGGCCATGGCTCACGGACCCAGCCGCTCCGCGGCATGTGGGATCTTCCCGGACCGGGGCACGAACCCGTGTCCCCTGCATCGGCAGGGGGACTCTCAACCACTGCACCACCAGGGAAGCCCTATATACATTCTTTTTCATATTCTTTTCCGTTATGGTTTATCACAGGATATTGAATATAGTTCTCTGTGCTATACAGTAGGACCTTGTTGTTTATCCATTTCTATATATAATAATTTGCATCTGCTCATCCCAAACTCCCAATCCATTTCTCTCCCACCCCTCTGCCCCTGTTGGCAACCACAAGTCTGTTTTCTATGTCTGTGAGTCTGTTTCGTAAGTAAGTTCATTTGTGTCATATTTTAGATTTCATTAGGGACATTCTTAAGTGATACTGGCTTTCCCCCCTTGCTGTAGCGTGTGGAAGTGAGGAATACAGTGACCACTCGGCTAGTTTGGCGCCGCTGCTTTGATTTGTACTAAAGCATCGCAGGTTTTACCCTCCAGGCACCTTACACCTTCTAGAGCGCAGATGTCAAGACAGAAAAGGCAGTAGTAGTATTCTGGAAATAGTTTTCACCTCACGGACTCCCTGAAAGGGTCTCTGGGCCCCCAGTAGTCTACAGACCACATCTTGGGAACCACTGGGGTGGACAGTAGGAATTGTGTAACCTCTCGCCAATCCTGACAAGTTAGCTCTTTCTGCCTGATCTTCATGGTTTGTGGCCGTGGACTTGGTGACTGGCTGGGCTGAATGAAACCCGGCCTTTGGGAGATTTATCATGTCGATGAAATCCCACTGGAGTTCTTCCCGAGCTCACCAGAGCCCAAGTGCTGTTTCTCTCTCTGGGATGTTACCTTGAAACTGAAAACAAACCTTGGTTTTTCCTATTAGCTTTACTGCTGGCATCTGTGCAGGAAGATCTCTGTATCCTTGTTTTTTTGTATGGTGTAGAGCTAATAAAGACATTATAATTTCCTAGTCTTTTATATCAAGGGGTCTTAACTCTAGTTTCAGAGCTAGTCCATGTATAGACTTTAGGTGACTCGTGAGCCTTTGAAATTTCACAAAATTTGCTGTTGTTTTTCGGGGGTTGGGGAGAAGGTGGGTTGTTGGGGAGAGTTAATAGCTTCAGATTCTCAGAGAGGTTTTGTGACCTCCCCCCTGCAAAACCAAACCTTAACTCATGGTTATTTCAGATGGACATTGTTATGGGTAGCACCTACCCATCCATTGTCCATTTCCAAACGCACTTCTTTTTGGAAAGAATTTTCAAAGTTCCCTCCTTGGCTTTGCCATTACTTTGGCATTCCTTCACGGTTCATGTCACTTAGCACTTGCTCGCAACTCACTTCACGGCTGTCTTCACGCACATCTGTCCTTTTCCTCTTGGCATAAAATGCAGGAGAGCAGGGACCGTGCATCTCGTCCAGGTGTATCTCCTCGGAGGGTATTTCAGGCCGGAGAATATGCTCAACCAAATCAGTGGGTTCCTTTTTGAACCACTGAGATGTGCAAACTTGGAACATTTATTTATACCTCAACCACAAGATGCATTTTTCCCCCACACATTCTTCAGTCTGCTTCTTGGAACCCAAGCGCTGTCATGAAAACTGCAAGGCAGTCTGTTTCGTTCCAACAGTAGCATTTTTGGAACAGTTTCCCGATTCCGTGGGAGTAGTGTGGTGACTACCACTTGCTGATGAGACGCAGAGGAGGACTCTGCAGCGTGATTATATGTATATCATGAACTATCAGCTCTCCGGGGAAGCTGCAGAAGGAATGGGTGTGAGGGGGCTCCGCTGCAGGGCAGGGGGCACCCCTGACAGTAGCAAGAGTGCTCTTCACGGTGTCAGCATTTCTGTAAGTCAGAAAGCTGGCTTCAGTGTGGTGGGTGAGAATCAGACAGTGGGCTTTACAGATAGTGCTCTGATTTAACCACGTGGTGGTTCCCCGCCTCAAAAAAATTTTTAAGAGTTCTATCGTATGTGGTTTAACTTAGAGGCTTCACAGTTTTTGAAAAAACTGTGGCTTGTCTAACGCAGCAAACATACCAGCACCTAACAGTTGGGAAACAGCAATCCCTGTCCTCTGTGGGAAGCAGGAAGATAAATAATACGGCAGTGAACAGGGAGGACTGACCTAATTATGACGAGGCAGAAGAATCGCTCAGTAGGTTACCGACAAGGTGGATGTGTATACCAATCAGATCTGGGAATATTTTATTCAGGAATATGTTCCCACTTGCTGGGTTGCATTGTTTTTAAACTTAGCTTCCCAGACAACATTTGAGCTCCTGACACCCTCCATCCTATCTTCTGCATCACTTGTGTCTCTAAATACTAAAAGTTGCCACTCCCGGTGCATTTTCACCAGTGTGGGTGGACCCAATCCTCCATCTGTACAGACGCAAACTTCCAAGATGGCTTTGTTTATTTCTGTCCCTGTCTAGCAGGTGAGAAAATCAGGACATAAGAGCCTTTGACTTGCCCCAAACTATTGAATGATAGTGCGGGTGATGTTAACAGCTGTGGTGTCCCAGGCCAGGCTCATGAGTCAGAGTGTGTCATTCGTCTCTTTGGAAAGTGCCTTTCATGCCGTGGGGGTCGGTAAATGTCGGTGCGTGTCCTCTTTGACTAACTCACTCCTACTCAAGGGCTGAATCTGGTCAAACTCTCCTTTGGGAGAATGCCACCTATCAGTGGGAGAGCAAGGTAAGGTGACTCTTGGCTGTGCTTTCGGACCAGATGGCTGTTGCTACTGCATGATGAAATGTGCAACTTCACGTTTCCCTGCCTCTCGACACTACAGTGCCCTTTCTGTTTTTTAAGGAAAGAAGGATTGTCCAAATGTGGAAGATGCAAGCAGGCATTTTACTGCAATGTGGAGTGTCAGGTAGGTGTTGGGCCAGCTGGCAGGGAGGGCCTTGTTTCCTCGGAAGATCGGGACCCAACATCCTTCTCGTCCTTGTCACGGCATCCCAGAGCCCTCCTGCAGCCAGAGCTACAAAGCCTCCTTGTGGCATAGGAAGTGGCTGGGTCCCCCTGTGTGCTGCCGGTGATGACGGGCAGCCAGCAGTAGCGTTTTGGGGCCACACAGAAGATCAGAAATAGGGGAGCCATGTTGGATACAGGCATGTGTATCACTGAGGTTGACAGCCTGCCCCCCAAGACTACCAGCAACAGACGGAACATGCAAAGATGACCAGTGAAAAATGTTAAAACGCTATCTTTAAAATTGTTTAGTCTTTACTATCACAGGTCTGTATTTGTATATGTCCCTCTAGCAGGCCACACGCTGCACTTGGGCTGGTCTAACCCAGCCTGATTCCAGCTAGACTTAGGTGAGCCCCTGGCACAGCCTTTGTACAGCCAGAGGCGAGCTGCTCTGAACTTGGACCTGGAGACCTGGGGACGGTGCCTCGGCAGCAGTCGGTGCTGAGTGGGTTCAGGAGGCAGGTTGCATGTAGACCATGGGCCATCTGGCTTGATGGATACGTCTCAAGGGAGTCTCGGAACACGGGACTGGGAAGCTCAAGGGGGAGTTTGGAGGAGCTCCTGGTAGATTCTTTGAGGGACGAGGAGTGGTGTCTTCCAAACTTTTCTACTTGATATACTATATAGTTATACAAAATGTTCATAGATATTTTACAGAAAAAGTGTTCCATGTTCCAGCAATTTGAATTTGGGGAGAATATGATCTTTGACTTCAGTATACCCTCCCCAAACTATTTTTTTAATGGAAACCTGCTGATACTCCTTGGGAAATGTCAATGCCATTAAACAATGGCTCTATATGACAGGGAGGATTTTCAACATATCTGTACCTCTTTTTGTTGTTGTTCTTCCCATACTTGGTGTCATTCCCATCTGTCCCCTCCCCCTCCCTGGTCTGCCTCATTACCCACGATTTCATTTTTTTTTCTCTCTCTTCTCCCTGTGCAGCTGGTCTCTGAAAGTCTCCAAAGAGTGTTATTTGGCAGTGGGAGAGGTTGCTAAGCTCCGATGTCTAGCATGTCAGTGTCATCTAACCGTAGAGCTCCTGTCACAGGGGCCCTGGCGGGAATGAAACACAGGCTGAGTCACTGGCTTGGGAAGGTCAGCCTTGGTTCTGAAGGCCACGTACACGGTCCCTCTCCCTGTGGACTTCCAGAGGCTGTCAGCCTGTGGAGCAGTGAGAATATAGATGGGTTTGTCGTTGAGTTTTTAGGGAGTGTGGCTTCTTTTGAAGAGGAGAGATCATACTTGGCCCCTACTGATCGTACACAGAGAATTCTGTGGTTAGATTGCTGCAACATTGGAGAGATCAGTGAGCCCTGGAATGACATGATTTGGTTCCAGGCCTGATAAGTTAGCTGTTTCTATATTTAAGTTAAACACTTCTAGAAGAAATAACTCATGACGTTCTGGTTCTTTAAAGAAGCAAGCTAGTAACTCACAGACAGTTCAGACTATTGAAACACAGAAGACTAGGAGGACATGGTCCCAGCTCTGCAAATGACTAGCTCTAGGAACTTCATAGGACACAGGACAAAGGACATCTCAGAGTCTCTGTTTCTTTAAATGTAAATGAGGACAGTGGCCCCTATCTTGATAAATTGTAAGGACCAAATGATTTGACAGATATGAAAGTTCTATGTAAACTGTAATGCTGTGTGCAGGCGTGAGGGCTTATAAGTAATAATATTACAGTAACTCAGGCTGGACTGAAGCTTAGCTGTATGCAGAGAATAACGTATACAGCACATGTTAGATTTAAGGGACTTTTTTTTTTCTTTTTTAACTTTTTATTTTATCTTGGAGTATAGCTGATTTACCATGTTGTGATAGTTTCAGGTGCACAGCAAAGCGACTCAGCCACACATACACATGTATCCAATCTTCCCCAAACTCTCCTCCCATCCAGGCTGCCGCATAACATTGAGCAGAGTTCTCCGTGCTATACAGCAGGTCCTTGTTGGTTATCCATCTTAAATATAGCAGTGTGCACATGTCGATCCCAAACTCCCTGACTGTCTCTTCCCCCAACCCGAGGGGCTTGTTTTTTTCACCTAAGAGAATGGATGGTTTCTAAGAACTTGAGATCCCTAATGGTGTACATTGTATGAGTAATGCTTGTTACAAAATGCTTGTTAACTTCTCTGATGAACTGTAAACTCTGCATTAATATAAAATATGAGAATCTGTGAGATGCTGAGCTACCTCGGGGTCTCCTGAGCGGGCCGCTGAGCTGTCTTCCATTAGGCCTCACCAGGTGGCATTATTTTGACGAATCATCGTGGTCCGGGTTGGGGTCTTGAGGTGGCCATTGTGGTCCCCCTGCCTTTAGGACCTAGTCTCCCAGATTTGCACACTCACAGTAATAGGTGCCCTGCTTGGAAGGTTCACAGTGATCGAGTTCATCAACCCATTTTAACCAGAATGCCTCTTTTTTCTTTTCTTCTTTTTTTTTTTTTAAAGAAGGTTTTCTTCTCTTCTTTTAATTTTTTGGCCGTGCAGCGTGGCATGCGGGATCTTGGTTCCCACAGCAGGGATCGAACCCGTGACCCCTGCAGTGGAAGCGAGGAGTCTTAACCACTGGACCACCAGGGAAGCCCCCCAGAATGCCTCTTTATTACTTTACAGCAAGCAGCTTGAAGTCTGTACATTCTCCTCCTATAGACAGATTGTACAGGTTAAAGCATAATGCGATTGCTTGTAGCAAGGAATCCCAGGATGTGGGGGGATACAGTGCTGTGACTGTAAGTCACATTGAAGGTCTGGGCCAAGACAGCTTGCTGTGTCCAGCATCGTGATGTGCAGTCTTCCCTGTGTGTCGCCCAGGTTCAGGGCTAGGACATCATGAGTCCTGGAGAGCACTTCTGCAATTCAGTTTTCCTGTGCTCTGTGAAGTATCTCTCGTGACAGAAGTAGCCTCCTAGAGGACAAGTGATAACACAGCTCCCAGAGCCACTCGTTTTCTAGAGGTGAGGCTGGATTTGACCTGTAAGTTTCGTTTTTGTTTCATCTGTCTCCTGATGTGGAAGGAAAAGGCTAATAGTCATTAAGGTGTTCTATCCTACGGTACTGAAGAACTGAGTAAGTGCAGGACACTGTATTACAATGAGATAGAATGGTCATAAAGGTTTAATCAAAGTAAGCACCTAGAAATAAATGGCTGTATAAGGGCTTCATCCATAAAATCATTAGGGAGGAATCTGGGGCATTTGCTCCAGATAAAAATGTATTCAGGGTTCTGTCCAAGGGACTGCTTGGATAGGATCAAAGTGGGGACTCTGCTACAAGTGGTACAGAACAAGAGCAGCAATGAAGAAGGTAAATGAGTGATTCTCCGCCTAAGAAAGCATGGCCCTCAGCTGCTGGTCATTCACTGGGCGTTCTTCAAAGGCAGACCCCACCCACCTGGAGTCACCAGGGGGTCGGTACCACACATCAGATGATGGGGTTGGAAAGGAGGTTATCAGTAGATAAGAAAACTATGTCCACACTGGTTGGGTGACCCACCCAAGGGGACGCAGCAGCAGAACCGAGACCAGACTGTGCAGGCTGCCTGGGGAGGGCTTTTCACTGCTTTCCAACACTGTGCTTGGAGGTTCTGAGGACCCTCCAGGAGAAGAGGCATTGTGGGAATGTGTCAAAGACTGAGAAGTGGCCTTTCATTGAGGTGAAAGGGAAGACCCCTTCCAGTAGTGTTGTCTTTCCAGAAACCTCTCCAACAGTGTAAGGCACACATCCTTCCACAAACGCAGCATCTTAGGAGACCCTCAGCACTGTGTTTGCTCTCCCCGGGCCCTCCTCTCTAATTGCAGGGCTTTAGGATCCTGCTTTGTTGTATGCAGTTTGGCCCTGTCTTGCCCCATTTCCTTTCCTCTTCATTCACTTGCCTCAGTGGGATCCTGCCAGAGGAAAGATTTTAATTGACGATGCATGAAAGGGTAATGGGAGGAAATACAAAAGAAACAGGAATTTCTTTTTAGTTAGGCTTGGTTTGTAACCTGTGTGTTTTAATGAACTATATTTATTTTTATAAATATGCCTGGAAAGCTAAGTGTGTTATTCACTCACTTAAGACTTTTTCATTAAGTCGTACTCTGACACGTTGAAGAGAATAGTTTTAGAAAGTTATTACATAGAGGAGTTGTGGAGTAGAACTTTCTAGGGTATTATTTCTTAACTTTGACAAATAGAAGAAAACGATTTGTGTTTTGTAAATAGAGGTGATAGGATTATGAGTGTGCTTTTGAAAGTAGGAAGGGGCATATCCCAATGGAGATTTTAAAAAGCACGTGTGAGGAGCTTGTGATCAAAGATTCGTGAACATTCTTGACTTTTATCATCGATTAGAAAGTAACTGAAGTGTAGAAAGTGTCCAAGAAGTGCTCCCATGACCCTGTCGTTGTTTGGGTGATGAGTGAGTGGGGCCAGAGTCATAGGTTTAGTCCTGGTTAAATTCGCTTTGTCCTCTTAACCCAGACACAGGAACCATCTTCAACAGAGCCACTCTTTTTTCTAAATGGTTAATATCACCAGTAGGAAAAAGCGTGTAGGAATGAATGAGTGCATCCCAATCACTCTTTTATGGGAAGAGAAAACAAAGCAGATGTCCTTGTGATGGGGGCTCAGCAGTGTCTGTCGTCTTGGTGTGAGATGGTCACTAAGCCCCTGATTCCCTCTTCATTCTTCCTCTCGCAGAGAATGGTAGTAGAGAGCAGCAAGCCTGACATTTTCTTACTATTCCACATTTTAAGAAATCACCTACGCGTGCTGCTCCACATTTCAGGAAACCACGTATGCGTGTGTACAAGTAGACATGGTGTAGATTGAAAGCCCCATTAGAACGAGAGAAACACCAAATACGAGAGTTAGAAAAGGGGACGTCACAATAAGAATCCGGTCTTCTTACGCAGGGAAGCAATATATCGCTTGCTCAGCAGAAAACTGGATGACATAACAAGCACTGTTTTCTTCCAGTGTTGGAAGTGCCGGTGTACCATGAAACAATTTTGCAACGCTCTTTACGCATCTTTAAGCATTTTTGTCCATGCGCAAAAAGGAAAGTCATGCAGAGCTGTTACTGCATTGGCTGAAAATGAACTAGAAGTTTAAAAAGTGTACCAAAATATTCCCTATCTTACTTTTATTTTTATTTTTTTTTTATTTTTTTTTTTTATTTTTTTTGCGGTACGCGGGCCTCTCACTGTCGTGGCCTCTCCCGCTGCGGAGCACAGGCTCCGGACGCGCAGGCTCAGCGGCCATGGCTCACGGGCCCAGCCGCTCCACGGCATGTGGGATCTTCCTGGACTGGGGCACGAACCCGTGTCCCCTGCATCGGCAGGCGGACTCCCAACCACTGCACCACCAGGGAAGCCCCCTATCTTACTTTTATGATAGTGAATTGTTCAGATTTATTGCACGAATAATCTGTGCTCAATATAGAAAAATCAGAAAGTAAAGACTGAAAGAAGAACAGAAAGAGTAGCCATACTTCATAATTTTATCCTTCCAGAGAAAATCACTAGTAACACTTTGGCATGTGTCTTTCTGAATCCTTCCTGTGCATTTATTTGTATATTACTTTCCTGGGAAATGGGATCCATTTGAGTTTGCATAAAATTTTATAAAGATTGCAATCAGGCAAGGAGGAAGAGCTTGAATTTTGAAGAAAACTAGTAGAGAAAGTTTTGGAAAAACGGGCAAAAATGTCTTTTTAAAAGCATAAAGGGTTGCAAAATCATTCTGTGTACAGTGAAACTGCCAGTACTAAAAAACAAAACAAAACACAAATAAAGCACTGTTAATTGATAAGACTTATTCCTATCCATCAGCTTAGCTTAATTTTTTGTTTCAATTTTGTCCAATCTGATTGTTTATAATTTCTTATGGGCAAAATTGGGGCAGATTATATCAGGATATGCTCAGAACCTAGGGGCAGATTATATCAGGATATGCTCAGAACCTATCTGACATTTCTACCAGATGTTCTTCTCCCCCCCACAGCTTTTTTTTCTTTAAGAATTAAAACCGAAAAAAAAAAAAAAATTAAAACCGAGTAGTGACATTGTGGCACATCTCTGTCATTTCCACCTTCTGACAGAAAGTGAAAACTTCTTATTACCTAGTAAATTTCCCTTGATGAAACTTACATGATTCTGCGCATCCTTGGATTTACCCAGCTCTCTGATTTAACTGCTCTGTGTGGGGCTGTATCACATTCGAGGTGCTCTTACTTTTACCTTGTGTTCGGATATAGTCGTAAACTACCTGAAGTCAAAGACTCCATCTCCCACCTCTGCCTCTACGGCCAGTCGAGGGCTTATTGGATGAATGAAAGAACCAGTAAATGAACAATTACCAGCGTTTGTTGAGAGCGCAGTGTGTGCCAGGCGCTGGTCTGAATGCTTCTTGTGGGTTAGCTTATTTGCTGGATCCCCACAATGACCCTTTGTGGTGGGTTGCATGAATGCCTAATTATCCCATTTGAAGGTCCTATATTTGTTGGTAGTCTTCAAGCTTTTGTGTCTGATTATCACTGTTGGAAAGCATAAAATCATAGACTCAGAATTCTGGACCTGCTAAATAACTTAGGGATCATGTTATTTACAGCCAAGGGTATGGATGCAGAGGGATTAAGAGGCTTGCCTGGTGTCACATAGCTGCTTCGCTGAAGAGCGGGGGGTGAGAATGCAGGTCTCCCCGAGCCCCAAACCAGTGTCCTCTTACTTCACAGCACTCTGCTCGCCTCCAGACCATGCCCTGTAGTTAGGTTCCCTTCCCTTTGAAGACATTAACATCAATACGTGTCTACATTGTATGTTACTTTTTATTCACATTAATTTGACATTAATTCTATTAATAATATGTAAGTCATATTAAGAAATGTTAGTATTAAACTTATTTCTCCCAGGAGCTCATTGTTAAACACCGAAAGACACCACCTACAGTTCAGAAAACTAACATCTTCAAGGCCCTGCGGAGACCTTGTATTAGCGTTCCTGGGGTCATAGTGGACACGTGTGTGTTCCTAGTTGCCAGTTATCCATCTGCCCCAGCTGGTGGTGCTCATGCCCCTTGGATATCCCAAGGCCAGGTTTGAAGCCCTCTTTGAGTTTCCCTTTTTGCCTTGCATTTGGGGAGGGAGCTGTTTTGTCGGCTGGGAGCTAGACCCACCTGTTCCTACCACATTGCCTCATCACCGTGCTCTCATTTTAGGCTTTGGCTAAAAACAGATCCTCTTCTCCCTTGTGCATATCTTGTCATTTCTTTCTCCCCCTGTTCTTAGTTATATTTGGCATGGTGTTATTTAACTCTGCAGAACATCTTGGCACAGAACTTGAGCCAAGGGTCTGTGCCACGGGCTGCCTTAAATCATTGTGACATCGTGTCTTTCCTGTATTTGGCATGGGGGAGGGGAGGGAGACATCTTCATTCATTCAGCAACTTTATTGAGCGCCTAGTAAACACCAGGCACTGTTCTAGGTTCTGGGGTAACAGGCGTACACAAAACAGACTAATAAGGTCCTTTATTTTAGTGGGAGCGGGAGGGAGACATAGTAAACCAAACAACTAATCAGTGTGTAATATGTCAGGTGGTGAGAGGTACTAAGAAGAAACATAAAAGCAAGGAAAGGGAGAGTGTTGGGGAGAGTGCTGGTCTGTTCAAGGAGCAGCAAGGAGACGTGGTGGCCAGCATGGAGTGAGGTGAGGGAGCATGGTGGTGGTGATGAGCTCAGAGTAATGGAAGCGGGGGAGGGGGGGCTCCTACCACGTGTAGCCTCACGGGTCATCTTTAAGTCTTGGCCTTTCGCTCTGAGGTGAGAAGTCATTAGAAGGTGCTAAGCTGAGAAAAGGCAGGATCTGAGTTGTGCTTTGCAGAATCAATTACTCTGGCTGCTCTCTGGAGGCAGAAGCAGGTGTCCAGGTAGCCACGGGGCGAGGTGTCGGGTCTGCACACCCAGTAGAAAGGTGGGGGTGGGGGTGAGGCAAGAAGTAATCAAAGGCTAGCTGTATTCTGCAGGCAGACAGGATGGATTTGCCAGGGAGATGAATGTGGAGTGGGAGGGAGAGAAGAGAGGCAGCCAGGAGGACTCCAGGGTTCTGGCCTGAGCACCTGAACCATCAGACTTGCCATTTTCTGAGGCAGGAAAGGCGGAGGGGAGAACACGACAATACCCAGTTCCGTTGCGACAAAGAGTGTCTGCAGACTCCCACTGAGTCCTCTCCCACAGCCTCTCAGCCCCATCACGCCACCGCGGTGGGCTTTTATTGGAGCTCGTGTGGTCCAGGCAGTTCCCAGTCACCCCACAGTAACCCTGTCACTGACGCCGGCATCATTCTTTATGCCCAGTGCTCAGAGCCTTCCTCCACGGCACCCATGTCCTCCTACTTCCTCAGCCTTCCCCTCTCGAAGGGGGCATCTCCACCCTTCCAGGAGTGAGCACACGCCCTTTACCCCCCAACCTGGGGCAGAAAGCTTCAAGACAAGTGATAGAAAGGAGTACAGTTTTCCTCTTTTATCAAATGACTCTACAGGAAGTCTGTGTTCCTAAATATTCCCAAGAGTTGCCCTGGCCAGACTCTTAGAGGGCCCTTGACAAAGCCCTCATTTGTGTTTTGTTTTTATCACCTGTAAAAGGGTGCTGTGCTGTGTCTGTGTAGACACACACAGACTAGGTGCTGTGTGTGTCACTTCTTGGTTATTTGCTCTGAAGTGAGAACAGAGCCAGAACAGAACCGTAGGTAGCAGAGCCAAACCAATGGCTAATGCCAAAGTCACTCGCCCCTGTGACTTGACAGCGACCACAGATAATGGAAAGGTGTGTGTGTTGTTTGGAATGATGAGGGGCACCAGATGCTTGAGGGAACAACACAAAGCAGATTTTCTCTTGCCAACAACCTTGGCCAGGCCTGAGTCAAGGTTATATAGCCACAACTATCTTAAAGGATGTTTTCATCTCTAGCTTTTGTGAGCATCATCGTGTTTTCCAAAAGGAAACATATTTCACTTGACCTTAGTAGGACTTATTGCATCCTCTCTTCTCGAACTTTATTGCAGTACGTGTGTGTATGTGTGTGTGTGTGTGTGTGTGTGTGTGTGTGTGTGTGTAATAATTGTTTTTTCACTTTCCCAGAGAGAAGATTGGCCCATGCACAAGCTGGAATGTTCTCCCATGGTTGTTTTGGGGGAAAACTGGAATCCCTCAGAGACTGTAAGGCTAACTGCACGGATTCTGGCCAAACAGGTGAGGAATTGGGATCATGTTCAAGTGTGTTTTATTTTTATTTTTCTTAAAGGTCAGAAAGATGAGTGAGTGACCCATGGTGATCATCTCTCGTTAAGTGTCCTGGGACCCCATTTCCAGTCACATCCATATGGATGGGGTTGGGAACAATGCTGCACGTGTGAGCTGGTTTGTTTGACCTGTGCAGCTAGGATGTCACTTACCCCAGGCCAGGAACGTAGCCACAGTTACTAAATTCTGAGCTTTTTATGAGACAGGTTTACATAGAAAAATACGGCCTTTCAGGGCGTGAAAACCTGACTGACAATAATCAGAGCGTCCTAGGGAAGCAGACCGGCCTTCGAAGCTTTGCACTATTCCCGTCTTTCCCCAGACACAGAGTGCACTCTGCTCCCCCCGCCCTCCGCCCCTGTCCTGTGCTGGGTCCTGCTCCTCTCCTTCTCGTTATTCGCCCTGCCTTGGGGTAGAACAGCCAGCATGGCATGTGCAAGGAGAGGAGAAAGAAAAGGAGCGGAAACGTAGACATCGAGGCAAGGGGAGAGGGGAGGAGGGTGGGGATGAAGACAGCCATCAACGGTTTCCTCCAAAGATGAAGCCGGGGCTGGTGGTCCTGACCCCCAGTTTGCTCAGGCCTTATTGATTGCATGTAAATAAGACGCCCGATCTTGACAGGAGGGGCGGGAAATGCCGTAGGACTTGTCCTTGTGACACGATGAAATGGGCCGCACGGAGCTTAGAAGGTGTATGTCCACGGAGCTAGTGACAAGCTGGGGGCAGGGCCTCTGTACTGTAACTCTTTTAAGCTGAAATTTCATCTGCCTCTTCTTTCTGTCTTCCCCCACCCCACCTCCCTCCATTTAAAACTTCGGTTTTTCCTTCATCGAAACCAAATGTGATCCTCACCAGCTCATATCTGTCCCCAGACCAAGTCAGGCTCCTCGGCATCGTAGACAGGAGGACATTTCTGACCTCTGAAGTCACGCTTCTGTTATGTTCAGCCTGGGTCAGGTGCTTGCAGACATGCGCCTTCGCTGGCTCAGGGTAACCACAGGCATCAAGGCTGGCCTGTCGAGTGAGACCGAAAAATCAGAATGCTTTTTTGCTGGAGGAGGTTAACTTTTGGGTCCTTACTAAGTGTCCTCTTTAAATATATGCCAAGTACTTGGTCGAAAGGAAAGGGTAGGAGAAAGAAAACGGTGTGACTGGGTGAGGTGTCAGGGTAAGGAAGCCATCCGATTTGATCTGTAAGCATCTTGGGAGGATTGGGTGACCAGTCTGCTGGTTCCCCCCCAGCCCCACCGCCTGACGTTACTGAAAGTGTGGTGGTTAAGAATTCAGAAGGAGCCGGTGCCCTTTCTGAATGAAGTTTTCCCAGGCAAAATGACTTACTAATCTTATAGAAATGGATCCTGTGAATGGGAAGATTTCCACTCTAAAAAAGAACTATTGAAATGTTTTGGCACCAGGAGGGTAGTCTGAAAGCTATGATGAGTTTATACCAGTTTCATTCAACTTTTATTATAATTACTACTATGACTAATAGTCTATTAAATGAAAAGTTACCTGGCCATCTTTTCATCCCTATAGGACTTGATGATTAAAAAACCAGACCATTTGTATTCTAGTCACTTGCAAAGGATTCGGGGAGACAGGCTACCCAACTACCAAGGGGAAGCGTAGCATGCTAACTAGGGAGGTGAGAGCGCCCGGCTGGACCACCTGTATACCCAAGTTGAATAGCCTGATTACAAAGACACGGCCTTGGGCCAGCTCTTGAGCTCTGCGTTTGAACTCTTGTCAACACCAGGTTTATTCATGTTCTCAAAGCCTGGCGGGTTTACTATTGTCAGCTCCTCTTGGGGTGTCTAGAACAAAGCCGGCAACACGTTTCAAGTGAATCTGGGCTCTCGGATACAACCGAAAGTGTTCTTTTTAAAACCTGGAATTTGAGATCATTTTAGCTTATGCTTAAAGAAAGTGTAAAATGGATGGGGGTTTGATTTTGTTCCTTTTTAGAAGGAGAAATAATAAATGGGATGGTTCATCTGTAGACTCGGTCCTTTTAAGTCAGGGACCTAAAAAGTTGTTTTCTAGCCACCGTTCTTTCCCATAACAAGCATTTTTGAGCCTACTGTGTGCATAGCATTATCAGGGTGTTAGGAACGTGGCAGGTGCTTTTAAAAGCTTTTCAAAAGAGTCCTTTGGATTTGGATGTTAGGCAAAAGCTCTCAGAGCCCAAATGGCAGACTCCTTGGCTGGCGCTCTTTACTTCGTTCAGAACTATTGCCTTTTTCTTCATGTTGATGTACAAGTGAAAGCACTGTTTTTTGCACTAGGTGTTGAAATCTGTCTGTGTGATTTCTTCCCCAATTACTAGAAAATCCACCCAGAGAGAACACCTTCAGAGAAATTGTTAGCCGTGAAGGAGTTTGAATCACGTAAGTCTCCCTGTGACTGGCTGAGGAGTTATCTTACCCACACATTATCTGTGAATTAGACGGGATTGAGGAAAGGAAGAGATAGCCGGATTCTTAGTGGTGGTGGGGATTTCACAATTACCAGTTTTTATTTTGACTTGTGTGCTGTTTTGAAAAATGAATATAACTTTTTTTTTTTTCTGAGTTGCCAGGACCTGCTAGGAAATAATTAAGGGGAAGCAGGAACTTACAGGATGAATTGTTACATTACTCTATCTCCTGCTGGCTCTCCTGGCATGCTGAGTATTTTTTGGATCTTTGCTGAATTGCAGTCCTGTAAACAGCTGATGTCCTTACGGAAAGGCATTAAATCAGGGGCTGTCCACTTTCTCGATCATGACATAGACTCCAGGGCCAATCGGGGGGCCCTTGACTTGGCCAAGCTAGTTATCGGTCATCGCCACTCATTCCTGACCTTGTTGCTAATGGTCAGTTGAAATTCCCTGTCCTGAGTGACTTCCAGTTGTCAGAGGAAGAGAAGAAAGAAATGGCACGCTTTTCTTGCCCTAGGGTTTATCCGTTAGACCAAATGAGGAGGAGGTATATTTCCTGGGGCTCCACGTAGTTTTTTCTTCCACTTCATGCCATTTACAGGATATAGCTAGACTCCAGAGTTTAACACACTTGAACATGATCCCAATAAAAGGATATAGCTAGAAATCCAGAGTTTTCTACCAGCTGAATGATGGTTTATCCACAGATCTGGATAAATTAGACAATGAGAAGAAAGGTTTGATTCAGAGTGACATTGCTGCTCTCCATCACTTTTACTCCAAGCACCTTGAGTTCCCTGACAACCATAGCCTGGTAGTTCTCTTCGCACAGGTAAGAATGCGAGCATCAAGTGACACTTAGTCTAACCTTTCCCTGCCTGAGTCCCTCTCCCCAGCACGTGGTCGGTGAAGATGAACGAAAGTAGAATGATGGCATCTACTTGGCAACGTGGTGCTTGACCTGTTGGGCCCTGTTTTGCATCGCCTGGCTGGGTGTCCTTGAGCAGATCAGCGTCCTGTCTGTGCTGGCCCTCACTGATGGTGGCACATAGGAAACTCACCCTAACCTCTGCCTCTTGCTGCAGGAAGGGTTTATGAAAACAGGGGAGTTGCCAGTGCCCCAGTACCATGGAAGCTCTTGGAATAGAAAAGACCATTTGAGGTTCCAACATGAAATTTTACTCTTCTCTTAAACCTTCCCTTCTGACAGTAGTGGGCTTCTTTTGGTTGGTTGTTTTTGTTTTGTTTTGTTTTTGTACTCCTACCAACACTGTATGGATAAATTGAGGCAAATACAGACGGCCCCAGGAAGGACAGTCACCACAGAGAGGAGCCCAAGTGGGTCTACGTACAGGAAGCCTTTCCTGATGGTTGCTAAGAAGTCCTATTTAGGGGAGCCTAGGTTTACCAAAATCAGATATGATAAAAAAAAAAAAAAATTAAAGAGGCTTCTAGACAAGAGCAACTTAAAGGCGCTGAGGCTGGTTGCCAAACCAGCCATTTGGAAAGGCCGAGGCTCCGTTGGGCATGGCTAGGACACAAAAGACAGTGCAGCCGGCACCCTTTGGCCGAACACAGTCTGGCTGCATCAGTCTTCTGTTACTGTGAGGGTGGCTCTTCCTGGCATGACTTACCAGATCGGATTTCTCTCCCTAACATACCCTTGCGTTTTCCCCTCCAAGCTGAACGTGTAGCTGAAGGTGACCTTCCCAGAAAGAGAGGTACTAGAATACTGCTCTGTGGGCACAAGTAGTTACATTTCCCTGCCAGAGCCTTCAGTGCCTAGATGGATAAAAGAGCTTGGTAGATACTTACACATTTTCATCTTAGGACAGAGTAAGCATCGCCGATATACCCCTTGACCCACTAATTGCATTTTTAGGGATCTAGCCTAAGGAAGTAGTCAGAGATTATGGACAGAAATTGACATGCAAATTGTTGATTGCGTGGTTCTTTTTAAAACCAAAAAAAAAAAAAAAAAAAAGAAAAGTGAAAAAAAGAGAAAAAAGGAAGTACATATTATAAATGGTCAGCAGTAGGAGTTTGGTAAATAAATTTTGGCCTAGCCTTACAATGGAAGGTTATGTAGCCTTTATAAATTACATTTCAAAGAATATCTGAAGATGTGAAAAACGCTGATGATAAAAACATTAAGTGTAAGAGCAGGGGAATGTGTAATATGAAAATTTACTTATGTAAAAAAAAAAGTTGAAATGGAAGTTCACTGTTGGTTATCTCCTGAGTTGTGGAAAATTTTTGCTTTTTTGTTGGATGATTTTTCTGGATTTTCTACAATGAGCATGGATACCTTAAGAAAATACTAAAAAGAAGAAAAGATGAAAAGCACCTAGTTCTCCCACTTTAAAAACTGCACATATCAAGAAAGAAGTGAGTCATCACCACTTCATTCACCTCCTTCAACCCCTCTGTGAGAAACACTGTGAACAGTTGGATGAGTTCCTTGATAGACTTTATGTTTATGTGGATGTATTTCTATTGTGTGACTGTCACAATCAGAAAAAAATGCTGTTCTCGGTAAAAGAAAAAATGGGCTCAAGTTATGAGTGTTAATAGGCATGATGAAAAACCTTCCTGATTTCATTATATGATCCTGGGATTATTACAGCGTATTTCCCTAAGCATCCTAAGACAGTGGATTTGGGTGACAGTACAAAGTTGAGGAATTGACTTCTCTTACATTTTTTAAAAAGCTAGATACATGACTTCTTTTCTGGATTAGATGAGGCATGGTTCCGTGAGAAAGCGAGAGAGATGAAATAAATATAGGTATCTTTTCACTTCAAGCTGTGGAAAAAACAACTTTTTTTCCAACACATTAATGCATGCTGATGGGACTTCTCAGTGTTGACATAGTAGATACGGGACCATAGTTACCAAAAATCAAGGCACTTGGTGTCACAAGCAGAAATATATTTGTGCTGAAAATGACTCAGAGTCCTTGAAATTTGGACTGACTCAGAAAATCCAGGAGATAGATACAGATATATATATATACACACATGCACACACACACATATATAACTGTAGGTAATTAATTCCTTGAAAGACTTTATACATATCAGATCATAATATCCACTCTGAGATCGTGCGTGTACACATGGGTGCACATACACGCACACATACATATCTTTTCTCCATATATAAATGGGAAAAGGGACATTCAGTACCCTCAAAGGCAACCTTAAAGCAAAACTGGAAAGTGCTGTCCCAGCCCCATGCCGCCTTCTGGTCCTGCCTTTCAGCCCTCAGCTGCGTGTCTGCTCTTCCAGCCTCTGAGCCCTTTCCTCTCTCTGGTTCATGGGAGGGTGTTGTGGGTTAACTCGTGGCCCAGCAGCAGCTGGCAGCAGAAGGTGACTGCACTCCTTCGGCAGCGCTGAGGTGCATTTTAATCACCGGGAACATATGCATGGTTGGGAAATGTATTTTTGGTGTGCAGCCTACATCTAGTCTAAATGCTGATTATGAGAATAGCTTCAGTAAGGCACTTAACGCCTGACTTGACTTGGAAAAAAAAAGGACGATGGCCCATGCATCTTTCTTAACAGGCAAATTCAGTTTTCTTCCCTAGGGATATTTCAGAAGGGAGGGAAAGCTAGCAGGCAAATTGCTATGCAAGTTGGCTTAAACACCAGTACCACCTCCCAGAAAGGAACAGTGATGACACTTGTGCTCACAGGAGCCGTCCTTTGCAATGAAGAAACACACTGTCTCCTCCACAGTGAGAGGAGGGCGGCAGAGGGAATAAAGCCGACCAGTGGTCGTGCAACGTTGAAGCCTGAAAGCATTTGGAGTCATAGACAGTCCAGCTGAGAACCTCGAAGAGGAAGAGATTACGAAGCAAAGGGGCAAGTCTCCTTCCCCGACCTCCCAAAGCTAGTCAAGAGCTGTCGGTCCTTAGATCAGTTGTCAAATTGCTAAATTCTCTCATTCATTCTTCCACTTCGCAGACGTTTGTTGTCATCCTGTGGGTACCGGCCACTGCTGAGGCATGTTAGTTTCCAGTCTGAGACTGGGTATAGATCATTCAGTTCCTAGTATGGTGCAGGACGCATAGTTCATGCTCCAGTAAATTTTGTTGAATGAATGAAGGTGCTGATTTCCTCTTAACATAATGTTGGTTGATGGTCACTGATTAATGATAGTTGGTTAATGTCCTGATGACAGAATCGGTTAGAGTACCTGAAGCTGGCACAAAAAATAGTATGCTAAGTCTTCTACATAAAAATGCCCAACACCTCAGGATTTCAAAAACTGTATATTGTTCTACTATTGTTTTCAACAATTGTTGAAAATTGTAAATACTGATCATAAATGTGTTGAATTGTAAAAACTGCAAGTCAGACTCATCAGAGCCTTTACTTCTCTATGTACCAAGATTTCTAAGCCTTTGACACTGGCCCTTCAATTTTAAGTAAAATTGCAACATTAAGAATTAGAGATCAGAACAGTTTTAGGAGAAGCATGGTACAGTGAAAAGAAATACTTGTGTTTCTGATGGCTTTGCCATCAGAATGTCTAGTTTGAATCTTGACTCCTGTTCTGCCACTTGCTACTTATATGGCCTTGAACAAGGCACTTAATCATTGACTTCCCTGAACCTCAGTTTTCCCATCTGTAAAATGGGTTATGCCAGAGTAGTATTATGGATTTATGAGAGGGTAAATATGCAGCGCCCAGCCCAGTGCCTAGCCCAGAGTGAGTGCTTGGTGGGTGCTAGTTTTAAAAAGCCCATCCATTGTCCTGAAAGGCGCCAATGTGGTGTGTCTGGTAGGAAGGAGCCTGGCTGCAGCTCACGGGGTGAAATCATTCAGCATGCAGGCTTCACAGACAGCCTCATAGCTGTGAGGGAGAGCAGGGCTCCCAGCCTTTGCCACTGGCTTTGGGTGAGTCACTGCCCCTCTCTGACCTTATTTTCATCATCTGAAAAGTAAAGCGACCGAGTCCCCTTCCAGTTGTGAAGTTTTAGATCCAAATGAAAAATACCCACCGAATTAACCGTCTCCCAGGAGCCTGGGTGTTCCTGGAGAGCACAGATTTGGGCCCGTTCTCCCTTCTCTGCACAGTGCCCAACATATAAGGGTTCCTCGGTGGATGTCTGTGGAAAGAGTGAGTTTGTGAAACAGCCTGAACTGGGGAAGTATAGTCCTTATTTTCAGCTATGAGCTCTAAATTAGACTTCCAGGATGTTGAGAGCTGCCCTTGGTGATTTTCAGTGTAATATTTCTTCTCAAAGATGAACAAGTGGCCAGTAGTTGATGTGGCTGAGGCATGAAGGAACATTCTCAGTCCCAAGTAGCTTCAGGGCCTTGGTCCCCCTGCCTCTCAAGGGGATGGACAGCAGTTAGATTAGCTATGTAAAGGCTATTTGCCGCCTCACCTAATGAGCTAGGTACCAGGTTAAGTGACTCCTTTTTTTAATGGAGGAAAACCGAGGGCAGAGGAACACGGTGATGGGCTTAAGATCCCACTCCGGGTCTGTGGCATAATTAGGATCAGAGTGCAGATGTCCTGACTCCCATGCAGATCTGCAGACTTCAGTCCTTAGAGCCTTAGTGGTTCGTTGTGCTCTTGGGCTACCGTGGGCAGGTGGGCAGGTGGGCTAGACCAAGGGCGCATCAGCCCTGACAGTTCTGCTTCTGTTTGTTCACACATGAGCCTGATCTGTAAGCTGTGTCTGAACATAAGATATCTTGGCCAAAAGAAAGGTTTTCAGATCACTAAACCAAACATCTTCCTAGTTAATTTGTTAAAGGTCAAAATTAAAGAAATGATTTCTATCCAGAGAGAAGCTTTAGCTCATTTTTTTTTTTTCTTTCTTTCTCCCCCTCCTTTCTCACTACAGGTTAACTGTAATGGCTTCACAATTGAAGATGAAGAACTTTCTCATTTGGGATCAGCAGTATTTCCTGAGTAGGCTGAGTGTGACTTCATTGTTTTTCTTTTTACCTATTTATCACTAATTTGAATTTGTTTTTGATTTTTAAATAACCTCCCTAACTGCATGTGGCACACATGAAACTCCAAGTGAATTAAGTTCCCTTTTTAATTATGCCAGATTTCAAAATATTTCCCCTGCATTTAAGGATCTGAAGGTAGTAGTTAAGACAACAGTTGCTTGGTAAGTCCTGCTAGGTAGAGAGTTGTTATTCAAGAACGTTTTAGAGTGTGCATAGAAGGAACAGCCCAGGCCCCGCTGAGAAATTTGCTTTTTGCATATCTGTGGTTCTGGGCATCTTTGGGTTTCTTCCACTCAAAGGAAAACATTAATTGCCAAGAATTGGCTGTAGACTTACGTAGAGACTGTGTAAGCTTCTTGTTCATCTGTCCTTTTTGAAAAATACCAGTATAGAAACAGCACATCTTGGAGGGAGAATATGCTAAAGTGGTGAACTAGGGAAAAATTTCAAAGAACGATAGGATTTTTCTTTATGTTAGGAATACTCAGGTAATTCAAGAAAGGCCAGCCAGTTGAGCAGCGGAGATCATTATAGCTCTGATTGTAATGGACTGCCAAGCATGGCTTTGCCGTTATCTATTTGATGGACAGGATGGTCTCCAAATGCGTCAGTCCCCTGACATCAAGCCCTGGCTTCACAGATGGAGCAAAGGAGCCCTTCCTGCATCCCCTGTCTTGAGTTCCTCCACACTGTAGATTACTTTCATCTAAAGTGATGTTGCTTAATATAAACTACAGGAGCCTCTGGCTCTAGGTTGAAGCAATTGCAGGAAACCCTTAACACCCATGCTTTGGCCGTGGATGGCACGTTAGCCCTACATGTCTGTCTGTAGCTGCCCAGCTCTGTGCATCGTACGGGTCTGAAAGACAGAGAAAAATCTGTTCAGGTCCATGTCCCCTGATCAGCTGTCACAGGCTTTCTTGAACCAGAGAAACAAAAAGTTTATTCCCGTAGTATTACTGTTTCTGTGGCCAAAATGGTGTCATCTGCAGTTTGAATTCTGATGGTGAGGAAAGAAGTGGTTTGGGGAAAGGTTCTTTGGGACCTTTGCCCTTGGGAAAAGGAAGGAGGAAAAAGAGGAGAAAGGTGATTAGACCCTCTTTAGAGGCTCATCTTGACATCTTCAGCCCTGAAATGAGCTCTGGAATGTCTGCTCTTGGTATGTGAAAGATGGAAAGCAAGGCTAAGAGTGGTGGTGCTTGAGGTTTCCCCCTGTCCAGCAGTTGCCCAGAGAACGGCGGTACCAAGAGCATGAGCTGTGATAGGTGTCCTGCCTTCGGGCAGCTCTCCCACCTTCATGAGAAAGATGGCCAGGAGTCTGTCTTGAAATGAGTTACTTAATACTTTTGCAAAATGGTTCTACAAACCTGCTCTTCCACTAAGAACAACCTCTGGTGCCTTTCTTTATCAGATTTCCTAGGGCCTGATTCCCTGTGCATGACTTGCTGGGAAGCAGGGTGGAGGTGACCCTCCCCACGGACAAGACAGGGAAGCCGCTGCATGGCCCTGCCCATGGCAGCCACCCCCTTCACCCAGACCTCTAGCAGCCGCTCCCCTGGTACACGACGATCCGGGGGCAGCTCCTCTGCATCAGGCTCTCCAACCCCCTTGCTTTTTTGTGTTCATGGAGCAAACAGGAGAAGGGGTTTTGGTCACTGAGGGTCAGGCGAGTCACACCGGCCACCAGAGCCAGGATGCACCGGGATGTGAGTGCCCATCTGAGCCCCAGTTTGGATCCAGGCAGTTTTAATTGGAGGGAAAAATTCCCTTTGGCAGAAATCATATCAGCATTGTGATTTCCAAGGCAGCATTTTCAGAGATCAAGCACTTTTCCCCTGTAGTTTAGAAATTTCTGTTCTCAGAACTTTGACCTTGATATAATCAGAAAGCTCAAAGCCCTCACATAGGCGACTCTCTCTGTCCTCGCCGTCCCTGTAAAGCAGACCGCAAGCAGCCGGAGCAGCAATGTCCCAATTTTCCAGATGAGGAAATTGAGGTGCAGAGCCTCAGACGGGCTCCTCCACGTCTCTCAGGGAATCACACACCCTCACTCAGGAAGCCGGCATCTCCCGCGGTGCCGATTTCTCAGCCTCTGAAGACAGCATGTTAGAAATCGTCCTCTGATATAAAAAGCTGCTTGGCAGTGACAGCCCATTTGTCTTGTACAGTGTCCCGTGGAGGAGCTGCTCACTGTAGGTGTTGAGTTTTGAGTCCTGCATCTAACAGGAAGGAATTTGTTGTTGTTGCTGTCTTTATCGTTGTTGGGGGGGGGGGGGGTTTGGTTTTGTTTTTGGCTTAGAAATCACCGTTCTGAATTGCAGATTTCACTTTTCAGTACTGTTCAAATTTAAGATGTTAGATAATTGTCATAAATGCATGCACGACAACCTCTTAGACTCTGATGGCCAGCTGTTAGATTTTTTTTAATGTCCTACAAAGATCCAGTTTCTGTAACTTAGCAAGTAAGTGGCCAAGGAGTTACCTGAACAGTCTGTCTGCCTTCCTGAGAACATAGGGTTTTTCTCTTCTCATCGACAGTGTTGCACTGATGAATCATAGCTGTTGCCCCAATGTCATTGTGACCTACAAGGGGACCCTGGCAGAAGTCAGAGCTGTACAGGAAATCCACCCTGGAGAGGAGGTGAGTGCGTGGCTGAGGGCAGCCGTGTGGTGGGTACCATCCTCAGTCCCTCCAGGGTTCAGGGTCAGACCTGCGGCTTGATCCAAACTTTCAGCTTCCATTTGGCGCTCGCCATGTCCATCTGTGGCCAAAAAAAGAAACCAGGGAAGAATAGATTCGAGTAAGGTTCCTCACAGAGATTTATAGAAAAATGAAACTGCCAAAATGAGCAAAATACAATCTTAGAGTGTGTGTATTCCCATTTCCAAATAATTGGGTTTGAGTTTATTTTTGATTCATGAATTTTGGCCTGTTCCCCCCCGGCCCGCAAAGAGAAAAGCAACCCAGCAGTAGCTAACGAGTTACAACTCCAAATGACATCAACGGTTCATGTCGTATCAGTTCCACATCTGAACATGGGAGGGTTCACTTTCTAGGAATGGAATGCAGATGGCCAGGTGTACACACTTGATGGGACAGGTAGAGGCAGTCTGTGGCCAAGGGCCACCATTAGCTTCCCTCCCTAACTTAGGGATATGGAGCGAATCTGGTCAGCGATTCCCTTCTCCTTTCCTGTGCTGTGGGTCCATGACTACCCTGTCAGGTGCGTTGCGAACGCTGGCCAGGCCTTGCCAGATGTATGCTAATACTTTTTTAAAGTAAATCTTAATATCCCTAGCAAGACACATGAATTTTTAGGGAATGTAATCACGCACTTTAGATACATTTCAGTTTAAATAATCTCTAATGCTATTTTTTAAGTTGCATGTCTGGATATTTAGAATGTTTTAAATATCATGATTAGTGTATGACATGGTATGGGCCTCGGTTTCTCTGGACCTTGTTAACTAACCCACAGCTAAACTGGGAGCCCCACGCCCCAGGTACAAATCAGACTTTCCACCCTTTGTGGAATTCGTCCTGAGGAAGGCATCTTGTTTTGAGTCAGGGTGTCTTGGTTTCCGAATGTCTTGTGGAGGCTGCCCTGTGCCTCTTTTGTTAAAACAGCCGATTGCAGTCAGTAGGAACCTAAGTCACCAGGACCCACGCTTGGGGCTGCCTGGAGCAGCTTGTCACCTGGACTGGCTGTGTCTGGGCCGCGAGCGGCCTTTGTCGCCATCTTCTGGGCCCTTCTGTCTGTTGCACCATGTGCCCATCAGTCATTTCAAAGAGATGAGGCAGGCTCTGGCCACTGAGGCAGGGCGAGGCTCGCTCCTGTTGTTTTGCCCTCCTGCTGTCACAGATCAGAAATGCAATCTCCTCCTTTTGGGCAAGTCACTGTTTTGGGGGTTACCTGCCCTACAAAGGGGAAAAAGCCACTCCCTGGGGTGTCAGATGAGCCACAGGGTCTCTGTTACTGCCCGTTGCACTGGGGAGAGCTCAGGGCACCTGCAAGCACCTAGCCTGTGTGGGTCCCCCACCCTCGCCTGCCTGCCAGTGCCCGAGGTTACTGGCACAGTGACGGCTTTGGGACATCCATCTGTTCAGTCAGACGTTTGCCTGATGGTGTGGGATGAGCAGCGAGTGCCATCCCAGTGAGTCGATAATGGACAGTTAAATGCCGGCCTCCTCCATATGCTGCAAGTCGCAGTTATAGAGCCCGTTAGAAAAAAGCAAGGATGGGAGAACTTGACGAGCCCAAAGGTATGACTTTTCCAAGTTCTCTGGCCCGGCTGGGTAAGGCAGCAGCTTGCTGGTGGCCTAGGAGCTGCATCCTCCCTGTGCTGGCCTGTCCCGGCCTGCTGAGCCGAGCTTCCTGGTCCATTGCCAGCTGATGGCAGGATAAAGGGACACACACTGTGTGTGTGTTCATGTTCCCCCTGCACCCACCCAGCAGTGCATCTAGGCCGTCCTGGGTTGTGAGATCAAAGAGGCTAAACAAAGACCAGGAAGAGATAGTGCAGGGCCAATCCCAAGGATGAGTAGGCTCTTTGCCCATCGTGGCCTTTGCTTCTATACACAAGACAGGGGCATCTACTGCTGGGCCAGATTCACAGCTTGCTCTCTGGGGAGGAAGGAAGCGGGATGCTCTCAACCTTCCAAATTACCGTTTTAGGGATTCCTTGGTTCTGCAGGAGGTGGGTAGAGAAGCCCTTTCTCTTCACCACCACTAGCGGGTGCTCGGTTTGAGGAATTCAGTGTGTTAAGGTAAAAGACTGTATCCCGAGCTCTGGCCCTCCTGTCCCTGCAAGGTCACCATCAGGAATGTTTGCAGAGCGACAGGCAGGATGAGGCGTGAGTTGGCCTGTAGCAATCTGCAACATCAACTTTTTGGACCCCCTTAGGTTTTTACCAGCTACATTGACCTCCTGTACCCAACAGAAGATAGGAATGACCGGTTAAGAGATTCTTATTTCTTCACCTGTGAGTGCCAGGAGTGCACCACCAAAGACAAGGTAAACTCCCCGACCCGGCACAAGTGCTGACTGTGCTCTCTCTCTCAGGGCCTCTGTGCCAAGTGAGCGCCCCTGTCTGACCTGGGGCGTCTCCTCCTGTCGTATTTTTGAGGCTTTAAACCGCCTCACTAGCATAGCCCGGGGGAATCCAGTTAGACCAGATCTTTGTTCAAACCTGATTCTCGCAGCTGGTTAAAACATTTCCATCACATTGTTCAAATAAGAGAAGGATTTGCCAAATTGCTATGTCTTGAAAAGAAATGGCTGCTCAAAAGAGAGGGAAGGGAAAAAGCACATGAGAAACATTTTCAAGCTTTCCCACCTATCCACCAGAATCTGAAGATTATTATTAAATTATTTTGTCAGTGCCACCCCTCCTTATTCTATTCTCTTAATTTCACAGATGTCTGAACACACACATCTGCCCACAGCAAACATATTCTCGGTGTCTTGCCTCGATAAGGAGGGTCTAAAAAATGAATATTTTTGTTTTTTTGTAAAAAAGCAATGAGTATTGAACTTCTCTTAGATCCCCTGCCTGATTCCCTTTCATTCTTTTGTAACTTTAGAATGGGTAGGCCTCTACCTCTGCATGGGAAAACGTGCTATTGGAGAGGTCTCCCCATCAGTATGGTCTCCGTGGGAAGTAACCTGTGGACATTTTCCTCAGGATAAGGCCAAGGTGGAAATCCGGAAGCTCAATGATCCCCCAAAGGCAGAAGCCATCCGTGACATGGTCAGATATGCACGCAATGTCATTGAGGAGTTCCGGCGGGCCAAGCACTACAAATATATCCTTTACAACCAGCCCTCCCTTACAGGGGCTGTTGGGGAGTTGGGCACGGGGAACGGGGGGAGAATGGGTTTCAGATTCTGAACATTGGAGGAAGGATGTGTCCTGGTAAATGTTTAAAGACTCACTCGCCATCCATCCCTTGGAGTCAACTACATCAGCATTTCATGATGTTGACCTTATCTGTTTCTCCTCTTTGACTAGTTTGCTCAGGAGCGCATCCTTGTGGAAGACTTTTATTGTCTAAAACTGCAGAACTGTTCCTTGAAGACCCTCACTGACTGGGTATCTTCCTTTGGGCAAGGCACCTCACCAAGGGTTTTGCTGTGTAACAGATGGAAACAGGCTCATAGATAGCAAGTAATTTGCCCAAGGGACACAGTTCACCTGGGCAGAGCCAGGTTTTTCCCAGGTCTGCTAGCACAATCCATATTCTTTTTTTTTTTTTTTTTTGCGTTACACGGGCCTCTCAGTGCTGTGGCCTCTCCCATTGCGGAGCACAGGCTCAGGACGCGCAGGCTCAGCGGCCATTGCTCACGGGCCCAGCCGCTCCGCGGCATGTGGGATCCTCCTGGACCGGGGCACGAACCCGTGTCCCCTGCATTGGCAGGCGGACTCTCAACCACTGCGCCACCAGGGAAGCCCACAATACATATTCTTAACCGCTGTGGTATAGCATTTTCTTGGGTGTTGAAAAGGCATTAGATTCGTACTGAAGAAAGAAAGAAAACCAGTGACAGGAAATTGGAGAAAGACACATTTTTTTCTGAGTGTAAAAAAGAACGTTCCCATGATGGCGACTTTTTCCTTAAGAACTTTAGCGAAAATTCTCAGCTTGGGTGAGGATTTAAATTTAACTAGAAAATTGAAGATTTTTGATTCTAATCAATATTGTTTACAGCTGAAAGGAGGCTCTGTTCCCTGTGGCTAAAATTCTTCGTGTTTAACAGCTGAGGTCTCCAGTTTCTCCTAGTCTTTTTCTTCCAGAAAAATAGGACTCCTTTCACTTTTGCCGGGCTTCCTGTAATTTACTTTTTCGGAGGGTGAAGCTAGAGGTGGAGCAAACAAAATAGCAACTCCTTGCCCCTGGGGCCTTGGGAAGCCTCCTAGCTGATCTGCCAGGCCTGTCCTGTCCTTGACTCTAGAGCACCCCCTAGTGAGCTGCTGGAGATCTGCGAGCTCAGCCAGGAGAAGATGAGCTGTGTGTTTGAGGACAGTAACGTGTACATGCTGCACATGATGTACCAGGCCATGGGCGTCTGCTTGTACATGCAGGACTGGGAGGGAGCCCTGCGGTACGGACAGAAAATCATCCAGCCCTACAGGTGATTGCAGTGGCGCTTCCCGTCATCTTAGCACAGAATGGAAGTGGGTGATTTAGAATGGTCCCTTGGCTCTTCTGTCTTGACGCTATCATGTTGGAGCATGCCAGGAGCAGCTTCCTGTCCTCTGTACACATCTGGAGGTGCAGGCACAGGGTGCTTCCGCTGGGCCCGGCCTGTGCCCTCCACCACCCGGAAGAGGCACCCAGGGAGGCAGACTGAGGTGACGCAGCGGGTGCTGGGGCAGGATCCCTCCCAGGACCCGTCCAGGGTACTCCGTCCACAGTAGTTAATTCAGACCAGTATTCAAAAGCCACCGGTTTGTTTCGTTCCCCTCCCATGCCTTCCAAGTTAGATGGCACTTAGTAATCCATTAGTGGTTTTCTATCCCCTTCTTTGCGTTTTTCAGGGTGCAGCATCTGTTTTGCAAATGGGGAAACTCTGGGACTGGTGTGTTGTCCGTGGTTATTTAATAACCTCCCCTAGATTTGAATAAAATAAGTTGGATTTTAACTTGTAGTGATAATGAATGTTAACCATGGGCAAGTTTCCATGTTGAGAGGGTTAGTAAACTTTAAAGTGGGTGACAGAAGGAGGTTCTGAGTAGCCACTTCAGGGCCTGGCTGGCCTAGATCAGATCACTGGGGCGTCTGTTAAAACACATTTACATTATGCATTTACAGGGTCCTCTCCAAGACCAAGTGGATCAGAATCTCTGGGTATTGGACTTGAAATCTCTGTGTTCCAGAAACACCCTGAGGGCTTTTGAGAAGCACTCAGTACTTCTTCAAGTTCTAAGATTGGGGACTGTAAAGTGTATGTCCAGTCTGAATTTCCACTGCCCAGTCGGCCCTCCACTTACCTCACAGTGCCCTGATTAGCCAGCAGGGGGAGCCCATGGGGGAAGCCAGCTCCTAAAATCTGCTCCTGGAAACAGAATTTGATACTTTAGGGATAATCTCAAAGCCTGTCCTTCTTCCTGAGGTGGGTGAGGAAGTCCTCTGGGCCATGTACACTTCCCTCTGTAGATCTGTAGGGAGAGAGACAGAGAATGAGAGTGAATGTTGGCTTTGTGGTTGCTCTCCCAGCAGGGCTTGCTGTGCTGGACCCTCTGTTAGCTTAGGGAGCTCTCCCGGGGGGCCCAGCCCTGGCCGCCTCTTGGTTGCTGGCTCTAGGGATCTCTCTGGGCAGCGAGCTGCCCGCTGCCTAGGAATACAGCTAGAATGTGTCTCTTTTGGATGGACTTTGAGGATAGAGCAGGTAGAACAGACCAGCCTGTAAATAAACACCTTGAACACACACACGTGTGTTCACACACACACACACACACACACACACACACACCAGCTGCCTCCTGGTCTCTGTTCCTAGGGAGATGGCTCCTTCCTAGGCAGGCCCCATCAGTCAGCCTTCAGTTAAAACCAGCGAGAATACCTGCTGTCTACAAAGCCTTCTGCTGGGCAATAGAGAAGGAATATCTAGAAGAAGTAGGAGGTGTGTACCTGACTTCAGAGAGCTTATAATTTTGCCAAACCAACTGATATCATAGAGTGTGACAGAAAGCCGAGGTCTTGAGACATTGGTATGTTTGTATCTTTAAGTACACTGTCTTTTTAATATGAGGGGATAGGCCTATTATCCTCATAAAGAGGGAATTTTCCCAATGCCCTGCGATGCGTACACCTAAAAGACAAAAATCTGGGGCTGGGACTCAATGTTGTGTTTATACACGTTCTTCCATAGGATCTCCCCTGTAGTTTTTATGTGGTTTTTCAGAAACACACAAACTGCATAAAATGAAGTGCATCCACGATGGGTAGACAGGGTTGAACCATCCGTGCCCTCCACCCAGCACCTGCCGGGGTCTGGAGGAGCCTGGCTGCCTTGGAGAGTGTGGCCACCAGCTGGGCGGCCACAGCTCACTGCACCCGGCCTGTGGGCTCTCGGCAGGCGTTGACAAGGTGGCCTGTTGTCTCTTCTCTCCTTCCAGTAAGCACTATCCTCTGTACTCCCTCAACGTGGCCTCCATGTGGCTGAAGCTGGGAAGATTGTACATGGGCCTGGAGAACAAAGCTGCTGGGGAGAGAGCTCTGAAGAAGGTATGTGTGTGATGTGAGGTTAGGAGGCCCAGTGCCTGCCGGACTTCTCACACCTCCCTTCCTGCAGGACTCAGGTGACTGACGGAGTCGTGGAGAAAGACTAGCCCTTGGCTGCCCTCCAGCCATAGGAGTGGGAGGGGGGTGGATTCAGCAGGCGGCAGGGTAGGAAGTAACTGAGCCTTTGGCACGTTTGCATCCTGACCCTTCTGTTGGGAAAGGGGTGTCCACATTGTGGTTACAGGTTCACGGCTGTGGGGAAGGGGGTACTTGCCCTTTGTCCCCTGGGAAGCCATGGAAGTGCTATAAGTATGTGATCATGATACGAGGCTGGCATTATTAAAATGTCTTTTCTGGTCCACTATTACCGATAAAAAGAAAGGAAAAATAAAAAAGAGGCCATGGATAGGTCAGGAGACCGTAGTGAGGGAATTCTCCAAATTTCTGCCCTTTAGGATTTATAGATTCGTGATGCCTGATTGTGGTGAAATCAAGGCAGTTGGGTCTGGAGAGACCCTCAGCATGACGATTATCCACTTGCAGTTGCTAAAATAGGCTTAATAATCATTGTTAGCGTTCACTGAGTATGTTTATGTGCCAGGACCTGCCGCTCACAGAAGCACAGCCACCATCCCAAGTATTGGTTCTCATTGCTGTTTATATAGGAATCAACAGTTGATAAAATACAATCTTTGGGACAATTATTATTTATGTAGAAGACAAAGGTTGATAAAATGTAACCTTTGGACAGTCTGTTTATACCTGTTAAGAGAATCTTTGTGAAAGTTGGGGCCGTGGGCTAGGCCTGGATGCCTAATTCTCCAGATTCCCCAAATCTTCCCGATACAGTATACGGAAAGATGGAGTAAGGTCCGACATCCCAAAAGGAAGGGCCAGGGCTGACCCAGCCTAGAAGTGGGAGTTAATAAAATTTTCTGTTTTTAAACTGTGGAAGTTGTCTTCTAAGATGACATTTATTGCTTTGGTGAGGTTGGGAAAAAAAATTAAATTAAAATTTAATTAATAAAAAAATTAATTAAAAAATTAATTAATAAAGTTAGGTCTCAACGGCAGAGTGCTGTTAAGTAACTAATTGCTGATCACTGAAGGATAGAGTAGATCTGAGGAAGGAACACGAGTCCTGACGTGAATGCAGAGGGCAAGGAGAGACATTTAAACCAGGCGATTCCTGAAGGCTTGCACTCCTGTTGGTTTGAGATCTAGGAAGAGAATGGTAGAATAGAAAGGAAGGCCCGTCAGAGTCACAGGCCATCAAAAATTCCCTCTTTGGGGGACGTGGGAATAATTTAAGTTTTTCGATCTGTGAAGAATACAGTTGAATACAAAAGAGCAAAATAAATTATTATGGATTACCTTAGGTATGTAATTCCTATATGCCAGGCACTATTCTAAACACTTTATGTGTATCAACAACTCTGAGAGGTATGTGTTATTCCTATTTTACAGATGAGGACAGTGAGGCACAGAGTAGTTAAGTAAATTGCCCAAGGTTACACAGCTAGAAAGTAATGGAGCCACTGGAAACTCTTGCACTTAAAGAAACCTTATTAAGTATGTGCTCTCTGGATTCCTCACATGAAACTTGTGCCTATTTTTAAGTTTTTAAAGAATATGTATAAAGATGTAAGCGTGCACTTTTTGAAAGGGAAAAATGGTTTAGTCATGTCTTACACATTAGTAATATGAACTAAAATCAAAAAGGTTTGTCCCTAAATCAATTTCTCTATCATTTCTTCAGCTACTGAAGAATGTTTTCCTCAGCTGTAGAGACTGGGTGACTAGTTGGATGTGAGAGAATCTTGTCCTCTTTTCTTTTTTTTAAAAAAAAGCCAGACTCTGGAGGCTAACACAGGCTCTGAAAGCCAGTTTGCTTCCTGTGCCTTCAAGCAGAGAGGTCCAGCCTGAATTAAAGTTAGTCCGGGGGAGGGGCAAGGGGACTGGCTTCAGGCTCTCAACCCCTGTTCTCTCTCTCCTAGGCCATTGCCATCATGGAAGTAGCTCATGGCAAAGACCATCCATACATTTCTGAGATCAAACAGGAAATTGAAAGCCACTGAAACTATGCTGACATTTTAGTTTTTATTTAAATCCAAGTGCAAAAACCTTCGAGGATTTGACTGTTTCAAATCATACACGTCATGCCAGCATCTCTGTAAACTCATTGGAATGAAAACACAACTTGCACTTAACCTTACAAATGGCTTACTTGGATGTTGGTCTTAATCTTGAACCTTCATATCAAATTAATTTTTGAATGCTTTTTTTCCCTAAAAGATAATGGCATGGTTTCATATATTATAATATACATTTTAAAATGCAGTTATTTTTCCTTTCATGCCTACTGTAATGTTCTAAACAAACATGAATGATGAAAGAGAATTAAAAAAGGTAATAGTATATGAAGTTTGTGTTTTCCTCTGTCGGTCGGGCGGGGGGACGTCGAAGTGGTGATGGAGCCGGGTCTTGGCATGGATGTTGCACCCGTTCTGCATCAGGCAGGGAGCCCAGGCACGCTCCCCCCCAGGAGTGGGGTCTGCAGCCTCGTTAGCCTGCAGCTGCTTTCCCTGTACAGTGCCCATGGAGGACGACAAGACCCAAGACTGAGAAGGTGCAAGAAGGGAAGAAAGGTATCAGCAGCTGAGAGCAGTTGAGTGATATGGGTGCCCCTCCCTGGCAGGAGAATGCGTCAGTTTCAGGTTTTTTCTGTCCGGTGTCTGGCATCCCTTCAGTGCATAATGATTCTGTGCTCAGGGTAAGCCTGAGCAGGAAAAACATTTTTTCCTTACCGACTCCATGTTCTTGAGCAAACGCTGATCTCTCCCTGCACGGCCGGCAGGAATTCAGCTTCGCCACAGCCTGGACCACAGCAACCTGCAAGTTTCTCAGCAGCTGCTGCAGAGAGGGGCACAGCCCTGAGCACTGCAGCGCAGGAATGTTTCTTGGATGAGTTTCTTCTGATCCAAAGAGAGGAACCTCCCCATTAGGTAATAATTAAAGCCTGATGGAGTTTACACTCAGCTTTCTTTCAGATTCATGGTCTGCAAACAGCTTGGAAACAGCTGTGAATCTGGTCTGTTATCCTTCTTTCCTCATCTACAGACACCACACACATCTCTCACTCGCAGTTAACTGCACACAGCGGATTCAGCAGGTAGAATGCCTTCTCTTGTTCAGTGAAGTGTGTTAAGATGTTTACTGAACACCTACTATATGCAAAACATGCTCCAAGTGCATAGAGATGAAGAAGGCATAGTCCTGGCTCTGGGGAGCTTAGTGTTTTAAGAATGCAAATTTACTCTGTAGCTAGGCCTAAAATAAGCTTAGCCCAACATCTGTCTAGGTTTTATAAAATTTGTAAAGGTAATACTTTCTCAATAAATTTAAATTATATGAAAAAGTGAGCTGTTCCTTCTTTCTCAGCAGTCCTACCACCCAGAGGTAACCACTGTGATAGTTTGCTTATGTGGCCCCAGTGTTTTCCACACCCGTATAGCATATCTGTATAAATAGATTTAGAAAAACAACGGCAGAATGGTACTGACATATTTTGTAGTCTGCTTCTCTGACCTAACAATAGGGACCCTTTTCATTTCAGCATTTACAGATTTGCTTCATTCTCTTTAGAGGCAGAACGTTGCATGGAATGTGTATGTCATAATCTATTCAGCTGTTCTCTTATTTATGGACATGTGGGTTTTCCACTTTGCTGCTGTTATAAACGACGCCACAGTGAACAGTCTTAGACATATAACTTTGCTGACATGGGGTACCATTTTTGGAGACAGATTCCTAGAAGTGGAATTTCAGAATCAAATAGTGGAAACTTTTTTTTATTTGAGTAAGTACGGCCACATTTCCTTTTTAAAAAACTGCAGCAGGTACCAATAGAATATAATATTTATAGTATTTGTTTTCCTCTACCCTCATAACACTGTATTGTTTAAAATTTTTTTGCCAGTATAATGTGTGAACTATTTTGTTTATATGCATTTATTAATGAAGTTGGGCACTTTTTCATATACTTAGGAATTATTGTGTTTCTTCTGTGAGTTGATATTCACAGCCATTGCCCATTTTGTTATTTATGCCGTTCATAATAATTTCTAAGATCTCAATGTATATTGGGATATTAGCTCTTCGTCATGTGTTGAAAATATTTTCCCCTGGTTGTCCATTAACTTTATTTTTCATGACATTTGTACTAAGGCAGATTTTTTTTTTCATTTTGAAATGAAGAAAAGAAATACAACTTTGTCTATGATCTATCTGGAATCGTTTTATTTAATACATTGTTTAATGGTTAAGGGATCTGATAGTACTCTAAACTTTTTAATGTTCAGAATTGCTAGCCACTTATGCCAGCATTGTTTATGGAATGATTTCTTTTCCCCTGCTGATCTGAAACGATACCATTATCATTTCCCTAAGACTTAGGTTTATTTCTGCAGTGTTTCATTCCGTTGATCCGTCTACTATAGAAGTAAAGTACTTTTAACTATTGTTGCACTGCAGAACTTTTAGTATCTACTAAGGCTAATCCTTTTGCATTCTCTGGAGCTTTTCTGACCATTCTCCCATGTTTAACCCTACAAAGTACTTTAGAATCACTTGGCCAAGTCCTCTCATGGCCTTTCCCTACTCCCCCAGCAAAAGTACTCCTGGAATATTTATTAGAATTGCATTGAACTCATTGGTACTCAGAGAACTGACCTCTTCATGAGTCTTTCTATCCAAGAATGTGATGAGTTTATCAGTTTGTCTACATTTT
The DNA here is from genome assembly GCF_949987515.2 of Delphinus delphis. Taxonomy (NCBI): domain Eukaryota; kingdom Metazoa; phylum Chordata; class Mammalia; order Artiodactyla; family Delphinidae; genus Delphinus; species Delphinus delphis. The sequence goes on along the minus strand of NC_082683.1, from coordinate 142,742,855 downwards.
GCCTCTGAAGTAGTTTAGTTACGTTTATACAGGTCCTGCACATTCTTCTTAATTCCTAGATTTTATGTTTTCTCTAGCTATTAGGAAAGAGCTCTTTTCTTCTATATATTTCTTAACTGTTAAGTCTGACAAGTTTTCCCTATTTGTTGTTAAAGATAGTAAAAAGTAGAATCACATGAAATTGATGTGTTTGATCCTGTTTTTGTCATTTTATTGCATATTTGTGTGTTTTTCTTATATTTATCTTTTGCTCTTTTGAGTTTTCTTTTCTCTCTTTTTTAATTTGCTTCCTGCTAACAGAGTATTTGGAAATAAACAGGGCTATCTACTCATAGTTAGTTTTATGTCTAAACTATAGGGTAAGACTACTTTTTCTGTTCATCAACCAAAGAAATTGAGTCCATTTACTCATTCCATGAATGACAAAACGAATTAGTGTACGTACCTATTCTCTTGCCATTCTACTTCTTTCCATGTTCATTGGTATTTTGTCTAGTATCATCTTTTTTTGTTAAAGTAGATGCTGTACAATATGATATAAGTTATAGGTATACAATACACTGATTCACAGTTTTTAAAGGTTTTACTCAATTTATAGTTATTATAAAATGTTGACTATATTTCCCATTTTACAATATATGCTTGTAGCTTATTTTATACCTAATAGTTTGTACCTCTTAATCCCCTACCCCTATATTTCCCTCCCCATTCCCTCTCCACACTGGTAACCACTAGTTGGTTCTCTATGAGTCTGCTTTTTGTTGTTGTTATATTCATTAGTTTGTTGTATTTTTTAAATTCCACATATAAGTGATTTCACACAGTATTTGTTTTTGTCTGACTTATTTCACCAAGCTTAATGCCCTCCAAGTCCATCCATGTTGCTGAAAATGGCAAAATTTTGTTCTTTTTTATGGCTGAGTAATATTCCATTGTATATATGTACCACATATTCTTTATCCATTCATTAGTTGGTGGACACTTAGGTTGCTTCCATATCTTGGCAACTGTAAATAGTGCTGCTATGAACATTGGGGTGCATGTATCTTTTCAAATTAGAGTTTTTGTTTTCTTCAGATATATACCCAGGAGTGGAATGTAGTTCTATTTTTAGTTTTGTAAGAAACCTCCATACTGTTTTCCACAGTGGATGCAGCAATTTACATTCCTACCAACAGTGCATGAGGGTTCCTTTTTCTCCACATCCTTGCCAGAATTTGTTATTTGTGTTATTTTTGATAATAGCCATTCTGACAGGTGTGAGGCAATATCTCAGTGTAGTTTTGATTTGCATATCCCTGATGATTAGCGATGTTGAGCATCTTTTCAAGTGCCTGTTGGCTGTCTGCATTTCCTTTGGGAAATAAGCCAGCTCTTCTGCCCATTTTTTAATAGGGTTGTTTTTTTGACGTTGGAGTTGTATGAGCTGTTTATATATGTTATATATGATATTAGTCCCTTATTGGTCATAACATTTGCAAATGTTTTCTTCCATTCAGTAGGTTGTCATTTCGTTTTATCAGTGGTTGCCTTTACTGTGTAAAAAGCTTCTAAGTTTAGTTAGGTCCCATTTGTTTATTTTTGCTTTTATTTCCTTTAGGAGGTGATCCAAAAAAACATTGCTGTGATTTATGTAAAAGAGTGTTCTGCCTATGTTTTCCTCTAGGATTTTTATAGTATCTGGCCTTACATTTAGGTCTTTAATCCATTTTGAGTTTATTGTTGTATATGGTGTTAAAGACTGTCCTAGTTTCATCTCTTACACATAGCTGTCCAGTTTTCCAACCACCACTTATTGAAGAGACTGTCTTTCTCCATTGCATATTCTTGCCTCTTAATTGACCAAAAGTGTGTGGGTTTATTTCTGGGCTTTCTATCATGTACCATTGATCTCTATATGTTTTTGTGCCAGTACCATATTGTTTTGATTACTGTAGCTTTGTAGTATAGTCTAAAGTCAGGGAGCGTGATTCCTTGAGCTCTGTTCCTCTTAAGATTGTTTTGGCAATCTGGGGTCTTTTTTGTTTCTGTACAAATTTAAAAATTATTTGTTCTAGTTCTGTGAAAAATGCCATTGGTAATTTGATAGGAATTGCATTGAATCTGTAGACTGCCTTGGGTAGTATGGTCATTTTAACAATATTGATTTTTCCAATCCAAGAACATGGTATATCTTTCCATCTGTTTCTGTTGTCTTCAATTTCATTCATCTGCATCTCATACTTTTCAGAGTACAGGTCTTCTGCCCCTTAAGTAGGTTTATTCCCAAGTATTTTATTATTTTTGACGTGATGGTAAATGGGATTGTTTCCTTAATTCTGTTTTCACTAGTTCATTGTTAGTGTATAGAAATGCAACAGATTTCTGTATATTAATTTTGTATCCTGCTACTTTCCCAAATTCATTGATGAGCTCTAGTAATTTTCTGGTGGTGTCTTTAGGATTTTCTATGTATAGTGTCGTGTCATCTGCAGATATCGACAGTTTTACTTTTTCTTTTCCAATTTGGATTCCTTTTATTTGTTTTCCTTCTCTGATTGCTGTGGCTAGGACTTCAAAACTATGTTGAATAAAAGTGGCAAGAGTGGGTACCTTTGTCTTGTTCTTGATGTTAGAGGAAATGCTTTCAGTTTTTCACCATTGAGTATGATGTTAGCTATGGCTTTGTCATTTATAGCCTTTATTATGTTGAGGTAGGTTCCCTCTGTGCCCACTTTCTGGAGAGTTTTTATCATAAATGGATGTTGAATTTTATCAAAAGCTTTTTCTGCATCTATTGAGATGATCATGTGGTTTTTATTCACTTTGTTAATGTGGTGTATCACATTGATTGATTTATGGATATTGAAAAATCCTTGCATCCCTGAGATATCAATAAATACCACTTGATCATGGTGTATGATCTTTTTAATGTATTGTTGGATTCAGTGTGCTAATATATTGTTGAGAATTTTTGCATCTATATTCATCAGTGACATTGGCCTGTAATTTTCTTTTTTGTGATATCTTTGGTTTTGGTATCTGGGTGATGCTGGCCTCATAGAATGAGTTTGGAAGTGTTCCTTCCTCTGTTTTTTGGAATAGTTTCAGAAGGATAGGTGTTAATTCTTCTCTAAATGTTTGGTATAATTCACCTGTGAAGCCATCTGGTCCTGGATTTCTGTTTGTTGGGAGTTTTAAAACTACTGATTCAATCTCATTACTGGTAATTGGTCTGTTCATATTTTCTATTTCTTCCTAGTTCAGTCTTGTGGTGTTGTACCATTCTAAGAATTTGTCCATTTCTTCTAGGCTGTCCATCTTATTGCCATGTAGTTGCTCATAGTAGGCTCTTATGATCCTTTGTATTTCTGTGGTGTTGATTATAACTTCTCCTTTTTCATTTCTGATTTCATTGATTTGGGCCTTCTCCTCTTGATGAGTCTGGCTAAAGGTTTATCACTTTCATTTATGTTTTCAAAGAACGAGCTTTTTGTTTCATTGATTTTTTCCTAATTTTTACATCTGTATTTAATTTATTTCTGCTTTGATCTTTATGATTTTTTTTCTTTTACTAATTTTGGGTTTTGTTTGTTCTTCTATGTCTAGTTGCTTAGCATCAAGTTAGGTTGTTAGAAATTTTTCTTGTTTCCTGAGGTAAACTTGTATCACTGTAAACTTCCCTTTTGCTTTTTGCTTTTGCTGCATCCCATAGATTTTGGATTGTCGTGTTTTCATTTTCATTTGTCTCTAGGTACTTTTTGTTATCCTTTTTTTCTTCAGTGATCCTATAGTTCTTAAGTAGCATATTGTTCAGCCTCCATGTGTTTGTGTTTTTTCAATTTTTTTCTTGTAGTTGATTTCTAGTCTCATAGCATTGGGGTCAGAAAAGAAGCTTGATATGATTTCAGTTTTCTTAAATATACCGAGGCTTGTTTTGTGGCCTAGCATGTGATCTGTCCTGGGGAATGTTCCATGTGCACTTGAAAAGAATGTGTATTCTACTGGTTTTGAATGGAGGGCTCTATACATACCAGTTAATCCATTTGGTCTAATGTGTTATTTTTTTATTTTTTATTTTTTTGCGGTACGCGGGCCTCTCACTGTTGTGGCCTCTCCCATTGCAGAGCACAGGCTCCAGACACGCAGGCTCAGTGGCCACGGCTCACAGGCCCAGCCGCTCCACAGCATGTGGGATCTTCCCGGACTGGGGCACGAACCCGTGTCCCCTGCATCAGCAGGCGGACTGTCAACCACTGCGCCACCAGGGAAGCCCTGATGTGTTACTTAAGGTTTGTGTTTCCTTGTTGATTTTCTGTCTGGATAATCTGTCCATTGATATAAGTGGGGTGTTAAAAATCCCTTTCTATTATTGTGTTACTGTTGATTTCTCGTTTTATGTCCATTCATATTTGCCTTCTGTATTTTAGGTGCTCCTGTGTTGCGTCCATGTATTGGGTTGGCCAAAATGTTCATTTGGGTTCTTCTGTAAGATGTTACAGAAAAACCCAGTGGAACATTTTGGCCAACCCAATATATTTACAATTGTTATATCTACTTCTTGGATCGATCCCTTGATCATTATGTAGTGTTGTTCTTTGTCTCTTTTAACAGTCTTTATTTTAAAGTCTATTGTGTCTGATAATAAGTTTGCTACTCCAGGTCTCTTTCGATTTCTTTTGCATGGAATACCTTTTTCTATCCCCTCACTTTTAGTCTGTGTGTGTCTCTAGATTTGAAGTGGGCCTCTTGTAGGCAGCATATGCTAATACATGGATCTTGTTTTTGTATCCATTCAGCCACTCTGTGTCTTTTGGTTGGAGCATTTAGTCTGTTTACATTTAAGGTAATTATCAATATATATGTTCTTATTGGCCATTTTGTTAATTGTTTTGAATTTGTTTTTGCAGGTCTTTTTTTTTTCTCCTTTTGTTCTCTTGTGATTTGATGACTGTCTTTAGTGTTACGTTTGTATTCATTTTTGTGTGTATCTATTATAGAATTTTGGTTTGTGGTTACAATGAGGTTTTTATCTAGCCGTGTATATATATATATATATACTCTCCTCCCCTCACAATTACTGTTTTTGATACCATCTTTTTTATCTAATTGTTCGTGTATCCCTTAACTGCTTATTGTGGATTTAGGGGATTTTACAACTTTTGTCTTTTAACTTCCCTACTAGCTTTCTGTGTGGGTGATTTCCTACTTTTACTGTATGTTTGCCTTTACCGGTGAGCTTTTTCATTTCGTCATTTTCTTGTTTCTAGTTGTGGCCTTTCCTTTTTAACCTAGAGAAGTTCCTTTAACATTTGTTGTAAAAGTGATTTGGTGGTGCTGAACTCCCTTAGCTTTTTTGATCTCTCCGTCAGATCTGAAGGAGAGCCTGGCTGCATATTCTTGGTTGAAGGTTTTTCCCTTTCACCATTTAAAATATCTTGTGCCACTCCCTTCTGGCCTGCAGAGTTTCTGCTGAAAAATCAGTTGATAACCTTATGGAGATTCCCTTCTGTGTTATTTGTTATTTCCCTTGCTGCTTTTAATATTCTGTCTTTATCTTTAATTTTTGTCATTTTGATTATAGTGTGTCTTGGTGTGTGTGTTCCTCTTTGGGTTAATCCTGTATGGGACTCACTGCACTTCCTGGACTTGGGTGACTGTTTCCTTTACCAGGTTAGGGAAGTTTCCAGCTGTTATCTCTTCAAATATTTTCTTGGGCCCTTTCTCTCTTCTTCTGGGACATTCCCCTATAATGTGGACATTAGTATGCTTGATGTTGTCCCAGAGGTCTCTTAAAATGTCATTTCTCTTCATTATTTTTTTTTCTGTTCAGCGGCAATGATGTCCACTACTCTGTCTTCCAACTCACTGATTTGTTCCTCTGTATCGTGTAGTCTACTATTGATTTCTTCTAGTGTGTTTTTCATTTATTGTATTCTTCGTTTCTGGTTATTCTTCATATTTTCTAATTCTTTGTTAAAAACCTGGAACTGCTTGCTCTGTGCGTCCATTCTTCTCCTGGGTTCTTTGAGCATCTGTATGATTGTTACTCTGACCTCTTTCTCTGGTAGATTGCCTGTCTCCATTTCACTTAGTTCTTCTTCCGGCGTTTTTATCTGGTTCTTTTGTCTAGAACATGTTCCTCTCCCAACGCATTTTGTCTAAGTTGCTATGTGTATTTTTACGTATGTGGTAGATTAGTGATGTTTCTTGACCTTGGAGAAGTGGCCCTCTGTAGCAGATGTCCTGTGTGTCCCAGCAGCGCACTCCCCTCTTGTCACCCAAGCTGTATACTCTAGGGGTTCCCCCTACGAGGGCTGTGTGGGTCCTTCTGTTGGGGCGGGCTGGCTACGTGGATGGTCTGGTAGGCTTGGTTGGTCCCTAGCCCAGCTGGTTGCCAAGCCCCGCCTTGTGCGGATGCTGCTGGCTGCTGGTTAGCGGGGCTTGCTTGTGAGGCAGCCCAGGCTAGTGCTGGTACACTGGTAGGCGGAGTCAGGATCCAGAAGACTCCAGGGCCGTTGCCTGCCCACTGGTGGGTGAAGCCATGTCCTGGATTTAGTGCTGGACGACTGGCAGGCAGGGCTGGGTCCTGGAGTTCGGCTGCAGGGCCCAGGGATCCTAGAGCTGGGGTCAGCTTGCTGTTTGGGGTGGGTGGGGCAGAGGTGGAGACCAGTTACTGACACAGTTAGGTATGGGGTCTGGGGTGTCCCAAAGCTTGTGTTGCCCTGCTAGTGGGTAGTGCCAGGGCCCAGCTGGTCCCAGGGTAGGGTCTGGTCTCCTTTGGGCAGGCTTGGTCTGCAGGCTGCAGGATTGTGGTTTTCTTATGTCTGGTGTCTGCCCTCTGGTGGGTAAGGTGGGTACAGGCTAGGCAGGGCTGGTGCCTGTTCACTGGTGGGTGGAGCTGGGTCCTTCCCCTCTGGTGGGCAGGGCCCTATCTAAAGGCATGTCTAGAGGTAGCTGTGGCCTCAGGAAGCTTTTAGGCAGCCTCTCTACTGATGGACACAGGGCTGTGTCCCTGCCCAGTTAGTTGTTTGGCCTGAAGCATCCCAGCATTGGCACCTACAGGCTGTTGGCTGGGGCCAGGTGTTGGCACTAATGAGCTAGATGTAGGATACCATGATGGTATGAGCCCCAGTGTCCACACAGTAGAATACACCTCACTGTGGCTGCCACCAGTGTCTATGTCCCAAGGGTGAGCCACAGCCACCCCTGCCTCTCCAGGAGACTCTCCAAGACCAGCAGGTAGGTTTGACCCAGGCTCCTATCAAATGACTGCTTTTGCCCTGGGTCCCAATGTGCGAGAGATTTTGTGTGTGCCCTTTAAAAGTGAAGTCACTATTTCCCCCAGTCCTGTGGGCCTCCAGAAATTAAGCCCCACTGGCCTTCAAAGCCAAATGCTCTGGGGGCTCATCTTCCCAATGCAGGACCCCTGGGCTGGGGAGCCTGATGTGGGGCTCAGACCCCTCACTCCTGTGGGAGAACCTCTGCAGTATAATTATTCTCCAATTTGTGGGTCACCCCACCTGGGGCGAGTATCGGACTCGATGATATCGCGAGTCTGCCCCTCCTACCCTTCACATTGTGGTTCCTTATTTATGTCTTTAGTTGTAGAAGATCTTTTCTGGTATGTTCTGATCTTGTTCATCAGTGGTTGTTCTGCAGGTACTTGTGATTTTGGTGTGCTTGTGAGAGGAGGTAAGCTCAGAGTCTTTTGACTCCACCATCTTGCTGGGCTCTCCTATCATCTTTTTTTTTCCCCAAACTTGATGTAGTTTTTCTTTTAAAAACTATCAATCATTGTTTTGTTGCCACAGTCAACTTATGTACAGCACAATCTATGTGTTTAGTGAAATTTGCTTGCCATCTCCTTTCACCCCAGTGTGGTTCACAGTATCCTGATTTTCATGATGTGAAACAAGCCGGGACCTCTGTAGGTGAATGACTCCTCGTACAGTGATAGGACTGAAAGTGGGTTCCTCACTGAAGTGGTCATAGTGCCCTGCTACTCATCAAAGGGACATAAGGTATCCACCCTCATCACCCGGGGTTCACCATGTGTGTCTGTGGCAGTTGAGTGGCTGAAAATATGGGGCAGGGCAGCCACCTTTAAACCTGGAGATGAGCTGTGCTGTTGATAAAGTTGAAAGACAAAAGCAACGATCTGGGTCTTCTGTAGCAGCCTGCTGCTTGGCTCTTCTGGGCCAGCAGTTTGGGCTCTGAATAAATGACAGCTGTGGGGGGACTTGGCATTTAATACGGGTTGTCACTGCAGCTGTGAGTAAGCTCCAATTCTAGGTTCTTCGCTCCATTTACCTAACAAACAATCACCCCTTTCAGCTTTTTCCTAACAATGATGACTTTTGGAAATTTCAAACTGATTCTTCAGTGTGATCCAATTATCCAGGAATGAAAAGTGGGTAGAAATAAATGGGCTTTAAAGAAGTGAAAAGGCAGGTTTTCCCAGATACGTTGGCCTATGAAAATAATCCTGAGAGAGAAGATGCTTTCAATTAATGCAAACATACATAGGACAGAAAAGATTCAGCTGTTTTCTCTGGAAAAAAAAAAAAAGTTTATTGCATTTGGAAGTCAATAGATATCTTTTACAAAAAGGTTAGACTAAAGATCTCACATTTGTAAAGGCACATATGAAACATTTTAATAACAAGGGCAGTGAGAACATAAACAATACACAACTAGGACCAATAGCTAAAGACTTTATAAAAACAGATAGGAAACAGTGCAAAAATACTGTCAAAAGTCAGTTTCATACACCTCTTAATTGTGTATAAAACTGGCAAGCATAAGCTTATTTACTGATATAAAAAAGCACATAGAATAGCATGCATAATTTTATTTAAGGCTTTTAATATTATTAAATCGAGAGGGAGTCTACACCAAAGTAAAGTTGACATGTGAATATTAATCACTCCCCAACTTAGGGAACGTCCTATAAATGTCTCACTCCCTCTCTCCCCTTACAATTAGTTTGCAGTGAAGAGACTGGACCTCCATCTTGCAAGGTAGCAAGTGCCCACCACGGGGAGAAGAATGTGTTTTCAGGATCCCAAGCCCCTATCTGGAATGCATTTCTCACAGCAACAATACGATAGGTGGTTAAATGTCCAGGTCAGCCCATGCCAGCCAGATCTGGCTGACACCGCCCTGCTATTCAGCCGTGTTGGACATCAGAAGGCTTCTGTGGGCTGACCTAAGACCCTTAAGAACAAACTGGTTTCTACATTAGGGACTTGTCTGTAGGTTCGAAATGAGACCTATTAAATGTCAATTGGTTTGAATGATAAAACAATTCACAACATTTTATAAAACACAGACCAAGGAAAGCATCAAAATACTGAATTAAGTCTCACAACAATAGTCCAGTGAAACAAAATAGATCAGCATGTTACTTGATGTAACACAAATTACTTAAGGTTATCTAATAGTCATCTGCATATGTAAACCTTTTTTTCCCCATTTACACGTCCTCAAGCAAGTTAGCTGACTATTGAAGGAACAAAGGACATACACAGGAAAGCATCTCTGATGAAGAGTAACCTTACTTTGGAAAGGATAAGGGTAATAGATTTTTAAGATTTCAAACTGGCAAGAAAGTTCAGTCAAAGGAAGTTGCAAACACATTTTACGGTATTCCAAGTTGGGGGGAAAAATGGCTCTGAAGGACAGCTCTCAGTTCTAACTACATACAGTTCAGGGAGGTGGGAGGCCCCTGAGAAATGCTGAGAACACCAAGCACCTCTGCTCTGAGAGCCGGCTGAGCTCAATGCAGAGCAGGGTTCCTGAGATGTTAGCAAACTAGTTCCACCCTAAGGCCCAAAAAGACCCCAATCTAATGTTTTTAGCTTTTTCCCAAAACCTCTGTCAGGTGAGGCAGCCTCTGTGTTTCCCTGAAGGAGGAGGTGGAGGTGAGGAAGAAAAAAATAGGACACATTGCAGACTGGATGAATAGCGTGTCCTGCCCCTCCCTAGACAGTGGAGAACGGATCACAAGGCAACGTATAAATGTCCCTGCGGAGCCCAGAGCTTCACCCATTTCACCAGATTGGCCAGGCTGCGTAGAGGTGACGATGAAGGGAACAGAGTCAGCAGGAGAAGGCTAGAAACAAATTAATCCGACTACATGTGTCACGATGCCAAATGCAGCCGCTGTGGCTCCATGTCAGCTCGCCTCAAAAGAAGCCTGAGGGAGTGGTGCTAAACAGGACTGACCATCGATCCAGCTTATCTTCCACTCCTTCTAGTAACTGCCAGTGCCCGTCGCCAAGGGGAGAAAGGGGGTAAAGACAGCGTCCTGGTTGCCGACAGCACCTAGCTATTTTCATTATGGTTATTTCCCTTTGCCAGATTTCATTCCTTGAAACTACATAAATGCCAAATTTTACTTTTTGAAACGATATAGGCTTTTCAGGATTAAAATCAGATTTCCGAATTACATAATTTGGAGAGATTGAAGAGCGTGATTACCTATGACTAGATTCAGCCGCTTTGTAGGAGTTGCTAAAAGGGTAGGGAAAGGAAAGAAGAGGTGTGCCGTCCAGAGCTGATCCATAAAGCAAAGGAAAAACAAGGCCGGCGTAGCCCTAAGTGAATGGGGTGCTCTTGGAAGAGGGTGACAGCACAAAGTAGTCCCACCTGTGCCCTCAAGTGAGACAACGAACTGCCGTCACTACTGATACATTGACGTCTTACCTGCTTTTTATGCCCTGATTAGAAACACGATGTGCTGGGAAGGGGAATCCGCTCTGCAGCCCCACCGGGCCGGAGGAGAGGCACAATCAACATGCACAGGAGGGGCTACCCTGGTGGCACAGTGGTTGGGAGTCCGCCTGCCGATGCAGGGGACACGGGTTCGTGCTCCGGTCCGGGAAGATCCCACATGCCGCGGAGCGGCTGGGCCCATGAGCCGTGGCCGCTGAGCCTGTGTGTCCAGAGCTGTGCTCCGCAACGGGAGAGGCCACAACAGTGAGAGGCCCGCATACCGCAAAAAAAAAAAAAAAAAAAAAAATGCACAGGAGCTGTGATAGCTAACTCCAGAGCCGTGTGGTCGAGCAAATCTTCTGCTAATAAGGTTGCAAGGAAAGGGAGGGCCACCAGCAAGCAAGGGGAGGTGGTCTTTCTGAGCAGCAAACCTAGGCAGGCATCAGAATCGAGAACATTCGTCAAGCTCCACTGCAACAGCGAGGACACGATTTAAAACTACGAGCGAGGGTATGGACTTCCCTGGTGGCGCCATGGTTGAGAGTCCGCCTGCCAATGCAGGGGACATGGGTTCGAGCCCTGGTCCGGGAAGATCCCACATGCCGTGGAGCAACTAAGCCCGTGCACCACAACTACTGAGCCTGTGCTCTAGAGCCCGCGAGCCACAACTACTGAAGCCCGTGCGCCTAGAGCCCGTGCTCCGCAGCAAGAGAAGCCACCACGATGAGAAACCTGTGCACGCAACGAACAGTAGCCCCAGCTCGCCGCAACTAGAGAAAGCCCGCACGCAGCAATGAAGACCCAACGCAGCCAAAAATAAAATAATTTAAAAAAAAAGCAAAAACTGTGTGAGGGTGAAACAGATCTCCCCACTACAGCATGGTCTTTCCCAGGATCACCACCTCATCTCCATCCCTCTGGCCTTATAGAAAGGGAGGGAGTAGGAGAGCCATCACCGAGTTCAGAAAATTGTTTGTGAATCAGGAACTTTTTGATAGAAACTCCAAGCCTTCCTCTTTCTCTTCCCATTTATAGCTCTTCTCTGGGCAAGCTTATGGCATTTTTTGGAAAGAATGATCTTGATGGCCCAAAGCGTGGCAGAAGGAACAGTGACTTTCTAGATAGATGCGTTCTCATGTTCAAGGCTGCCCATCAGCTTTTGCCCTCCTGTCTTAAAACGAGAAGTTCCTTGACTTTAGTTTCTAAATGAGAGGGCTGATCAAAGTTCCAAACGGTAGGAACTGATGCACATCCTCCTTTTCACTGCACCAAGCAACAATAAATTATGCAGTCCTGTGAAATCGACTGATGCCAGATATTCGGTGCCAGGCTCATGGACATTTTAATAGAGAACCTTTTAGTTTGGCCTTGAGGAAGAAGACACAGCTGTTTTAAGCTGGAAAAAAATAAGTAAGGTAGTAAGCTGGATAAAAACACGCATCTGAGTTTCTAACAGAAATGCAAAAGCTGAGAGCAGGCAGGATAAAGGTTGAGTGTCAGGCAGGTAGGCCATCAAGTTCCTCAGAACCCCATGAAGAACAGCAATTTTGGGGGCAACACATATGAGTTGGCAGAATTTGATTGGATATACCTGCCCATTTCTCCCAGGCATGTTGCTGTTACTTTCAATAGATGCACCAGTAAGGTCTTTTGCCCCAAATGTCTTAGAAGCTGAGGCAAAGACAAGAACCATTGTGCTTAACTTGCTCAGAGTTCACGGGAAGTGTCAAACATAATTTGATATGCTAGAGATGTCCACCCTATAGGGCCGAGTAGGATTATTTCAACCCTATAGGGCCAACTAATCTGTCAGCCGTAAAGCTCTAGACCAATGGAAAATTTTTGCGGTCTCCATGAAAACCCCAAATTTCTCCATTTGGAATCAGTGCTAGATGAGTTGTTACTTTGCTCACGAAAAGAAATCACTAAGTAAGAGCATGATGAGTGTCTGATAAAATCCATAGGCAATAAAATAAAACACAGTTGCAGAAGTATCTTTGGTAAAACAAGAGGAAACTATTCCCACAAAGAGCCACCTTAAGAGCCCAACAGTAATTACTTGGTGCTTCTGGAAATTTCTTAGTCTGGGATCCTGACAGTTACTCCCGACACAAAGGAGGAATGAAGGGTAGATTAACACTAAGATGGCTCAGACTCAATCCCCAACCCTTGAGTCTAAGCTCCCTGGCACACATCTTAGAAGGTCCCTGCATTTGCCCACCCCCTGACCTCAAGCGATTGACAGGTCTACCCCCGCCCAAAGAAAATCAATAACCATACCCACTTTCTCCATCCCACGCACCACTGGAAGTGGGGAAGAGAGATTCAAAAGCACATTCTGCTTTGTGACTCTGGACACTTCGGGCCCACATGTTGTGTTCCATAACCCCTGGGCTGAGGTCAGCTAATACAGACTGTATATCAAGAAAGGATGGCCTGCCTAGGAGAATCCAAAGTGCTCTCTGCAAAGAGTGACTCCAAGCCCCAGGAGATGGCCCACTCAAGTGAGGCAAGGGTTGCCGTAGCAAGGCAGTGAGTTCACAAAAAGCGCTTAAAGCCCAAGGAACCCAGTAAAGCACAACAGGATACGGTTCGGCTTTTCAAACAGGCTTAGCTCAGCTCAAGGATGAAGACGTCAAACTCAGCCCCTCTGGTTCAGGCACCACGGTAAACAAGGATGAACACTGGGTCAATATATCCAAATGGGAGTGGATGAAAGAAACAAAACATTTCAACTGGAAAAACTTCAAAACCAGAGGCCTGAAAGTGTTGGATGGCTTTGTTGTAAGATGGTATCTTTTTTTTTTTTTCCCCTCCATTTTTAATTTTCTCCCTTCAAGTCGAAACTGTAGCAACAGACCCTGATAGCTCCAGCTTCAGACTTGATACATCGTCAGGAACTCACTCCAAAAGCTCTAACTAGATAACTAATTTAATACACTTTGCTTCAAGGTTTATTCCTTGGCTTGCTTCCCAGATATAAAGCATCTCTGGGCAATTATTATGCAGATGCCACTGAAAGGACTTCAAATGGCTGCTGCTAATTTAACAGGAGATAGGTTGGCATTTACTGGAGACGTGAAAAGGAAGGCAAAATGGGCTCAAGGGCGAAAAGCATTTGTTTTTAAAAACAAAATATGGGGAATCACTTTTAAATGTTTTCCTTTGAGTTTCAATACAACCTCTGGCTAGGAAATTGGATACTGAACCTACTTCTTTGCATTTTGTGCGTTCATGAATATTCCCAGAGCACCAAGTGGCAACAGTGGATGAGTTGAAAGGAGGGCCGTGAGTGATGAGCTCAGAGACAGCAGATCTACACGCTGCCCACATGAGACATTTTAACACCCCACACTGGGGCCTGAGAGACAAAGAGAAATACCGATGTGGTTCCTCAAACAATAAACCAGTAACGGCAGACCAACTGTTAAAACATCCCTAACAGCAGAATATCCCAAGGATGGGAAGTCCCTAAGGAAATGGAAACAATACCTCTTCGCTTGCCGATGACCCAATTTCTGAGCGTCTCCTAGTGAGGGTTACGAGCTGTGATCCACTGAAAATACACGTCATACTAGTGGTTTTCTTTTTCAGATCACGCAGCACAATTCCAGAATCTATGGCGCTCAGCTGAAGTTCTACTCCTTGACTGATTCTTTAGACCTTGGAAGAGAAGGTAGGAGGCCCTCCATCGCCAGATACTGAGTCCAAATACAGAGAACCACCACTCTAACACCTGGCCAGATGTGAAACCAAGTTGATTCATACCCCAAAGTAGTTCATCAGGAATCTGCTTCCGCACCCGCCTGTTGTGGTGACCGGAAGCCACAAAGGCACACTCTTTCTGGTCGACTGGATGTCATTCTTTCTTTATATTTGCACCTCAGGAGGAAAAAAAAAAGGGAGCAGTGGAAGAAGGCATCATGGAACACCCGCAAAAGTCAATTTTAAGAACAAAGCCACAATTAAAAGTTGCATCAAGAAAAACTAGACAGTAGAGGGGAAAATTCCCCAGAAGTCAGCAGGAGGGAAACTGTGCAGAACATGATTTATTATGTACTAACCTACAAAATTCAGAAGGACAGTGGCCAGTGAAGGCCCAGAAGGAGACGAACTGAGGGCAGGGTTAATACCACAACTGACCAGAGTGGGCTGTATGGAGAAAAGGAAAGCAGCACAAATCTCACCGTCTTTCAGCAGGTGGGCCAAGCTTTGGACTGCAAGGTCCTGGGTGGGCTTAGTTCTGCTCCTGCAGGCCAAAGGCTGGAGATGCTTAGCAGCACAGCGGGGATAACACTTGGGGTGGCTCCTGGCAGGGCCCCTGCCCCCTGAGTGCCAAAGAGCCCCCATACATCAGCTTTCCCAACCGCTTCCTTTATAACCTTTCCATGGCACCCAGCACCTTGACCTTCAGATCCCCGTCAGCACACGCTTCATATTTAAGTAAGAAACAATATCAAGGGCCTGCATGTCTCCTCTCTCTTCCACACTGGTCTGTTATCTTCTCTCAATCAGGCAAGAAGCCTAGCCGCACAGACGGCCTGGCCCAGGGCCTCGGAGGCCACCAGATTAGGGTCCACTGAGCCAACAGGGAAAAGCAGCAAATATCAAGGGTGCAGTCTCCAGCAGGGGAACAGGCTCCAGAGCCCAGAATAAGGAGTGGTTGAGAAAGATACAACACAGAGTCCTCGTTCTTCCCGGGCAATGGCAATCACTGCATTGGAAAGGGAGCATTTCCTCTAGCTGGTCCTGTCTTTAACTCAAGCCTGGGAGGAAAAAAGAGACTACTGAGGGAGAGGGCAAAAAGGGGAAAGGGAAGGAACTGCCCATCAAGCCGCAGGAGCCCCCAAATATAAGAAAAGAGTGTTGTTCTTCTCCTTCAGGAAAGGGCCTTAGCCCTTATCTTTTATATTTTAGGATGAACTCATTTTCTTGCCATCTTTGATTTGGACGTGAGCAATGAGGCTGACAAATTTCAGGGCTGGTTACAAATCTGGCTGCAACTTCACTAGAGATGTGTTCCCTTATGCCTCTGTCCCCCAAATAATCCACCAGGCAACCCTCCCTACTGACCTATTACAATGCAGATCAGTCAAAATGTGGTTCAGAGGAAAAGTACTATATTATTGTGAAAACTGCATTACGATGATTCACAAAAGTTATTCCAAAGGGGGAAAAAATAAATTATCTCCTATAAAATAATACACGATGTTTGTGAACGATCCGGGCGCTCCTGTCTTCAGGGAGCCCGTGACCTGCCTGCTCCGGCCATCCGCGCCCTGCCGGGGGAGCAGATGTTGTCTGGAGGTGCGTCCCCATCTGGAAGATGGGGCTGGCCGCCTCTTCCAGGAGCTGAAGCCGGGGGTTAAATGAGTCTGGAGTTCTGGAGGAACTGGATGAGGACCTGGTAGACAAACTTGTACTGAGCGATGGTCTGGATCATAAACATCCTCTGCTCCCTGAGGAGCCTCAGCATCATGGGCACTTCCACCTTCTGCAAGAAAAGAGAAGAAGATCCTGAGATGGGGCGGGGCGGGGCGGGGCGGGGGGCATCCCTTGGTTCCTTCCTCATTCCCTCATCCAGGAAGCATTCACTTGCTGCCCCTGTGCAAGTAGAGGAGAAAGCCAAAGACAGCCCCCTCTAGGTTATCCCAGTCAAAGACCCTAACAGTAACTGGAGAAGCTGGTCGTCGTGTACCGCTGGTGTGATATTTTAACTACAGACCAGTCCACTAGAGAAAACACAGAGGCTGGAGTTAAACCCGATTTGGTACTCTTAACCCTACCATGACCCAATGGTAGGATTTAAGCCCTTTCTGGGTCTTCGCCTCTTCATCTGTAAAATAAGGATAATGATGCTTTCCTCCAATGGCAGTGTGGCCTTGGCCAAGTTAGTGACATTTCCTCGGCAGTAACACAGGGTGATAAACAGTACCCTCCTCAGAGGATCAGATGAAGAAATACATGTAAAGCATTTAACACAGTGTCTGGCACACAGTAGGCTCTTAATAAAGACTACTCACTGTCTCATTAATATTAATGAAATAAGAACACGCATGCTCATCCTGCTACCCCACAGGATCGCAGGCATAACCAAGTGAGATAATTTACGTGTAAACCTTTAAAACATCAAAGCACAATCTCTGGGCACCAGTCACGCATGTTTGGAGTGAAAGTCTTTAACTAACGATATCTTGAGTATTAAATGAGATTGCCAATGTGTAAATTCTTTGAAGATCTCCAATGGAAAGGAATTAATACGGCGGATCATTGGTGCCACGGTGTCCCCTCACTTGTGTCACTTCCATCCCCCTGGACCAGCCAAGGCAGAAGCACCATGGAATCAATGTACCATCATGGCCTTGGTATACTTCCCCCTGCTCTGGGAGCCCTTAACCCAGGCAAACGACCACACCCACGAACTCAGCACGGACTGAGCAAGCATCAGAAATAAAATAATAAGAACTCAGCTGTATGTCTTTTCTTACTTTACTTTCAAGTCATTTCAGCTATTTCCAAACTTTGTGTAGCTGCAATACCATACATGCCATCCTGTTTAGTCACGCTTCTCCAAAACTAGTTAAGTAACGCACACCACAGATTTAAAAGGAACAAGTCCCTGGTAATACGCAAAGAGAAAAAGGCATGTGAATCCTTAAACTATCAGTCAAAATACAGAGCCTAGACCATAAGCTTCTGATGGTAACTAGTGGGTCTGTGCCTAAACTCTACTCCAGAGTGACTGACATCATGATACACAACACAGAGCACCTAATAATGAACTTAACATAATGCATGATAAGCATTACTCTGTGTTGGGCACTGAATATAAGGATAGAATAAGGCTGCTCCTACCTCATACCCATCAAAGGCTTTGACAAGAGAGGCAGGGTCACACAGAAGCTAAGAGGTCATCTCCCTGTGCCTCAGTTTCTCTTTGTTAGATGAGGGTACTAACAGAACCTCTCTCGTAGGGTCACTGTGAAGGCTACGAGCTGTAAGGCTCTTGAAATAGTGTTGGCACATGGTAAACACTACATACACGTTAGCTGTGGTTATTATAGTATTTTCATTCTCCTCATCATCACAACCACCACCACCTCCCCCGCCACCATCTCCTTTACCTCGACCATCTCCTCCACTTCCATCTCTGCCATCACCACTATCATTCATGGTCATTACCATCTCCATAGCCTGTAAGACTCAGCCCCTCAGGCTGACTCAAGGACAGTATACTAGGTGATATAGGGCAGTTTGGAGACAAGACAAAGTTCCCCCTGGTCCTCAATGAAAGAATCCTTCAGCTTGCCTTGAAGATGCACTTCCACAGGCTCTGCTGCCCACCGTCCCTAACCCAAGGAATCCGGAGGCAGCTGGCGCTTGCTCCATCTTGCTTAGAAGACGTCCCTCCCACCCCCCCACTCTACGAAGGAGGGATAACCAATTCAGAAAAGCAGCAAGATCAAGACATCTTGCTCTTTGGCTAGTGAGAACCTGACCTTTTGTAATTTAACTAATCTGGGACAGGTGGTCAAGAGAGTATCACAAACCATGAAACTGGTGCGTTTTGAAAACAAATGTATGGGCATTAAAATGTCATAGCTAACATTCAGTGACCAAAAGCAACAGGGCACAAAGAAGCTTCTCAGGGCAGCCCAGGAGAATCCCCTCGCAGCGGCCCGACTTCACGGTTAAGCATCTTTGCTCCAGGAAAAAGAAAAGGCATTTCACTGACAAAATTAAAACTCTATGGATTATAGACTAAAACATAAAGTATCCTAAATCCAGAAGCCATGGAAAGAAGATGGGAAAGTTTAGACGGGAGAAAAATGGGACAACCAATTTTATATTGATTTAGCAAAATCTTTTGTTTAAAAAACAAAGAAACATGGTCGCACTCCTCTTCTAAAATAAGGGTTTGAATTTTACTAGCCAGGTCTGAAGCAGAACAAGTAGAGACCTCTTTTCTCCCTAGCCGGCTACCAATAGCAATTATGGGAAATGGGACAGATAAGGCTGGCTACATGTGCTAGGGGAAGGGAAGTGAAAACTATGAGTCATCTTGCTATCTTTGAATATCAATGGGAACAGAAGTCCTTTTTGGACTGACCACATTCCAGTTAAATGTTCTGGCATGCAACTGGGCATTGAGGAAATCTGCTATGTCTGGATACACCATAGAGAATTTAATCACCCTGAGCCCTCACCAAGTCCCCTCAAGGCCCCGGTGGCTGAACCCCTTACTCTGTACCACGCTGGCTCTGACATCTGTTATGTTCCACTGGGCCAGTGACATCTGGTGATCGATGAGCCTTCATGTCATCGTATGACTGAGGCTCAGCCTTTGATGGGTCTCCAAAGAGCTCTCAGAACACAGCGATCCTTCATGTCAGACCAGACTGACAAAACCGCTTCTCAAGTTGAAAAGGAGGAAGGGGGAACAGAGGAAGAGCACATGGGGAATGCAGAAAAGAAGGGGAATCTGGCGAAGAAAGTGACATGAGGAAAAGATCTCTAAGTGGGGAGGGGTTGATGCAGCCCTTCTTCCTCCCCAGGAGCCCACTGGTGCTGCCAGCGGAGCTCGGATATGCGTGAGCCACACGTACCCGGATTCCACTGCATCTTAGTCTACCTTCCCGCAGTGAGCGGATCTGGGACTCAGTGGCGAGCTATTCACTCTACTAGAAACTCCTAGAGACTTCTAGTAGTGACAGAGAAGCAGACAATCAGGAAATCTCATGCGAGACAAAACGATAAAAGCTCACAGAAGATGACGAGATTTCTGTTACGTAGACTCAAGTGATTCCATGATGGGCATTTTGTTCCCCAATAGAATGTTTGTTTGTTTGAACAATAGGCCACATGTGATATAACTCCTCTTCTACTTTTTAGCAGCACAAACATTCATATGTACAGACTGAAAGTTTCCAAAATTAACCTTTCATAGGCAGGGAACTTAAAAATCCTTTGAACATATTTAAACTTGGCATTTATCGTTTTCCGAGAAGTTTGAATATAACAAACTCCATGGGGCAATATTTAATCTGATCTTCAAACCATTGAGTAAATACATATATTGTTATATAAATTCCTTCACAGAACATGCATTATAACATCCTGATTTTAAAACTATCACACCACTTCAAAAGTTTCCTTTGATTCTCCAAGCTGTACAATTCGTAAATTGAACAAGAATCAAATGACACTTGGCATTTGGAGGCAGAGTGAAGACAGGAAATAACTCAGGGCCAGGAGGTGAGAGACCTCACTTCAAACCTTGGCACCACTGCTTAAGGGCCACCTGGCACTGGACAAGCCACTAGATTGTTTCTGGACCTCAGCATCCTCATCTGTAAAACAGGAACGGGACGTGTGTTGCTAGCGGTGATTAAAGAACCTAAGAAAAAAAAAGTGAAAGCCATCTAAAACCCCCTGTGAGAATAGAAGGCAGGAGAATTGTTCTTTCGCCTTTGATTGCTATTTGTCTCATCTCTACAAAATCAAAAGCCCCTCGGTGTAACTCCCTGACCTACAGCAAGAAGGGAATGCCACACACCGTGTGGGCACAAATTCAGCTGCAGCCCGCGTCTATGGGAGAAAAGCTGGGCCTCGAGCCTCAGCAGAGGCAGACCACGTCTGTGCCCTCGGATTACCTACCCGGCTCTGCTACACATCACTGCCAGTCTAGACAAGAGCAAAGAGTCCCCTCAATAAAACTCCGCACTAAAGGATGAAAAACGTGTTTAAAGTACACACATTTTCACGTAG